>NW_024070209.1:63508523-63525852 GCF_014754425.2 Oryx dammah
CAGACATTGATTCAGGCCAAGTAGTTGAGAGAGATTGAGAGACAGAGATATGATTATATTCACTGGAAAGCAAGTATATATTAATGAATTTTTTTTTTCTGTAAGCTAGTTAATGTGGCTAAGAGTCTTGACTTTTCTCCTTGGCTGAACATGAACTTCTTAAAGTCCACCTGAATGACTCTCAGCTTTGGTTCCAGGCTTCCCAGGTGGTGCTAGTGATAAAGAACCTGCCTGCCCGTGCAGGAGACATGAGACCCAGGTTCAGTCCCTGGGTTGAGAAGATCCCCTGGAGGAAGGCATGGCAACCTACTCCAGTATTCTTGCCTGGAGAATCGCATAGACAGAGCCTGGCAGGCTACAGTCCATAGGATCACACAGAGTTGGACGCAACTCAAGTGACTTGGCATGCACGCATGCACGCATAGCGCCATCCCTTGGCTCCTAAGCCAGTTTCCCTAAACTGGGTCATGGCTGCTGTGTGGCATTCATTGTTCATGGGAATGAGAAAAGTTTACTTTCTGCCCCCAGGTTTTCGCACATAGTTTCTCTTAGCTTCTTCTTGCTTTTACGTTGATGTCTTTGATGTCTTTTCACCTGTACTTTTTAACATGTAGGTATAATACTTGAAGGATTTTCTGAGAAGTGCCACTTCTAGAGAATGTGGTCCCCTTGGGGCTCTGGCTGTGCTTCCAGAAGAGAGCATCCTTGCCCTCTTCTCTCCTTTCCTTTCTTTTCTTCTTTTTTCTTCCCCATGCATAGTTGGATAGTCCAGCCTGGAGCAATCAGAGTTATTATCAGTACCTGCCCTGAATTCTTTCCTAATCCAAATCCTTCCCCTGCTTGGATCCCTGTGAGAATTTCTCTAGAGGAGTTGTTGCTCCCTCCAAGGTGGCTGAGCAAAGTAACATTGTACATGTGGCAGGCACATGGCTGCATGTTCTGCCTTTGCCTGGGATTGGATGTTGATTGACAGGGCACCAATAGCAACTTTATTTTATGTACCCAGAGCCCAGCTAAACTGTATGCCTTACCAGGTGGCAAAGGCTGGTCTGAAAGTCTGGAGAAACTGTGAGTGTCTGAGTGAGTTTTGATATTTAATTTTGCTCTGATCCATTTGAGAGGCAGAAAGGGAAGACCGTGGGTGGTACAGAGCCTCTAGGGGTGTAAGTGACACTCTGAAAGCATTCCTTCCTTTCTTGGTTGCTGTTTCTTGATCTAATGGAAACAGAAGGCCACATAGAAAATTCTTAAGCTTTAGCATTTAACTAATGCGTTTGGGGAATTGAGGGAGGGGAGCATTTTTCCAAACTGGTAGAAAGACCTCCAACATGGAAACAAGAAAAAACTCTTTAAAATAGCTGAAGACATGTTAAAATAAATAGGGCCACCTTGCCTTTCCCTTTCAGACAAGACTTTTCAAGTAGCCGCACAAACAAAATCACTGTGCCTGGGAGTCTTGGGGACTCCACAAACACTTGGTGGATTCAAGACAGAGGTGTGGAGGGCTGCACTGATTGTGGTTGAACCCAAGAGAAGACGTGGCAAAGGATCCTGGTATATTCTTGTGTATTAAATTTCCCCTTCCAATTTAGTATGTTTCATCACATTTGCCATCAAATTTAATAGATGCCATTATTTTATGTTCCATAAAGAAAAGAAAAACAAGTTGTCTAAAGTATGAAATGCCACTGATTTTAAGATGAATCTTGATTTTAGAGCAGTTATTTTGTGAACAGCCTTAGAATAGGTGAAATATCATAATAGAAGATCTATAGACCCTAGAAGGGAAGAGAGATGACCTGCCCTTGATGCAGTTCCCTTTGCTGAAACACTGAGCTGAATGCCTAAACTTCTTTAGGATTTCTTCCTTTAGTAGATGACTAGAACTTAATAGGCCTTTGACCTCCTGCCTATTTTCCGTGTACTTTGGAAATGCATAGTCATCTCCTAGGTAGGCCCAGGGATGGTCAGATTTGTGAAACAGATGGGGTATGCTTTTCAGACGTCTCCGTCCTGCTAAATCCCATTCATACTGTGACACTCCATTCGTTACTCTCCCCGGCATTGCACGCTCTCGCGTTCCCTCATGATTGCCCAGGCTGCACTGGGGAACCCTTCTTTTCCATCCTCCATGTCAGACTTAGTTGTTCTGGATACTATTCCCTTAGGTCCTTGCTAGGTGACTAGCGAATTACTCTGAGATTAAGTAGTGATAAACTGGTACTAGCTTAGGTCATTCCTTCCAAGATACACATTTTACAGTGAACTTGGACCTGGTTGAAGATTTTTAATCCTAAAAGTGATCATTGAAAGGTCAGAATAATTGAGAAAATATTTGACCCGAAGGGCTTACTGTATTCTTCAAGTCAGAGTATATATAGGGAGCATATTCTAAGGCTTTAGTTTACCAGGTTAGTACATAGACTGTCAGAAAGATCTGGGGCAAGTCTAGCTCATATCACAAACTGTTCCCCACTCCTAAGCCCTTGGCACACTCTATGATTTAATCACAGCTCACTTCTTATTGAGACATGCACTCAGAATCCTCCTTAACAAAACTCCTACATCAAGTGATTGGAGTTGACACATGAAATGGAGCCTGCTTTCTAGCTCTGATATAAGTCCTCGTGGACAAGGGTATTTATCAGCTCACATACCCTTTCTCGCTTATGAGCATAGTCACCTTCTTTCCATCCAGAGTCTCTTAATCCATCAGGGAAAGAGAAGGAAAGAGTAAGAAAATATATAGAATCTTGTTTTCAGAAGTATTTCAGTCTCATGCACCAGGACATTTGTCAGAACTGAAAACTGGAGAAGACATTTTTGGAAAACAGTGTGTGCATGTCCTATTTGGAGCTCTCCCGGGCAACATGGACAACAGAGCATTGGGGCAGGCTCTGGGCCAAGCAAGGGAGATGATTAGAAGGCTGGGGCTGGAGCATCTGTGTGTGGCAGTGTTAAAGAATGGACCAGCCTGGAAAGGAAGAACCTGCTGAATGGCCTGAGGATGGTCATGCTACGAGCGTGACTGTAATGTTCACTAGCTATTTTCTGTCTCCCTGAAGATGATGGACCTCTGGCCAGAAGGAAATGTTGATTTGCTTAAAACAGGAGCTGCCAGAAAAGCCTGCACATGTTGAGTGTTTAGTATATAGTATATACTCTTGTAGGGGGTGCCCATCTGTGATGGAGCTGGGGGGCTACAGATTTCCTGCTCTTGAGCAGCTGATGTTAACTAGGGTAGGATGAAACAGCATCTTAATATTAAACAGTTACTTAGGGCCCATATGGAGCTCATAGGCACTCTTCTCCATGCTTTCTGTATATTAACTTACTGTCCCCATTTTACAGATGAGGAACTGAGGCCTGGAGAAGTTCTGTAAATTTCCCAGGATCACACTGCTGGCAGTTATTTGAATTACTTAGAGTCAAGGTGGGCTCCAGAATCTCCACCTGAGTCATAATCCCGTGCTCTCTCTCCAGTCACTCTCCCCCTGGGCAGAATGAGTTACTTTAGAAAAAGAGAAGTGAGAGAATGTTCCCAGATTCCTCAGTCTGAGCTCACTGGGATGTCCCTATGGCCACTGAGAATCTCTTACTGATGAACTCTGTGATTCTCTTGTAAAATTGGAGAACAGCGCCAAGACGTCAACCTATATGCATCCCCAGTGAGAAGCACAATTGTTGATAGGAAGAGTGTTGGATGGATGGATGGATGGGTGAATGGATGGATGTTTACACTGGACATCAGCCTAGTTTTGAAATACTCACTAGGAGAGAAAACTAGCCTCTCCAGAAAAGGAGGGAGAATTTATGTTCCATGGTCTCTGACGAAGTTAAACAATAACCAAAATTCAAGACTGTTCCTTCCCATGAACTCAAAGATTATGTCTTGTTAAGGCCTTACCTAAAACTTACTTTCTCCACAGATCTCACATAAAGAACGCCAGACTTATTCCTTCCCTTGCCAAATGGCTGTTTGTTTGTGCTGAGTCTCAATCCATCTGCATGCATTGTGCATGTCTCTGCTATGGAATGACTCCTAGTGAATTCTAGTATAGAATGAGTTCTGTGAGGTGACACACCAACTCTCCAGGAGAGGTGATAGCCGATGTCTCAAATCTTTCATTTCTGGCTTCTTGTTTGGCTTGGTTCTGAATGAGTATTTGAGAAATACTAGTGAATCTGAGTATTTCCACTCAAGACCTAGCAGGTGAACCAATACAAGGCCCAGAAAGCACTGTGCCAGGGTTACTGTAATTCCTGCTGCTTATTTTTATTATTTAGAAAAGAGAAGTTTCGATTTTGCTGCTGCTATGCTGATCACCCCCTGTAATGACTACTACATGTATTCATCCATTTTACTATGGGAGAAGTGAAGCCATCCACCTGTGGTACAGGGCCAGAGACTGAGGCTATAGTCTGCTGCAGGACAGAGGCTGTAACCCACACCTCCTGGTTCTCAGTTCCCTGCTTGTTCCTCTAAACCCATATTCTATTAGAAACTAGTCTAAGGAGTCCTGAAATGAAAGCAGTCGCAAGTAAGCTTAGTGATCACCAAGAAGTTAGAGCTGTCAGAGGAAACGGTCCAGGGCAGTGGTTCTGAAAACCAGACTGTAGGTCATGTGCCATCAGGATCAGCTTGAATTCTTTTTATAAATGCATATCCCTGGGCTTCTACTCAGAACTATTGGATAAGAATACCTGCTGGCTAGCTCAGGACTCTGCATGGTCCGCACGTTCCCCAGGTGATACTCACAGCCAGGAATTTAATGGACCAGCTGGTCAAGCGATTTCCTACAGTAGAAACCACTTACTGAATAGGCTTTGTGCATAAAAACAGTCTTAGGAGGTGATTTACTTCCATTACCTTGGTTACTTTCTTGGGGTGCGGTGGGGTCTTTATTTCTGTTTGTCACTTTTCATCTTTTGGGACATTTAAAATTACATTTAAAAGAAATAAAAGAGAAGAATTGTGTATATAAAATATGAGTTTCTTGAGCTTGCAATTTGGACTGGGTCATATATAATATATGTGCATAAAATTTGTTCTTGTACACATGTAAATAGAATTTGTTTTCAATCTGTTAGCCACATACAGCTGTGATGAACAAAGCGTGTATGTGTAAAGGGGCCCCATTTGGAAGCTGGTTCACCTAAAACGGGTAGTCCTGAGTAGAGATAGTTTGGAAAAGAATGAGGTTTGGGAGGAACTTTCTGTCTCACCTTGTTTATTTGAATGATGGTTTAATTCTCTTTCCCACAGCCCCATTTTCTCCCTCTGATTTTTCCCAGCCCTTGGAAAACTTCTTAGTGGCTTTTCCACTCAGGCTGTGTGGCCCATGACTCCTTCCTCTTCCTCATTTTCAGGCCTTGCCTTGCCTTTAGGTCCATGATGAGATGCTCAAGACATCTCTCCAGGTCTGTATTTTTCCATCTGTAAAATAGCTAAATTTATATTCCATCAAAGGTATAGCAAAGTTATTTTTTAAAGGTATACTTATAATATGTGATAAGCAGGAGTTCCCTTGGATCAAGAGGTTTAAATTTCTGCCAGGAAGTTACTAATCAAGACTGGCCTTCTGCCTGGTTGAAGCCCAGTTTTTCTCTTAGAGATAGTTTTCAAATGAGATTAATATTGGAATCTCAAATCTCAAGGCTCTTTTGGCTTAAAGTAGATACTAGAATCTGAAGGCCTAGAGGGTACCCTGAAGCCCAGAGAGATAAAAATGATTTTCCAAAGTCACATACCATAGTGGCAGAGCTGTTGGATGAAGTCTCAGACTCCTGGCCCAATATTTAACTTAAAATAGCACCAAGGGGCCCAACTCTTCAATTGCAGGCCTTTTCTCCTTTTACACTCAGTAGCATGGCTGAAAAGGGGAAGAGGCTACAGCTGGACTCCCAGGCATCAGTGATTTGGATCAAGAGGATGACATCCTCAGGCAAAGTGCACCTGGAATATTTTTTCTTAAAGCAAAAGTTGGTCATGATAAAAATCACACTGGCCAGTGTCCTTGCATGTTTTATTATTGCTAAAACATTAAAACATAGAAGTAGTTTGTTTTGCTTATATTACTGTGTTTCTCTACTTGGAAAGTGGCAGTCAGCCCTTAGAATATTAGCTGTGTGGTATTGGTACAGCTGCGTGCAATCTCTGTGTTGCTTTTTTTTCTTCTTTAAATGGGACTGACAGGATCTGTCCTGCCTACCTTCCAACATAGTTGTGTAGAAGGAATGACATGTGTTATAATAATATTTCAAAAATTAGAAGAGCTATAGGAGAACTCTAGTCAAAGCTAAGGTTTTTCCAGTAGTCATGTATGGATGTGAAAGTTAGACTATAAAGAAAGCTGAGCACCAAAGAATTTCTGTTTTCAAACTGTGATGTTGGAGAAGACTCTTGAGAGTCCTTGGACTGCAAGGAGATCCAACCAGTCAATCCTAAAAGAAATCAGTCCTGAATATTCATTGGAAGGATTGATGCTGAAGCTGAAGCTCCAATACTTTGGCCACTTGATGTGAAGAACTGACTCATTGGAAAAGACCCTGATGCTGGAAAAGATTGAAGGCAGGAGAAGGGGATGACAGAGGATGAGATGGTTGGTTGGCATCACCGACGCAATGGACATGAGTTTGAATAGGCTCCAGGAGTTGGTGATAGACAGGAAAGCCTGGTGTGCTGCAGTCCATGGGGTTGCAAAGCGTAGGACATGACTGAGCAACTGAACTGAATTGATAGGAGAATTCCTGAGATCTGATACAACTGTGATACATTTCAAGAATGCAAAAGCCCTTGAAAGAAAAATGAGGAAATTGAAAAACTAAGAGTAAGAGGGATGGGACTACCATTTATCTTCCCCTTACAGCTTTAATGGACTGGCTGGCCACTATGAGTTCTGCATTTTAGATGAATGGGCAAGTTAGACACCCATCTATCATTCTCAGTTATTTCTTGGCCCCCCATTTGGTCAAAATTCTAAGTACAGTATCTCTCTAAGACGTTTTGTTTCCCACATCCCTTGTCTTGAATGGAAAGCTCCAGAAAGGTGCAATGGTTACCCAATGACGTAAACTTTTCCAAAGATTCAAAGAGCCAAAGTCGGTCCAGGAGAAAACAAATAAAGAAAATGCTAAAATAATATTGAGGACAGAGGCTGCCATAGAACCTGCCAAGAAGATATGAAGTTTGATTAGAATAATTATTTTAATTGAATTATCATTTTAAATCAGTTACAGGAAAGGATTTCAATGGAAAGATGCCAAACTGTACGCATGGGATCCATTTGTTGGGCAGCATGTTGGGAACATAAGTAACTATGGGGTACACTCATGCCTTCTTTAATAAACACTCACACACACTCACAAAACCTCTCCCAATTGATCTTCACACCCAGAGCCGCAGACCTTGGCTCTGCTGGACCCTGTAATGGGATAACTCAGGGTGATTATGTGGTTTAGTAAATATCCATAAATTAAGGATAGTGTTCGAAGGCTGCCAGTAACAACCTCAGTTTCCCAGTATCCCCCAGAGGAGAAAATTAATTCTTCCTAAGAGTTTGGGGTAAAGGCAAGCCAGGACAGAGAAGATTACCTCCTTCTATTTCTCCCCTCCCATAATTGGTTACCCTCCTGGTCCTTCCCAGGACACTGGAAGCAGTTCACGCAATCTCTGGGTCTCAACAGTAACATACTTCGAAGAGGAGGCTGATTACATTGACTGAAATCCATCCTGGCAAAAAGCTTTTGCTGCAGCTGGTTCCATTTACATTTTGTATTTTTGTAGCTTGTGCCTGTTCCAGGGAGGGATGGGATAATTGATTTAAATCAAATTATGAAACATGATACTTTGAATTCCTAAAAACATATTTCCTGGCACTGCATTCAGCAATGGAGCTCTCACAGGTACGGTGGAATGGGATGGGCAAGGCTGAGTCTCCTTGAACTGTGTGTGTGTGTGCGCGCGCACGTGCATGTACACGCATGTCTCTGTATATGTGTGTGTGACTCTACATTCCTTGTTTAGAGCTTGGACTGGGGTCTCTGCCTAAAATCTTTAAGGGAGTCTGGTCTCCCCTTGTCGTAGGTGAGAAGCAGCCATCACGTCACCACTGTTCCTTTCTCCTAGTACAGCCATTGATTTTAATAGTGAGCTTCTCCAGTTTCATGTCTTTGATCATGGAGCTGAAATTAAAGACTGTACATCGTGTAAATGACAAAGGAAATAGATGGGGGCTCAGCAAAAGATGCTAATAACTTTAAGACTTCACTGCATCACACATTCATTTCCATTTGAAAAGACAATTTGCCTCCTAGATTTTAAAAGCTATTTTAGAACGATTTCAAAATCAAGATCCTTAATGTCGCTTTGCTCCCATCTGTAGCCTAAATTATTTGTAATTAAGTTAAATAGCTTCATATAAATAGTAGACCTATGCATTTGGGGAAACGATTGTTTCACATACATTCGTGCTTTGTGGGATTACGAATAGCAATAGCATCTTTAAAAAGCAGCCCCCATTCTGTGTGGTGCAGAACTTTGACATGGAATTTTGGAAAATGATTTTTTTCCTTCAAATATTACAAGTGATTCACATTAGATCCTGGGTCCAGTGAGGTAGCCAAATTTGAATTACACCTCTGCTAGTTACTACTTCTGTAACCTTGGGCAAAATATTTAACCTCTCTGTGTCTCAGTTTTCTTATTTGTAAAACGATCATGATAATAGCAACATTAGATTATACAAAAAGCCTAGCACATAGCAGGACTGTTTCTTTTTTTCTGTCATTATTGAAGATATAATAACACCTATCCTGACAATCTATATACTTCCTGGAGTGTTTTTATCCATTTATTTGGATGGCTTGTTAAATCTTGCTATTTCCATTCACATGGTCAAGCACTCTTCTCTTCTAAAGACTTAACCCAGCCAAGGGAATAGCTTGGGAAGATCTCGCAACCTTGAGCCATTTGGACCAAAAGGTCAGGCCTTTTTGGGACTCTAACCTTACCTTGACTGTCCTTATATTTACTTATGGAACTTATGAATGGGCTTCCCTGGTGGCTCAGATGGTAAAGAATCTACCTGCAATGTGGGAGATCCACATTTGATCCCTGGGTTGGGAAGATCTCCTGAAGAAGGGAATGGCAACTCACTCCAGTATTGTTGCCTGGAGAATCCCATGGACAGAGGAGCCTGGCAGGCTAGTCCATGGGGTCACACAGAGTCAGACATGATTGAGCGACTAACACAAATTTTGAACAAAGATGGAACTCTCAGACCAGCAGTTAATTTCTGAAGACCAGTGCTTGCTATGCTGCCAGGCTTTATAATCTGCCCAGAAAAGTGTGTGCTTTCTTCAGCTTCTCCCCAGCAGCATCCCCCAGGTTTGCTTCTGTGAGTGGTTTTTCAAATGAGTTAGACTTGATGACACTGTTGCCCCACCAGGGGAATGCAGACACCTTTGCTCAGGCTTGATATTCAGGCCGTCTGGGCCTTGGCAAACCAGGGCAGTCCAGGAGAGCACTCAACAAGGGCAGGTGGAAGATTGACACAACTTTGCCTTCTGTGGTGCGAATTCAGAGAAATGGAGAGAAACCCAACCTCATGATCAACTCTCTTAAGATAGAAATGTCAGATAATGTCAAACAGTGCTTCGAGTCATTATCAAAATTCGTTTTGATCTAAGTGATTCATGCACACAATTAAACAGTACTGAGAAACACAGAGAGAGCAGACCCTTGGTCCCATTCTCATGTACTTCATTATCGGAGAAGTAGATTTCAGTAGTCTAAACTGTTTCTTTCTGATGTATATATCTGTATTGCTAAAAGAACACCACTCTTAACTACTGTTGTTTAATTTAGACTTTATCTATTGGCTCCTTTTTTGTGATAAATAACAATTTAGCTCTTAAAACACCAAAACCCTTAACTTCTTCATTTCCTCACCTCTCAATATAGTTATATCAAAATCTGATTAAATTAATAGAATTTCCATTATCACAATTATACAAATATTGTTACTGCAGAATTAGGAGTATGCTATGATTCTAATGATTGCCCTGTTTTAACATGTGTGGATTTCCATACTTTTTAGGTTGGGCTAGGTTTCATTCAGTCAGTCAGTTCAGTCGCTCAGTCGTGTCTGACTCTTTGTGACCCCATGGACTGCAGCACGCCAGGCTTCCCTGTCCATCACCAACTCCCGGAGCTTGCTCAAACTTACGTCCATCGCGTCGCTGATGCCATCCAACTATCTCATTCTCTGTCATCCCCTTCTGCTCTCAACTTCAATCTTTCCCAGCATCAGAGTCTTTTCCAATGAGTCAGTTCTTCACATCAGATGGCCAAAGTATTGGAGTTTCAGTTTCAGCATCAGTCCTTCCAATGAATATTCAGGACTGCTTTTCTTTAGGATGGATTGCAGTCCAAGGGACTGTCAAGAGTCTTCTCCAACACCACAGTTCAAAAGCACCAATTCTTTGGCACTCAGCTTTCTTTATAGTCCAACTCTCACATTCATACATGACTACTGGAAAAACCATATCTTTGACTAGATAGACCTTTGTTGGTAAAGTAATGTTTCTGCTTTTTAACATGCTGTCTAGGTTGGTCACAGCTTTTCTTCCAAGGAGCAAGTATCTTTTACTTACATAGCTGCAGTTACCTTCTGCAGTGATTTTGGAGTCCAAAAAAATAAAGTCTGTCACTGCTTCTGTTGTTTCCCCATCTATTTGCCATGAAGTGATGGGACCAGATGCCATGATCTTAGTTTTCTGAGTGTTGAGTTTTAAGCCAACTTTTTCACTCTCCTCTTGCACTTTCATCAAGAGGCTCTTTAGTTCCTTTTCACTTTCTGCCATAAGGGTGGTGTCATCTGCATATCTGAGGTTATTGATATTTCTCCTGGCAATCTTGATTCCAGCTTGTGCTTCATCCAGCCTGGCATTTCTCATGATGTACTCTGCATATAAGTTAAATAAGCAGGGTGACAATATACAGCCTGGACGTATTCCTTTCCCAATTTGAAATCAGTCTGTTGTTCCATGTCCAGTTCTAACTGTTGCTTCTTGACCTGCATACAGATTTCTCAGGAGGCAGGTCAGGTGGTCTGGTATTCCCAACTCTTTCAGAATTTTCCACAGTTTGTGTTGATCCACACAGTCAAAGGCTTTGGCAGAGTCAATAAAGCAGAAATAGATGTTTTTCTGGAACTCTCTTGCCTTTTCAATGATCCAGTGACTGTTGACAATTTGATCTCTGATTCATTCAGTAATAACCCCATTTTAGTGTCTCAGAACAACAGAGGTTTTTTTCTTGTTCATGTTGTGTGTTCACGATGGGTGATTTAGGGGATGTGAGAGGGACTCTACTAATTATGGTCACCAAGGGTCCTAGGCCCTGAGGGCAACTACTATCTTTTTAAAAAATGTTTTAGTGAAGTTGATTTACAATGTTGTGTTACACTTGTGTCTTTTTGTTTGGCTTTTATGGCTGAGCCAGGTGGCATGTGGGATCTTAGTTTCCCAACCAGGGATTGAACCCATGCTTCCTGTACTGGAAGCACAGAAGCTTAACCCTGGACCACCAGGGAAACCGAACCTAGCCCTTCTCCACACAGAAAGAAAAGTGTTCTGGAGGGAAACAAGCCATTTAAACTACTCTGGCCCAGATATGATGCAAGTCACATTTGTTTACAATTCCTTGGCCAGAACTAGTCACATGGCTTCACAAACCACAAGATGCCTTTGAAGAGAAATTCTACCTTGTGTCTGAAAGGTGGAGAGGTAGATATATCTGGTGAAAAGCATTTAAGTTGGCCACCAAATATTTTCTTAATTTTTCACAATTGGTTTGTCAGATCTATTAATATATCTCTCAGTTATATGTTTTACCCAAGTGTTTAAATTTGTCATTTAATCAGTTCCTTAAAAAAAAAATTTTTTTTTACAGCTACCATAATGGAGACTTCCTTTTGTCTTTCCTTTGGATTGGATCCCTTACTTTGAGATCTTACTGTTTTTCCGTCTAAGTTTACTCCTTTTCATCAGGGAGGTTACTCTTTCAGTCACTTCCTAAGAAAGGGTACAGGGGAGCCAGAAGATGCAGGGAAGTTATAACTGAGTCTTTCAGAGTAGTCTTCCCTTCTCTTACCTCCAACTGCTTTTTAATTAGGCTGTGTTAAGAATTCTGATTTGTCAATCACTTCTCACTAACAATTTTCAAGGCATTCTTCCATTGTTATCCAGCTCTTTATTATTGTTGAGAAGTCCTGTCATTTTGATTCTTAAACCTTTGCTTGCAACCTGGAGTTTTTGAGTGGAATCTTTTAGAATTTTCACTTTACTCTTACTTTGAAACTTTACAGTGATATGCCATGGTCTGAGTGTTTTGAAAATGATTTTTTTGCTGGATGTTCCATGCTCACCTGGGGTTCTAAGAGTTCAGTTCAGTTCAGTCGCTCAGTCGTGTCCAGCTCTTTGCGACCCCATGAATCGCAGCACGCCAGGCCTCCCTGTCCATCACCAAATCCCAGAGTTCACTCAGACTCATGTCCATCGAGTCAATGATGCCATCCAGCCATCTCATCCTCTGTCATCCCCTACTCCTCCTGCCCCCAATCCCTCCCAGCATCAGAGTCTTTTCCAATGAGTCAACTCTTCACATCAGGTGGCCAAAGTACTGGAGTTTCAGCTTTAGCATCATTCCCTCCAAAGAAATCCCAGGGCTGACCTTCAGAATGGAGTAGTTGGATCTCCTTGCAGTCCAAGGGACTCTCAAGAGTCTTTTCCAACACTACAGTTCAAAAGCATCAATTCTTCAGCGCTCAGCTTTCTTCACAGTCCAACTCTCACATCTATACATGACAACTGGAAAAACCATAGCCTTGACTAGACGGACCTTAGTCAGCAAAGTAATGTCTCTGCTTTTGAATATGCTATCTAAGAAAAGTTGGTCATAACTTTTCTTCCAAGGAGTAAGCGTCTTTTAATTTCATGGCTGCAATTACCATCTGCAGTGATTTTGGAGCCCCCCAAAATAACGTCTGACACTGTTTCCACTGTTTCCCCATCTATTTCCCATGAGTGTGGACCATTAAAAGACTGATAATTTTGGCTTAGAGAGATTCTCTGGTATATTGGATAGTTTCCATTTCACCAGTTTTTTGTTTACTTTTGTTGGAACTTCTATCTTCACTTTTTGTGTGGCTCTTTTTTCTCTTATCTGCCATCACTCTATCATCTTTTATTTCATTTTAGGATTGCATGATTTTTTCTTCCAACACTTCTACTGATTTTTGAAAGATTTTTAAAGAAAGCTTTATCTATCATAACTAGTTTCTAAAAGCTGTTCTATTTCTTTTATTGTTCCTCCTTTATAGGATCTAATTATTGTTTTATAGATGTAATATCCTCTTATATCTCTGAGGATATTAGTTATAGTTTGTGAAACTTTGTTTTGTTCCTACATTATCTGTGCTTCATCTTGGTTCCCTTTTCTGTTATTTTGTTCTTATCTCTTTTATTATGGAGACTTTTCTCAAGTCTGGTGATCTTTGAATAGCTGCTCTTACTTGAGAGTTGTGTTGATTGAAAGCTTTGTGGGCCTATTAATTGATGTAACATCATTGCACAGAGAGTAGCATTTCCATTGGAGAATGTTCCATATGTCAGTGTATAGACATCTAGGACTGCTCTCCATCTCCAGCAAAGAATCTGACAATGGAAACTCTGAGGGCACGGCATACACTTTGCTGTAGTTCTTCAGATAGGGTGAGTAAAAGAGGCTGGTTGACAGCCCACAAAACTCCCTTAATCTTCCAGTTTGTTACTTCTTTATCCTATCCCATCACCTTTGCTATATCTGGAGCCTCTCTAGTTTATTCCTTTTAGAAGAATACACAGTTACAGTTTCTGCCTGGAGACTGTATGGTATGAGGAAAGGAATTTAGACAGGCAACCACTTTCTATGCAGACGTAACCACCAACTCCCGAAATCTGTATTTGGACTTGAGCCTGACTGCTGCCTTCTCCAGCACTGTTGGCACCTGGTCGTCTTAGGGACTTTGTAGGGGATCGTCCCTCTCTTCTCATTGTGATGTCTCCCTTTCTGGTTTTAGCTTTTCTTGCTTAGCTAGACTAGTCACCTGTCCTCCTTGATATAGTTTCCTTCTGAAAATGTATTAAATTTCTCTTCTACTGATGTCTCCTCTCCTGCTTCCCTGTCCTTCAGAACTTATATCCTTTTTATTTCTTTATAATCATTTTAGTGAGGACTCAGAGGGATGAAAGGTTGCATGTCTGTGGTCAGGCTGCTGTATTTAACTGGAAGTCTCTTAATGAAAGAATTATCTCATAGTATTATGACAGATTCCTCTTCTTCCTAAGTCATTTATAGCAGTTCTTTTTCTCTAGGCAGCCTCAGTCCCAAACAAAAAGCTCAGTCCTTTTTGTTGTTGTTTGGGTTTTCTGGGGGCGGGGCATGCATCATGTAGGATCTTAGTTCCCCAGCCAGGCACTGAACCTGTGCCCCTTGTATTGAAAGCCTGGAATCTTAACTACTGGACTGCCGGGGAAGTTCTGGTCAGGAGCCCTACAGATTCTAGGCTTGAAACTATGGCAAACTTCAGTGTCTTGGCTTAGGAGTGGTAACTGCTTAGTGGTTTTAAAGCATGGACTCTGGAAAAACTTGAGTTTTTGCATTTTAGCTCCATTGTTTCCCAGCTGTGTAACCCTGGGTAAATTTCATATTCTAAGTCTGTTTTCTCAGCTATGAAGTATAGATAATCATAGTATCTGCTTCCCAGGATTGATGAGAAAATGAAAGAAGATTATACATCACCTGTAAAGTGTACAGCATGGTGCCTAGCACGTGAAAAGTGAGCAATGATAGTGGATGTTATTATCGTTAATTTAAACATTTGGAGATTTCTGGTGTATGGATGTGAGAGTTGGACTGTAAAGAAGGATGAGCGCCGAAGAATTGATGCTTTTGAACTGTGGTGTTGGAGAAGACTCTTGAGAGTCCCTTGGACTGTAAGGAGATCCAACCAGTCCATTCTCAAGGAGATCAACCCTGGGATTTCTTTGGAAGGAATGATGCTAAAGCTGAAACTCCAGTACTTTGGCCACCTCATGTGAAGAGTTGACTCTTTGGAAAAAACTCTGAAGCTGGGAGGGATTGGGGGCAGGAGGAGAAGGGGACGACAGAGGATGAGATGGCTGGATGGCATCACTGACTCGATGGATGTGAGTCTGAGTGAACTCCGGGAGTTGGTGATGGACAGGGAGGCCTGGCGTACTGCGATTCATGGGGTCGCAAAGAGTTGGACATGACTGAGCGACTGAACTGAACTGAACTGGTGGTGTTTTGGCTAAAATAAGTTACTTCACAATTCTCCACAAATTGCAAGCTGAACAAGTGACTGGATCACCGCCAATAAGCACTGCTCTTGAGCCTAAGTTTAGTTTAATTTCTAGAACCCATATTCTGTCCTATTTAGGGAGTGAGCTTATTCTCAGTGGCACATTTAAGTTAAATCTTAGCAACATTTTGAGCTCAGAAAGGCTGAGCCATACCCCAGAAGGTTGAAGTTAGAGTCAACCTATAGTCAAGAGCAGATGTTGGCAAACTTTGCTTGTAAAGAGCCAAATAAGAAATGCTTGAGGCTTTGTGGTCCAATTGGTCTTTTTCTCAACTCTTCAATTTTGCCATCAGAGTGTGAAAGCCATCATAGACAGCACATAAACAAATGTACCTGGCTGTGTTCCAATGAAACTTTATTTATTAAAAAAAAAATGGTGTCAGTTGGGTTGGGTTGCTAACATCTGGCTTAAGGCATAGGAGCAAGTGGAGGGAAAAGAGGATGAGAACAAGGAAAGGAAACAGAAATGTACTTATAAGGGGGAAGCCATGCCTCTCAAAAGCAATCTGGTGATTTAAAGTAGGCTTAAGGATGTTGACTGCCATGAAATCTCTCTTACTTCTCTATCTAGTTGCCCTGTAAAGGATGACCCTGGGGAAAAGTAGGATGGGGGAAACATTTTTGAGCTGCAATTTGAGGATCTTCAAGCTCTACCCTCTTTCCTTCACATTCTTCTTTGACTCCCCTGCCCTTGGTTAGGTAGTGACTGCAAACTTCTTCCTCTGTTTCTTTCAGAGCCCATTAGCACAGAAGGGTAAATTGCTAGTGATAGCTTGGTTTATTATTTCTCCTAGGGGAATTTGCACTTTGAAAAGGAAGTAAAATGAAAGAAAATATTTCCTCCTAAGAAACAGTTTTTTCCTTGTTTTTTGTCATGTATACAATGAACACACCTCATTTCTGAGCCTGACCCCACCTCACCCCACTCCTAATCCTTTCTAGAGTGTGGTTCAGAAATTGGGTGGTGATCCATGGTTACTGTTGCACATGTTACTTGGCAATAAAAACAATGCTTCAACAATTTGAGTTGTTTTGAAATGGTTATGTTAAAATGTCCTGTTTCATCAAAAACATTAGCTTAACTTTTTAACAGGGTGACTTGATTGGAGAACCCTGGTGGAATATATTCTCGGAGAAAAAGAACTATAAAAATGCCTTAAATGTTTGGGGAATCATATTATTGATTATAGCACTGACATTGCCACCCTAAAGTTGTTGTTGTGTGTGTATATGGGATAATTCAAATGGATATTTACTTTGGTTTGTTTAAAATTGAGATTTTCAGAGTGATTTAAGGAAATAAAGATGTAGGACCAATGAGATAAAGTGAAAATCACATAGTCCAGAATTTCAATCAGAAGGATCAGTGTAAATTCATAATATTCTTTCTTTTAAAAAAAAGACATATTTTCAAGCTCCAGTCTAAAAAAAACTTAGAAATAATAACCACTCCATTATCACTGTGTACCCAAAGCATCTGGGTGCTGTTTACTTGATACCATTTCTCACCAAAGGATCACATCTCTTTGGAGAAATGGGTAATTCCATATATGGGAAAGGAAATGTACAAATTAGTGGGGAACACTTTGTTAGACTAGGTAGTAACAAGGGTCTCAATAATATGGGACTTATTTTAAAAAGACTCAGAAGATAATTTATTTTTTTAATTAATTAATTTATTTATTTTTAATTTTTTTTTTGGGGGGGTAGTTAGAAGTTTTTTTTTTTTAATTTATTTATTTATTTTTAATTTTTACTTTACAATTCTGTATTGGTTTTGGCATAGATTGACATGAATCCACCACAGGTGTACATGCGTTCCCAAACATGAACCCCCCTCCCACCCCCCTCCCCACAACATCTCTCTGGGTCATCCCCGCGCGTCAGCCCCAAGCGTGTCA
>NW_024070209.1:63526252-63731220 GCF_014754425.2 Oryx dammah
AGAGATGGGATATGTTTTCCTGTCCTTTTGAATGTGGCTTGACCCTAACTTACTTTGACCAATAGCATATGATGGAAATGACACTGTTCTGGGCCTGAGCCTGCGGCCCCTGGCATCACCTGCTTTTGCCATCTTGGAACTCATCGTGTGTGCTAAGTCACTTCAGTCATGTTTGACTCTTTGTGATCCCACGGGCTGTCACCCACCAAGCACCACTGTCCATGGAATTGTCTAGGCAAGAATACTGGAGTGAGTTGCCATGCCCCCCTCCAGTGGATCTTCCCAACCCAGGGATCAAACCCATGTCTCTCAGCCATGATATAAAGATGTATCTCCTGGGGAGAAACATTTGGATTAAGTGGGAAGGAGAGAATCCTGGCCCTCTAGCCATTTTTAGTGCAAATATAGCATGAATTGCTATGCAAACCTTCTCACACACCAGCAACTGCTCACCACTGTGCACCTTCACCTGCTGGCCGGAACACTCACTCTTCACCCTGGCAGGTTCTTCACCAGACCTGTCATGGATCAGTGTAAAGAAGGACACAAAACAGGATTGGAGCCTGAAATAATAAAGGAAGAGGAAGATTGGTATAAGATCAAGATGTATCCCATATCGGCCTGCAATTTAATCTCAGTAGTTCTGGAATTAAGTTCTGGACTGTACTGTGCTCATACCTACACGTGGGCTTTCCTGGTGACTCAGTGGTAGAGAACCCACCTGCCTGGGGAGGAGATGTGGGTTTGATCCGTGGGTCGGGAAGACCCCTGGAGAAGGAAGTGGCAACCTACTCCAATATTCTTGCCTGGAGAATCCCATGGACAGAGGAGCCTGGTGGGTGATAGTCCATAGGGTCGCAAAGAGTCAGGCATGACTGAGTGACTGAACAGTGAACAACCAGTGTGGAGAGTGGGGGCTACCCTCTAGTTGCGGTTTGCGATCTCCTCATTGTGACGGCTTCCCTTGTTGTCGGGCACAGGCTCTAGGCATACAGGCTTCAGTGGTTGTGACTCGGGGGCGCCAGTGTGCAGGCTCAGTAGTTGTGGCCCATGTTGCTTAGCTGCTCTGTGGCATGTGGAATCTTCCTGGACCAGAAATCAAACCCATGTCCCCTGCATTGGCAGGTGGATTCTTATCCACTGTACCACCAGGGAAGTCCAATAAATCATTGTTTTAAGCCACCAGTACTTGATATGGTTTGTTATGCAGCAATAGGTAACTGATACATTGGAACTTATTAATACTTAGAAATGATTCAAACAGATTATAAAAAAATTATGAAATAATGAGGGAAATATGAATACTGAATGAATATTTGATGTTATTAAAGAATTGTTGTAATTCTGGAAATAAAAGCAAAAATAAACAAATGGGACCTAATTAAAATTAAAAGCTTCTGCACAACAAAGGAAAATATAAGCAAAGTGAAAAGACAGCCTTCTGAATGGGAGAAAATAATAGCAAATGAAGCAACTGACAAACAACTAATCTCAAAAATGTACAAGCAACTCCTGCAGCTCAATTCCAGAAAAATAAACAACCCAATCAAAAAATGGGCCAAAGAACTAAATAGACATTTCTCCAAAGAAGACATACAGATGGCTAACAAACACATGAAAAGATGCTCAACATCACTCATTATTAGAGAAATGCAAATCAAAACCACAATGAGGTACCACTTCACACCAGTCAGAATGTCTGCGATCCAAAAATCTGCAAGCAATAAATGCTGGAGAGGGTGTGGAGAGAAGGGAACCCTCCTACACTGTTGGTGGGAATGCAAACTAGTACAGCCACTCTGGAGAACAGTGTGGAGATTCCTTAAAAAATTGCAAATAGAACTGCCTTATGACCCAGCAATCCCACTGCTGGGCATACACACTGAGGAAACCAGAATTGAAAGAGACACATGTACCCCAATGTTCATCGCAGCACTGTTTATAATAGCCAGGACATGGAAACAACCTAGATGTCCATCAGCAGATGAATGGATAAGAAAGCTGTGGTACATATACACAATGGAGTATTACTCAGCCGTTAAAAAGAATACATTTGAATCAGTTCTGATGAGATGGATGAAACTGGAGCCGATTACACAGAGTGAAGTAAGCCAGAAAGAAAAACACCAATACAGTATACTGACACGTATATATGGAATTTAGAAAGATGGCAGTGATGACCCTGTATGCAGGACAGCAAAAAAAACACAGATGTGTATAGCGGACTTTTGGACTCAGAGGGAGAGGGTGAGATGATTTGGGAGAATGGCATTGAAACATGTATAAAATATCATGTAAGAATTGAATCGCCAGTCTATGTCCGATGCAGGATACGGCACGCTTGGGGCTGGTACACGGGGATGACCCAGAGAGATGTTGTGGGGAGGAGGGTAGGAGGGGGGTTCATGTTTGGGAACGTATGTACACCCATGGTAGATTCATGTCAAGGTATGGCAAAACCAATACAGAATTGTAAAGTAAAATTAAAAAAAAAAAAGAGAATAACTAAAAAATAAAAAATAAAAAAAAAGTTAAAAAAAGAATTGTTGTTAGAAATCTGAGGATGTTTCATACCTTTGCATGGTGACAGATGGTAGTTACTTATTGTGGTGATCACTGCAGTGTATAGCAAATATCAAATCGTCATATTGCACATCTGAGACTAAAACCATGTTACATGTCAATATGCTTTGTTTCAAAAAAGATAAAACTTTAAAAGCTTCACATTTAATTTATATAAAGTTATCATTAGTTTTTTAAGGTGTGATAATGGTATTGTGGTTATATCTTAAAAAGATACACATTGAAATATTTACACATACATTATCTAGGAGTTGCTTCAGAATTATCTGTGAAGGAAAGAGTTGATGGGATAGAAATGAAATAAGGTTGATATTGATCATTTTTGAGACTAGATGATGAGTACATCAGTTCAATTCAGTTCAGTCACTCAGTGGTATCCAACTCTTTGTGACCACATGGACTGCAGCATGCCAGACCTCCCTATCCATTACAACTCCCAGAGCCTGCTCAAACTCATGTCCATCGAGCTGGTGATGCCATGCAACCATCTCATCCTCTGTCATCCCCTTCTCCTCCCACCTTCAATCTTACCCAGCATCAGGGGCTTTTCCAATGAGTCAGTTCTTCACATCAAGTGGCCAAAGTATTGGAGCTTCAGCTTCAGCATCAGTCCTTCCAATGAATATTCAGGAATGACTTCCCTTAGGAAATCATATATGAGTATATATCATGAGTATATAGTGGTTCATTATTCATATTCATTAATCTTTATACTGTTGTATTTCTTTAAGAATTTCCATCTTTGAAACTAATAAAATTAAACAAAACAAAATCTTGGTTTATAGAACTTGTATCTAAAGGGTAAAATTTCAGACATTCTGTAGCAAGTAGGGGAGTGAAATTCTTGAGCAGCAGAACCTTCCTAGCCATCTTGAAAATACCATGAAGATAAATGCCTACTCAGCAAGACCAGTCCTAAATGATCACCCTTAGTGTTATTCTTTGGGGATTAATTATATCTAGAAAGTTAATGTTAAAATTCATCTTTTAACACCTGAAGTTAACACGTTAGCTTGTTTTCACTCTTTATATAAGAGGCAGCATTAGAAGTCAGAAGAGCCACTCCTCTTGTGACTGACTGACAAGATTTTAGATCACCTAGCCGTTCTGAATCTCAACTTCCTCATGAGGATCAAATGCGGACTTACATGCCTTACTTTGGCTGTGACATCAGGCCCTGAGACAGTCTGATGATGTCCATGGGAAGTAGTCAGGGGACAGGCTGTAGGAATGCAGTGATCTCTAGTCATGCTCTTGTAGAACTGGAAAATATGAGGACATCCTCTTAGGACTCTCTTTCCACAGAGATGGAAATGGATGATCAGAGAATTTTAGTGAATTCTGTGGGACTGATGTTAAAGCTGAAACTCCAATACTTTGGCCACCTGATGTGGAGAGCTGACTCATTTGAAAAGACCCTGATGCTGGGAAAGATTGAGGCCAGGAGGAGAAGGGGACGACAGAGGATGAGACGGTTGGATGGCATCACTGACACAATGGACATGGGTTTGGGTGGACTCCGGGTGTTGGTGATGGACAGGGAGGCCTGGCGTGCTGTGGTTCATGGGGTTGCAAAGAGTCAGACACGACTGAGCGACTGAACTGAACTCATACTACTATTGGTTGAACTGTGTAACCCCCGCCCCCCCAAATTCATATATTGAAGTCTTAACCTCTAGTCTCAGAATGTGGCTATATTTGGTGATAAGGCAAGAGGTAATCCAAGATGACTGACATCTTTTTAAGAAGAGGAGATTAGGATACAGACATATATAGAGGGAAGACCATGTGAAGACCGAGGAGATAGCTATCTTCTCTCAAGGAGGGAAGAATCAATCCTGCTAACACCTTGATCTTGGACCTGTAGCCTACAGAGTTGTGAGAAAGTAAAATTCTGGTTGAAGCTATCCACTCTGGTTCTTTGTATGATAGCTGTAGAAAAAGAATACAAAGCTTCCAATCTCAAACATTAAGATTCTTAATGCAATCACGGCCCTGATGGAATAAGAGGTAAGCTTTGTGCTGGGAGGAGCTAGAAGGAAGTTGGGGTAGGAAAGAAAAGCGGGACAAACAAAAAGGAGCATGGTAGAATGGAACCTTGGTGCTCACTAGACCCTGTGAGAAAGGGACCGAAAGGGAATGTAAAATATGCAAACATCACCTTTGTAGATCAGCGCGGTTTGAAGGCTTGGACGACACACTGAAGTTGCATGTGTGGGCTGTGAATGGCAGCACACATCCACATGAGGTAGGATTATGGCTACACTATCAGTAGTCCAGCCAGCTAAGAGGCATCTGCAGTATCTTACTTCTAGAACAATATTTCAGAGAGAAAACTGCATCAATATACTTAAACATTTTTTTTAAAAACCTCTTTAAAAATAAAGAAATATGTTTATAGGCACTCCTTTAATTTAGAGCTTTAAAAAGAATATGAGCAACATAGGAAGATATGTGTGATAGCTAGGTAAATTTGGCACTAGTTTTCACTATTTGTACTTCGCTTATGCTTCTTCGATTACTCTGGAATTAACCTTCATAACTGGAAAATTTTCTCAAACTTTCAGGTCAAGCTCAAAGTCTCTTTTCCACAAGTAGCATTCTTAAAAGCATCCTAAAACTCTCTAACGAAATTATATATATCTCAAGGTCTTCATACCTTTATATTTTATCTTCTAGTTAGTTGTTATTTATTTGTTTATTTTTTTGCTTGAGGATTGAAAACACTTCGAGCTCAGAACTGTCTTGATTTTTGTATCTCCACATTGCCTAGCAGAGGGTGTTGTATGTTGACCTTCAGTAAATATTTATTAAGTGACATTTTGTCTTCACTTGCAGAGCCTCCAGTAGTTGAGAAGCAGCCACAGTTTGGTTCTTATATGATATGAAAAGCCCTCGAAAGGCTTTTTACTCTATTTTCTCAGAGTGAAGCACTGACACCCTCATATTACTCTTTCTACAAACTAGCAAAAAGTTACTGAGGGCCTGCTCAGCATCTTGGATGCTGCTTGTCTTTCTTTTGCTACCCTTCTTATCTCTGGGGATTTGGCTCACTGCCACTTCTTGTTTATATGGTCATGTCAAAAAAACCCCACCAAACCGGTCAAACAAAAAGCTGCTTTTCTTTTCTTTTTTTTTTTTTTAACATTCTGTGATTGTCACCTTTTTACTAATTTATTGCAACTAAACTAGGAGCTGTGAAGTTCTTTCCTACACTTTTCATTTTTGTTCCTTTTCTTTTATTAAAAAATAGGTGATTGGCATTGCATAGCTTTTTTCCCCTTGTATTCCTAAGGTTTTTTGCATTTCACCACTTGCTGCAGATTTCAGTATAAAAGGTTCAACTTTATTTTCTGAGCTTTCTGAAATGTTTCTGATTGTAATATAATAGAGCAGTAATTAAATACTGATTTAGGGGGTAATTTTCTTGTGTCCCATTTCATCATCAAGGGAAGAAAACTGTTATAGTCATCAATCTTGGGGCCTTATGGTGCTAATGTTAGGTTTTGATTAGAAACTTTTCATCCCCCATTCTCCAACCATTTTATCAGCCCTTGGAATTTTCTCTAGCTTTGCCAAGGGTTCCCAGGGGAATCCCTGCAATGTCTTAATGGCTTAGAGACAGACAGGATAATGCTCCACACCTCAGGGTTTCCTTATATCATCACATGTGTACTCTCTATAGCCTCTGGGTCCAGGTAAAATGCTGGTACAGTTGCTGATTTGAAACGTGAGCCTACCACACATCTGCTGAGGACACTGACTATGGCAGAGAAAGTGACCCTCTCCAAGTTTTATTTGGGTCATAAAAATTCATGCTGTACACCACCTCTTTAAGAATCTGTGCCATTAAATGTGGCTAGATCCAGAGTACACTCTGGAGGAAGCCAGAAAAGACATTAAAATGCTTAGTCTATGACACACTTCCTTATTTTTGTCATTTTGACATTTATGTGTTGTTCCATTAGGGATTTTTAAGAGAAGACCCTTTTTCAGCAAGAAAATTTCCCCAGATCTTCGTAAGAATCAACAGTTTATAATCAAACAGCTGTCTGGTTTTCATTTGGACTGAGCCGGACCACCTGCTGGCTGTTAACCTCTGGAAGGTTATTATGATACAATTGTTGTTGTTGTTTGTTTAAAAAGTTTCAGAGCTCAAGGAAAATATTAGTAATGAGTTACTTAACCTGCAGTGTTTACTGTTCCCACTCAACTTGCAGATGGTGTCCCAGTGGCCAGCGAGGGGGAGGGCTCATCCGAGGCCAACACTATTTTGCACTTGTTTTGGAGACGAACCATAAAAATAGGCTTGGCAGTGAGGACAACTGCCCTTGTGGGAGGAGGAGTGGGCAGCCTTACAAAAGCCTTTTAAAAGGAAACACAACCCTTTCTGATGAGTGAGGTTGAGAGGCACCATCTCAACATAACCGTTCATTCAGCACACAGTAAACTCAAAGCTGAGGTCAGGAGATCAGTGGATCTTTTGAGCACATGTGTTTCAGCCTCAGCATTTTGAGGCTTGCTCACCATCTGCTTTTTTCACTTATATGCACACCCCTCTGACTAATAGAAATGGTGGCTACAGATTCTCTCAGGGGGCCACCTGGGTACAATTTTGTAGGCCTGCTAAAAGTCAGGACATCTTTGTGTGGGTTCTGATTACATGCTGACTTGCCTCTTCTCTGGACCTGGGGCCTGAGAGCATGGGCATCATTTGTAGAGATGGGAATGTCTCCATTTGAATGGAAGATTTCCCCTCAGGGACCACAAAAGGACCACTTTCTGGAATAGATGATCCATGAGGATCAAGATTTCATCTGTTTCATTCCCTTCTTTATCCTTAATGCTTAGAATGGGGACCAGCAACACATAGTAAAAACTCACTAAATAGTGAAAGACAGGATGAATGAATGAATATCCCTTCTTCCTGTTTTCTGTTCATCTTATTTATGCCCAAAACAATAATGGATAATATGAATGATCAATAATTATGGTCACTCTCACCATTCATATCATAAAACTTCCAAAATTCTTTCTGTCTTTCAGAGTTTGGGAACATTTAAGATGAAAATTAGGCAAGGTAGCATTCAGGGGCTGCTTTGGGATGATTTGTGAGGCAGAAGAGTTTGCGAAAAGAATTCAGACTTTGGCTGTAGATACACTTGAGTTTGAAGTTGGAATGTGTCTCTTTCTTGCTCTGTGACCCTGGGCAAGTTAATTACTCCCTCTGATTCTCAGTTTTGTCCTTTTAAAGTGGGAATAATACTAGGTATCCTATAGGTTTTTGTATTAGACTGTATAGGTAAAGCCTGGCAGAGGACAGAGGAGCTGTAAACAGTAATATAGGGGTGATATAGTAATAATTGTTACTTGTACTATCAATACTATTATAATACTTACTATCATTAATTCTTCCTCACACTGACCACCAAAGGAATTAATTCTTTGTGG
Organism: Oryx dammah; assembly: GCF_014754425.2. Lineage (NCBI taxonomy): Eukaryota > Metazoa > Chordata > Mammalia > Artiodactyla > Bovidae > Oryx > Oryx dammah. The sequence goes on from NW_024070209.1 coordinate 63,534,287, forward strand.
ACTGAAACATTTTGTGACAGAAATTGCTGAGAATTTGGAGGGTTATAGTAGTTAGCTGTATTGTTGTCATTTAGTTGCTAAGTCATGAGATTTAAGTCTTCAAATGTTAAGTGCTCTTCATCTGTTCTTTTGCTCCTGGTTTTCACAATTATTACTGTGTATTTTAATTGCCAATTGACTGTTAAATACAGTAAGATCCAAAAAAAAAAAAAAATACAGTAAGATCCTTGAAGGTAGGGGTTATTGCTTATTTATATTCGTCTCCTTATCACCTAGAAGAGCACCTGCTACATGGGAGACACCCAGTAAATATTTACAGAACTAATACCGAGTAAACAAGATCATGTAGCTCAATGTTAAAGAATTGCAACTTGAAAGACAGCAACAAGAAGACCTATGGGAAGGACACACCTTGGAAAGAATTGAGTTTAGGGAGTTAACTCATGGGATAATGTCTCAGGAGAGGACAGAAATTTGGTGAGGTGGACTGGCAGAAATTTTTGAGAAATTTTAGTGAGTTATAGGATTAGATATTCTGGATTTCATTGGGCAGAACTTAACAATCATTTCAGTGAACTAACAACAGATGGTTGACTGGATTGATGAGTTGTCTAGTTAATTGGTCAGTTCAATGAAATAGTACAATTGGCTGTAAACCTTAGACAGTGATACTCAGTAATGGTCTAGTAAATGCCCCTCAATATTGTTAAAATAAGGAACAGTTAAGAAGAGTATTACATCTCATTCACTACCAAGCCATTCTTTTTGCAAAATTCTCATTTATTGCCTCTATGAATATACCATCTATGCCATTTCCTCATTTTTTTTTCTCTTAAACCGAGATGATAGAGCCAGGATATGCAAACTTTTCTGTAGAGTTAGTAAATATAAATCAGCTATGTGGGCCATTCTGTTCTTGAAACTATTCAATTCTATTGTAGGAATTACTCAATGCTATTGTAGCCTGAAAGCCTAAACAACAGGTAAATAGATACATATAGCTGTATTACAGTAAAGCTTTATTTATGGATCCTGAATTGAATTTTCACGAATCATAAAATATTAGTTTTCTTTTGATTTTTCATAATCATTAAGAACTGTAGAAATCATTTTTGACTCATAGCCAGAAGGCTGGATTTGGCTTGTGGGTCATAGTTTGCTGACTCCTGGGTTAGAGCATATCAGTGTAGAATCCATAGCTCATAGCTATTCTCTCTGGTCACTTTGGTTTTTCTGTGCTTTGATCTAGATAAATTCCTCTATAATATCTTCTAATTTCAGAATTCTGCCCTTGATTGGGTCCAGTCTAGATTTTAACTTGTCTATATGAGTTTCTTCAATAATATTAATGGTTTATAATATATTTTACTTCCAAGATTTCTAATTGGTTCTTTTTCAGACTCACCTGTTCTTATATTATTTCTGCCTGTTCCTGTTTCACATTTTTCTTCTCTTTTAAACAAATACTATTATTTAATTTTCAATTAAATTTCTTCAACCTACTTATTTAAAGTCTTTGTCATGCTCTTCTATATAATCAGTTTTATCTAGCATGAATTCACATTTCTGGCGCTAATCTTTTCAGATGTATTTCTTAACCATAGATTATGCTATATATTCAGAATTGTATTATATAAGCTTATTTTGATTGGGTCATATTTTCTCTCCCTCGGTGATCACCTCTCCTTGTCTAGTGGGTTTGTAGTTGCCTCTGCCTCACCTTTTGTTCCCTCCTCCCCAAGTTCAAGATCAGATCTCACAATAATAACATTTTATACTTCTCCTTAAGATGATGTCCCTGGAGAAGGAAATGGCAACCTACTCCAGTATTCTTGTCTGGAGAATTCCATGTACAAAGGAGCCTGGCAGGCTATAGTCCATGGGGTCACAAACAGTCAGACATGAGTGAGTGACTAACACTTAGGATGATATAGAAATGTGTCACATCTAGGCACTGAGTCAGAGGGTGGCTTAGCTCAGTCCTTATTAGTGAAACTGAATATGTCTTTACCCTACTGCTTATATCCACAGCCACAGAACCAGGAAAAATAGGGCGGTAGTCTCCCATCTACAACTTCAGTTTCATTTCATCAATAGGGGACCTTTAGCTTAGTCCCTAATTTCAGCTTCTCATTTTATATGGAGCTGAATTCCTAGCTCCAGTGTTTGCTTCCAGACCTGGAACCCAGTTGACCAGTTGCTCCAGCCAGCTTCCTCTCTCTGCATTTCTGGTTCTGAAGTGTTTAACTTTTGAGTTCAGTTATTGCTCTGTATTATTTCAGCAGATTTGGAGAGAGGGATTCCATTAAAAGGTTTTACTCTTCACTTTCTTGACTATAAATACATTTACTTATATACCCTTTGGTTAACTGCTAGAATGTAAGCAGCTTGAGAATAGGGCCCCTGTCTATCCTGTTGACCACTTTATTGCTAGTGCTAAGCACAGAGTAGTTGCTAAATTAATGTTTATGGAAAGACTAGTGATATAGATAACAACATATGAACAACCTGTCTATATATATACATAAAATCAAATTTTATTCTTTGTGCACATTGCAATTTTATTTGATGACAAGTATAATTAGCACCATATCCACCTATCTATTTATTCTATGTATTCAGTGCTTGCAGGAGATATTTTTGGAAGTCAGGTATGGCATGTATTCATAAGTTATTCTTCTGCCTCCTATTAGCATTAGTCTTTGCACCTGTGAGCAAAAATAAATAGAACTTTATAAATGCCAAATATTATCATCTCTTTTATTATAGCATTATTATGCTACCAGTGATATCAGCTGTAAGATAAAAATAAAGAGAATTGAATCAATGACAGAAACTTTTATTGATGCCCTCTTGGGCTGCTCTTGCCATATGGGAGGCTTATACCAGTATCCCACTGAAGTGGTGTTGTGAAGTTGCTTTCTGCTTTAGTTCAGAAGTATTTGTGGAGCATACATAGCTAAGTCCTGACCTCCTGCTGCTGCTGCTGCTGCTGCTGCTGCTAAGTCGCTTCAGTTGTGTCCAACTCTGTGCGACCCCATAGAGGGTAGCCCGCCAGGCTCCCCCATCCCTGGGATTCTCCAGGCAAGAACACCGGAGTGGGTTGCCTTTTCCTTCTCCAATTCATGAAAGTGAAAAGTGAAAGGGAAGTTGCTCAGTCGTGTCCAACGCTCAGCGACCCCATGGACTGCGACCTTCCAGGCTCCTCCATCAATGGGATTTTCCAGGCAAGATTACTGGAGTGGGGTGCCATTGCCTTCTCCACCTGACCTTCTAGTATCCTATTAAGGTAAGATAGTAGGTAGGGTCTAACAGTCCTTACTCTCCATTTGGATAAATGATCTCTAGTCATCTCCATAGGATTGTCAGCTCTGTGGGCTTCTAGGAACTAGAAGGCTAGTAGACTGGCCAGGAAAGACTATACATTAATAAGTGTAAGACTCTTAGGTCCCTTCTTTGTCTAATTTGATAAGGATCTGAAGACAACAGCTCTCTTTGAATCCCAGAGAATAAGGACTTGCTGCTTCTGCTGAAATCTTCCAGCAAGTTGAGAGCCAGCTGCATTCTTGGGGAAGGGATACAATCTGTCTAGTGCGGTGTCTCTGTTGGAAGTGTGTGGGGCTTGTTGAGTCTGTCATAGGGAGATTTATCTAACAGAGAGGCAGTGAATATGTGTTTGGTATCATTATTAAGAGCCGGTTTGCTCCCATCCCAAGCCATGCTAAGTGCTGGAGAACAATTTATATTGCCAGCTAGAATAGTAATATCACAAGCTTACTGAGATGACAGAGTAATCTTGTTAGCTAGACTACTTTTCTATATTGAAAACATAAAGTATTCTGCATCAAATCATATAATCTACATTTTCCCTTTCTCTCTTTAATTTGATTATGAACTATTACTGTGCTTTGCCATAAAATATGAAAGTTTTACATTTTGATAGTTTTTCAAATGCTGATTTTACTTTCTGTGCAAATACTTCATATCTTTCTAGCATAATTATTTAGCAGCCTTTTCGGGTTAATTATTGTCATTAACAATATGAGTCCTATGAGGGAATATCAATTAAAATATGCACAGCTGAACTTTCAAATGAGTAAATAATTTAGTTTTGGAGAATGACTGGAAACAGCAGGGTAACAGTCAAAAGGGGAACAATTATTTTAATGCTTATTTGACAAATGAGTCATTTTTACAGCAAATTAGATTCTTATCATAGCACCCCTACTGGTTGCCACAGGAAAGCTGTTAACATGAGTTTTTAAAATAAAAGCTGTTAAGTTATGCATGCAAAGTTAAGGAAATCATTTGTATGAAGAAAAGGTGATTAGGCTACGCATTGTTAGCTGATGGAATACTGCCACTGGGATCTAATTAGGGCCATAAATCACACAAAATGATGTGTGTATATAGGGCTTGAAGCATCCGAGTGATACATGCCATTGACAGTGAGATGGATGATTCGCCCACCCTGACTTTGATCGCTGTCCTTGTCTTTGTGCCAACCAGACCCTAAAGTCCTACTTAATGCTGAGTGGAGTTGGGGCCTGAGCCACAGGAGCTTAGCATTGTAAAGGATGCTGGGGAAATTCCAAGATGGACCTCCATTTTTTTTTTCATTAGGAAAAAGCTCAGGAGAAACGGGATGGTGGCCTTTATGGTAAATAGCTTTGAGATGAGTTCCAGTCTGTATTTTGTCAATTTCACTTAGTTAAAAATTTTTTTTAAACTCTGATTCCAGGAGAAAAGAAGGGAGGGAGGGAGAGAGAGGGGAAGGAAGGAAAGAAAAAAAGAAGAGAAAGGGGAGGACATATTTATAAAAACCACATATTATTTCTAAGATACATATAGTGTCTACTCCAAGCCCCATAGGGCTCAGCCAAGGGTTGAGACAAAGCCTGATTGTAGACTTCTGGAGTTCTGAAACCAGATAAACACACTCATCATTTCCCTAATTCTTTTGCTTGGTGTTTTTGAACTGAATTGCTTTCCTGAATCCACTTACACCATCATCCCACGGACCTCTTTGTACTGGCCTCAGAATTTATACCACATTCCTCAGCGTGACTGGGAAGTTGCCCCCTCTCTGTCCCAGATGGAGTAAACTGGACCAAGGCAGCCTACCAGTCACAAAAATCAGACCCCAAGAAATGGTCTAGGAAAAGATTCTAAGATATGATCTAGGCTATTTCCAGGTCTGCTGTATCAGCATCACTGAGAAATGGCTAGAATTGCAAATTCTTGGATTGTACCCCAGATCTACTGAGTCAGAATCTCTGGGGTTTGGGCCCAGCAATCTGTGTTTTCACCAGTTCTTTGGGTGACTCTGATACATGCTTAATTTTGAGAAGAACTGAGCTAGGCTAGAGCCTGGAAGAACTAACCTGATACCTAGTTCTTTCAGGTGATTCTGAACATGATTTCAAGAAGTCTCCAGGGAGTTAAGAGCCCTTGTAAGACACTAACGATAGTACCTTCCCCTCCCTGCTGCCATTCATTGTTAACTACAGGTGTGACCCTGTTCTTTCAACTTGATATTTTCAGGGTCTTAGTTTTTCATGGGTAAGTGCAAGTGAAACATTGCCTAAGGGAAGCAGGAATTTAGACAGATTAACTTGTAAATTAACTGCCAGTTTTTGATCTCTAATTTTTAAAGACTTGTTTAAAGATTAAAACAAGAGAGAATGTATATCAAGATATGCTTTTATTACAGGTTTCTGGAATTCTTTCAAAATTGTCACTTCTGAACTGTCTCCCCTTGAGCACCTTTTGTAGAGAGATCGAAATCTCAGGCTCTGAACTCTGGTGAGCATCTCCTCAGTGTCTGAACTTCAGGTCTGAAGAATCCACTTTCAGCTTTTCAAGAGCTTTTAGCCTCAGAAAAAGTGTCCCTGTTTCTCTGTATTACCACACCCAGTGGGATTCTGACTTCATCCCTTTCTCATCATTGAGAAATACAATGTTTGTGTCTGTCTTGAAATTCTGTCCAAATCACGTTCTTTTAAGTGTCTTTACATCCCACCTAATGCTGAGTGTTTTCCTTGAACCTCACTGATGGAATGAACTTATGCACTCAAAAACTTCACCAAACCTGTTCTGCAGAAGTTTGTGGCCTCTTGGTATGGAGGTGGGAGGCAGGAGGGGACATTGGGGGTCAGGTAGGTGTATATCACAATTTTAGCAACTACTTATTATGGGCGTGCTCCAGAAGGTGAGTTGGATATTCACATTTTAGAAATGCCATGTTTACGTGCTTCTCCCACTGGGAAAAGTTTAGGAGTGTCCGGCTCCAGTCTGAGCTTCCCAGGTGGCTCAGTAGTAAAGAATCCGTCTGTGAACGCAGGAGACGCAGATTTGATCTCTAGGTCGGGAAGATCCCCTGGAGAAGGAAATGGAAACCCATTCCAGTATTCTTGCCTGGGAAATGCTGTGGACAGAGGAGCCTGGCGGGCTACAGTCCATGGAGGTTACAAAAGAGTTAGACACGACTTAGCGACTAAACAACAACAAAGCTCCTGTCCAATTGGGTCTTGAATAAGGTCATCAAGATCGTCTTTGCTGAGACTTCCAGGAAGTACTGCTCCCCTCACATGACTTCTCTATGGTGATCACAGTCTATGGAGTTGAGAAGCATCGGACACTACTCTCACGTGATTTAGCACACATGAGGAACAAAGTTTTTTAATATATTAATATATCATTTTATTTTTAAATTTTTATTTTATATTATAGTTGATTAACAATGTTATGTTAGTTTCAGATGTACAGCAAAGTGATTCAGTTATACACATACTGTTATACACATACACATACTATATCTCATTTCAGTTCAGTTCAGTCGCTCAGTCGAGTCCAGTGCTTTGCAACCCCATGGACTGCAGCACTCAGGGCTTCCTTGTCCATCATCAACTCCCGGAGTTTAGTCAAACTCATGTCCATTGAGTCAGTGATGCCATCCACCCATTCAACTTCTGTCATTCCCTTCTCCTCCTGTCTTCAATCTATCCCAGCATCAGGGTCTTTTCCAGTGAGTCAGTTCTTCACATCAGGTGGCCAAAGTATTGGAGTTTTAGCTTCAGTATGAGTCCTTCCAATGATATTCAGGACTCATTCCCTTTAGAATGGACTGGTTGGATCTCCTTGCAGTCCATGGGATTCTCAAGAGTCTTCTCCAACACCACAGTTCAAAAGCATCAATTCTTTGGCACTCAGCTTTCTTTATAGTCCAACTCTCACATCCATACATGACTACTGGAAAAACCATAGCCTTGACTAGACGGACCTTTGTTGGCAAAGTAATGTCTCTACTTTTTAATAAGCTGTCTAGTTTGCTCATAACTTTACTTCCAAGGAGCAAGCGTCTTTTAATTTCATGGCTGCAATCACCATCTGCAGTGATTTTGGAGCCCAAAAAAATAAAGTCTAACACTGTTTCCACTGTTTCGCCATCTATTTCCCATGAAGTGATGGGACCACTTGCCATGATCTTCATTTTCTGAATGTTGAGTTTTAAGCCAAATTTTCACTCTCCTCTTTCACTTTCATCAAGAGGCTTTTTAGTTCCTCTTCACTTTCTGCCATAAGGGTGGTGTCATCTGCATATCTGAGGTTCTTGATATTTCTCCCAGTAATCTTGATTCCAACTTGTGCTTCATCCAGCCCAGCGTTTCTCATGATGTACTCTGCATATAAGTTCAATAAGCAGGGTGACAATATACAGCCTTGACATACTCCTTTCCTGATTTGGAACCAGTCTGTTGTTCCATGTCCAGTTCTAACTGTTGCTTCCTGACCTGCATACAGATTTCTCAAGAGGCAGGTCAGGTGGCCTGGTATTCCCATCTCTTGAAGAATTTTCCACAGTTTGTTGTGATCCACACACTCAAAGGCTTTGGCATAGTCAATAAAGCAGAAATAGATGTTTTTCTGGAACTCTCTTGCTTTTTTGATGATCAAGGGATGTTGGCAGTTTGATCTCTGGTTCCTGTGCCTTTTCTAAATCCAGCTTGAACATCTGGAATTTCATGGTTCACGTACTGTTAAAGCCTGGCTTGGAGAATTTGGAGCACTATTTTGCTAGTGTGTGAGATGAGTGCAATTGTGCAGTAGTTTGAGCATTCTTTGGCATTGCCTTTCTTTGGGATTGGAATGAAAACTAACCTTTTCCAGTCCTGTGGCCACATACAAGTATCTACTCTTTTTCAAACTCTTTTCCCACTTATGTTATTACAGAGTATTGAGCAGAGTTCCCTGAGCTATACAGGAGGTCCTTGTTGGTTATCTGTTTTAACTGCAAGAGAGTCTGCTTACACTGAGCAACTTCCCAGGTGGCACTAGTGGTAAAGATCCCACCCACCAATGCAGGAAGTGTAAGAGATGCGGGTTTGAGCCCTGGGTCTGGAGCTCCCCTGGAGAAGGGAATGGCAGCCCACTCCAGTGTTCTTGCCTGGAGAATCCCATGGACAGAGGAGCCTGATGGACTATAGTCTATGGGGTTGCAAAGAGTCGGACACAACTAGAGCAACTTAGCACGCCTGCACCATTTACACTGAGTGTTTCCTAGGAGTTCAGAGGACTGAATGTAGTTTGGAGTAGGGGAAAGCAGGTCCACTGGTTGACCCTCATTTCAGATGAGCCAGATTTATGAGTTAAGCCGATTGTTTCTAAATAAGAATCAGACTTTATTCCTATTTGGAAATTTACACTGGCTGGTCCCTTTAGATCCTGGGAACTAGATTCACATAGTTTTCTAGAACACTGCTTTCATAATCCAAAACACAGCGCATCATGTCCCACATACTTTGTGGAAAGATGACACTCAGAGTCAGTTGAATGTCCCTCCGGCTCTTAAATCACTTTCTTTCATCACCTTCTCCCTTCCTCTAGCTCTTTCTTGTTCTCAGCCTTTTCAGAGCCTTGCCAGCCAGAGCCTTCACTGGTATGCCATAATTAGCCCTACTCCCCTTAACTAGTATCTTCTCATCAATCAAAACTTACCTGTCTTGCACTCCTTTTCCTCAAAGTCCTGATGGGTAACTGAAACCAAGATGACAAATCAATCACCAAGAGATGTCAGTGCCTGATTGCTGTTTGTTAACAACCCACTATCTTAAAGGGACTGTTGCAACAGACTCCCTGACAATCCAGGAGAGAGGAGATTTTCAGCATGCAGAGACTTTCCTACAATGTCAGAATTATAAGATTCACCATCTGGGCTGCCATATTATTCTAACTGATATACTGTTCTTTGCTGGTTTTGTTACTTGCTGGATTGTTGTTGTTCTTCAGTTGCTCAGTTGTGTCTGACTCTTTGCAACCCCGTGGACTGCAGCACACCAGGCTTCCCTGTGGCATCACCAACTCCTGGAGCTTGCTCAAACTCATGTCCATTGATTCGGTGAGGCCATCATCTGTCATCCCCTTCTCCTCCTGCCTTCAGTCTTTCCCACCATCAGGATCTTTCCTAATGAATCAGTTCTTTGCATCAGGTGGCCAAAGTATTGGAGCTTCAGCTTCAGCATCAACCCTTCCAATGAATATTCAGGGTTGATTTCCTTTAGGGTTGACTGGTTTGATCTCCTTGCAGTCCAAGGGACTCTCAAGAGTCTTCTCCAACACCACAGTTCAAAAGCATCAATTCTTTGGCACTCAGCCTTCTTTATGGTCCAACTCTCACATCCATACATGACTACTAGAAAAACCATAACTCTGACTATGCAAACCTTTGTTGGCAAAGTAGTCTCTGCATTTTAATATGCTGTCTAGGTTTGTCATAGCTTTTCTTCCAAGGAACAAGCATCTTTTAATTTCATGGCTGCAGTCACCATTGGCAGTGATTTTGGATCCCAAGGAAATAAAGTCTGTCACTGTTTCTGTTGTTTCCCCATCTATTTGCCATGAAGTGATGGAACTGGATGTCATGATCTTAGTTTTTTGATTGTTGAGTTTTTAGCCACCTTTTTCACTCTCCTCTTTAGGGGGCTTCCCTGGTGGCTCAGAGGTTAAAGCATCTGCCTCTAAAATGGGAGACCTGGGTTTGATCCCTGGGTCGGGAAGATCCCCTGGAGAAGGAAATGGCAACCCACTCCAGTATTCTTGCCTGGAGAATCCCATGGACGGAGGAGCCTGGTGGGCTACAGTCCATGGGGTTGCAAAGAGTCGGACATGACTGAGCGACCTAACTAACAAGAGGCTTTTTAGTTCCTCTTCGTTTTCTGCCTTAAGGGTGATGTCATCTGCGTTTCTGAGATTACTGATATTTCTCCTGGAATCAAGATTCACATGATGTACTCTTCATATCAGTTAAATAACTTGCGGGATGGCACCTGTTTTAATGTAAGATCATTGCATTAAATGTGGTCCTGACATTGAAAGATGTCAGAGCGTCCTCTGAGTAGCTCCGTGGCCATTGGAGGCTCACACTGACAATGCCTCTGGACATGGCTTCTGATTTTCCATGTATGTGACATTTGGGGGAGTAGAGGGGAGTTCTTGATTTGGTACTCTGGGAAAAGTGGGAGGTCATCCATCTTTCTAATATGTATGGCATCTCTCACTGATTTTTCAAGTATCATTCATACGTATGGAACAAGTGGATTCATTAGACATTTCAGAATTTATAGCAAATAGCTGTGAGAATGGACTAGGAATAGAAGATGAATGAAAATTAATTATAGGCCATTGAAGGGGCCATTTTTTTTACCCTTTTCAACTGATCATCAATCAATCATTCAAATAGTTCTTTCTTCTTGATTGAATACTCATTTTACAAAACTCAAAGTGATGAGGTAAGCCTTGGTGAAAACTATAACGAAGTGTCAGACACTGTCCTGGCCCCTACAGACTCACAGTGTGATCAGTGGAAGGATTCCCAGTGTCATATAAGCTGGAGCATAAGAGGGGTGGGCACTCACCAGAGGCATCTGGAATGCTTTTCCAAAGTACAGTTGCCTGGGCATCACCCTTTATCTTTTGGATAAAGTAAACAGAAACAAAGCCACCTTGACATCTTCACTTTGAAAGCACCTCCCCAGGTAATTCTGATGCACATCTTTGTTTAAGATCCCTTGGGTTAATGAGTCATATGAAAGCTTAAATTGAAGCATGGATCATAGGAAAGACTATCGAGTGCCAGGCTAGGGTGAGTGGAGGGCAGATGAGAGCACCACAGTTGGAATGGTCTGAGGACCTCAGAGATGAAGAATCTGAGTTAGGCTTTGAAGGACAGGTAGGTTTTGCACAGAACCAAATAGGAGAAGAGTGTTTCTTTCCCTATTTATTAGTCATCATATTTCTCAAATTTGTTGAATCATTAAGGTCACATTTTATGCTTGTGAAAAGGCAAATCCACAAACCCAGTGCAAAGGATCAAGTTTTCTTGGAGTGGATCCTGGGAAATTGTATTTAAACAATTGCCCAGGTGATTCCAATAATTAAACAATTTTGTCAAATACTGTACTGTATCTTGACTTCAGGAATCTTGTTGGGCATTTCAAATGGTGTTTCTGAAGTGGGATGTAAAATAGTATGGTACTAGTGCTTCACTGGAGAGTGGTGAAAGATAATGATGGGAAGGTTGTTAAAGTTCACAATATGGTGAGCCTTCCATGCCAGTTCATACATTTTTTTTATATTTAATAACTATGAGAGTGACTTTCAACTTCATTGAGTAGGGGAAACCCAAGATAATATATTATTTGCAATGAAAGTTGAGTTACTATCTAGCCTGATAGCGATCCCAAGAGAAGAAGTGGAGAGGAGGAGAAAGAAGCCTGAATCAATGCAGGAAACCTTTGGTTTTATGCATCTGTGTATCTGTGTCTCTACCTATACATTTATTTTTGAGGATTCCACTGCTTTTATTGGTGTTGGAGAAGACTCTTGAGAGTCCCTTGGACTACAAGGAGATCCAACCAGTCCATTCTGAAGGAGATCAGTCCTGGGTGTTCATTGGTAGGACTGATGTTGAATCTGAAGCTCCAGTACTTTTGCCACCTGATACGAAGAGCTGACTCATTTGAAAAGACCCTGATGCTGAGAAAGATTGAGGGCAGGAGGAGAAGGGGACGACAGAGGATGTGATGGCTGGATGGCATCACCGACTCAATGGACATGGGTTTGGGTGGACTCTGGGAGTTGGTGATGGACAGGGAGGCCTGGCGTGTTGCAGTTCATGGGTTCTCAAAGAGTTGGACACGACTGAGTGACTGAACTGAACTGCTTTTATTAATTTTTAAGTTAATTGTTATTGGAGTGTAGTTTTTTCATGTTGTGTTAGTTTCTGCTACACAGCAAAATAAATCAGCTATACATACACATATATCCTCTCCCTTTCGGATTTCCTTCCCATTCAGATCACCACAGAGTGTTAAGCAGAGTTCCCTGTGCTATACTGTATGTTCTTAGTTATCCATTTTATGCATAGTATCAATATGTATATGTGTCAGCTCCAGCCTCCCAGTTTGTCTCATCTCCCCTCTCTGCCAGTATCCATATATTTGTTTTCTATATCTGTGCCTCTGTTTCTGCTTTGCAAATAAGATTATACCGTTTTTCTAGATCCCACATATATGCATTAATATATGGTCTTTCTCTTTCTCTTTCTGACTTACTTCACTCTGTAACATTCTCTAGGATCATTCACATCTCTGCTAATGACCTAATTCCATTTCTTTTTATGGCTAAGTAATAGTCTGTTGTATAAATGTACCACAGCTGCTTTATCCATTCATCTGTTGATGGACATTTATGTTGTTCCATGTCCTGGCTATTGTAAATTGTGTTGCTGTGAACATTAGGGTGCATGTATCTTTTTGAATTATGACTTTCTCTGGGTATATGCCCAGTAGTGAGACTGCTGGGTCACATGGTATCTGTATCCATACTGCTTTTCATAGTGACTCTATCAGTTTACACTCCCACCAACTGAACATGAAGGGGAACCTTTTGTTTTAGTGTGAAGATCCCAGGAAAGTTGTGCAATGCAAGCTGGGACTTCCACACAGTGGGTCCTCAGTGGGATAGAATAAGCACAGTTGCTTTCATTTGCCATATCATGGAGAGGCCTATGGGAGTCTGGGCATGGCAGCAAACTGTGTGAGATGTGCTCCAGGAAAGGAATCCTGCTCTTCTATTTCTACCCCTTTTATAGATACTTTGGAAGTGGGGAACCTTTGACCAAGCACATGAAAATGGGAGTGGTCATGAGGGTATCCTGCAAGAGAGGAGAGACGCCATACAGCCTGTGCCAGCTGCTAGAGGACTGGCACACCTGTGCCGGGAACTCATGGAAACCTAGTGGGATGGTGAGACTTCTGAGAGCAGAAGCCAGTGCTCTAGCCAGTTCTTTGCCAGGCAGGCAGAAAAGAGCTGCCAGAATCAGCCAGGTAAACCTAATTATTCCTCCCAGAACAATCACCCAAAGTTGGGAGGGCTGAAAGTGGAGGGCGTACTTTTTCTCTAAAGCCTGTCCTTAATTTAAATGTTGTGTAATTCGGTAAAGGAAGAATTAAGGAAGAAAAATTTCCAGAAACTTATTCAGTGAAAGTCCCTTCTCCCTCTTACATCATGGGTGTTTCAACAGGTAGGATGGTCTATGAGAAATTTTAATCAGAAGAGGCCACACCTTCAAGTAAGCCACTCTTTAAATTCTTCTCCAGGCAAACTCATCACTCTGTAAATAAACCTGTAGTTTCATTTACATAAAAGTATTTAGTATGTTAGCATCTCCTCTGAAGATTGAGGCAAAAGAAAATAGATGAGATCACTTTCTATCAGTTAGGATTGTGTTCATCTGCATGCTACAGAAAGCTAGGTTTTGGTGGCTTAAAGGGACGAGGAGTTTGTTTTTCTCTCATAACAAGAAAGTCAGAGGTAGGTAATTACAGAAGCTGATTGAGAGGCTCAACAATGTCAAGGCTGACACTTCTGGGGTCCTCTTGGTTGGCATTTCTCTTGTGGTTCATGGCAGTTCAGCCACATGAGTGTTCAAGGCAGGAAGAGGGTATAGCCAGAAGAGGTACATGAGACACAGCTGTCTCTTTATCAGGACAATAAAAGCATTAAAGAAACCCCTTGCTCTGACCCAGCATACCTCTGACTGTTGACCTACACCTGGCCACATGGTCACCCCTTAACTTTAATGGAAGTTGAGAAAATGAGTCATTTCTCCTTCCAGGCTTTGCAGAGAGTATTGGCAGGAGAGAAGGGGATCGGAAATGGTTGTCAAGTATCTATGTCTGCCTTACTACCACTCAGGCTCATTAAATTAGAGCCTCGCATTAGGATCAGTCAAGGGAGCTTCAAAGATCCAGATGCCCAGACCACAGCCCAGACCGATTCCATCCAGGTCTGTGGGAGTGAGACCCAGTGGGACCCAGGCAGCAGTATTTTTGCAGATCAGTTCAGAATGCAAAGTTGAGAATGGCTGATGTAGCTGACTCGCCAGGACCTTTTGGAATAACTTCTTCAGGTATATTTTATTTATTTATTCAGAAGTCTCTACTGAGTGTCCCCTATGTTTATGGATACAGGAGAAAAGTGGGAATGGATTTTATGCTTTATGCTTTTTGGTTACTTCCAGTACCTCTGATAGTATGGTGCTTTACAATAGAAAGAAAGCACTTTCTCTTTTAAACTCTACAGCACAGGGACTTCCCTCACAGTCTAGTGGTTAAGACTCTACCTTTCAATGCAGGGGGTGTGGGTTGGATCCCTGGTCGGGGAGCTGAGATCCCACATGCCTCGTGGCCAAAAAACCAAAACATAAAACAAAAACAGTATTGTAACAGATTCAATAAAAACATTTTTTTAAAAAAATCTTAAAAAAAATAAATTTTAGAATAAGACTATGGGACAGTATTATTTCAGTTTAAAATCCAAAGAAGCCTGATAGTCGAGAAGGTGAAGGGAGTTGTTGCAAGTCTCTCAGCTTTGAGCTGGTGTGTGGTGGATGGCTGAGGTGTCAGTGGAAAAGAGGTTTTCAGTCTCTACATTCAGTGCTCTGTCCACTGGAGGAAAAACCCACATATATTCTACAGCTGAGTGATCATGCAAACTGAAACATGCAAATGTGCCCAAAGTGAAGGGTACAGGAATACGACATACATTGATTGACCGATTACTATCTAAAAACTGATTTCTCAGTGCTGTATTACATGCAGTCACCCATTAGATCTTTCTGACAAGACTCTTCACCAGGTACAGTTGTCTCTACATTACTTTCAGGGAAACTAGAGGCTTAGTTACGTGTCTAAAGTCATAAGGTTAGTAGGAAGAGGAGATAAGATTCCAATCCTTGCATCTGGTTCCAAACCTGTGCTTTTTAACTCTGATCTGCCTTGTGTAGTTGAGCAGGTTTTTCATTGCATAAAGGGGCCCAGCTGGGAGGGCAAGTGGGAGCTGAAATTCAGTTCAAGCTTAGTTCACCGAGCCTCCACCCTCGCATGGGGCTGTGTGCGCTCACGGGGATTACGTGTTTCTGTAACTCTTGTGCAGATAACCTGTAGACTATATGTGTTCCAGTCTTAATCACTACTTATTGCCTTTTCTCAACACAGCTTCATTTCATTTATTCGTCTGACTTGTGTTAGTGGTTCAGTGGTAGAATTCTCAGCTGCCATTTATTTGTCTGGTCACTCATTCACAAATATCTATAGAAGGTCTTCAGTGCTGGGCAATCTCTAGGAGACACTGACCAATACACACTTCAGGCCTTCCCTGCCCATATGTGTGCATACTCCTCATTTATTCACACCAAGGGTGTAATTGCAGGAATTTAAAAATTATTTTTCTTTTTAACGTAACCGAAGCAATTATCTAGAAATCAGGTAGTTCAAAAAAATTATGAAATGCTCTAATCTGCCACCCTGCCCACCGCCACCCTACCAGCTCTATCAGAGGTTCCTTTCTGGTTTTATTCTTGCTGGTTCACCAAATATCCTGTACCTTGAAAATGCTAGCAAGCTGTCCACTGTGGTCCTCTTTGGCCAAGGGAGACCAATGAGGTTGAATTAGAGTGCATAGTTTTGGCTTCTCTCATGTAGGTAAGGCCTCAGAAACTTTAGCATACTGAGTTATACTGCAACATTCTCTCTGTCCTTTTCTTTGCCTCATCTTTTCCTCTCTCTTTTTCTCTATCACTGCTAAGCCCTTTGTACCTGGCATGATGTCTGAAACACAGTAGGCATTTAATAAATATTTCTGAATGAACGAAGGAAGGGATATCAGTTATGGCTATTATTTACATGTTGTTGTTCAGTCGCTCAGTCGTGTCCAATTCTTTGTGACCCCATGGACTGAAGCACTCCAGGCCTCCCTTTCCCTCCTCATCTCCTGGAGTTTGCCCAAGTTCATGTTCATTGCATCAGTGATGCCATCCAGCCATCTCATTCTCTGACACCCTCTTCTCCTTCTGCCCTCAATCTTTCCCAGCATCAGGGACTTTTCCAATGAGTCGTCTGTTTGCATCAGATGACCAGAATACTGGAGCTTCAGCCTCAGCATCAGTCCTTCCAGTGGATATTCAGGGTTGATCTCCCTTAAGATTGACTGATTTGATCTCCTTGCTGTCCAAGGGACTTTCAGGAGTCTTCTCCGGCACCACAGTTCGAAGGCATCGATTCTTTGGCGTTCTGACCTGGAAGTTTTCAAAGTGCTTTTCACTTAATGTCATCCAGTCTTAACAAACTATGGAATTAATATTGTTAATATTGAATCATATATATGTATATCTCTCTATATATATGAATCATTACACACACACACACACACATATGGAAAGTGAAAGTATTAGTCACTCAGTCGTGTCTGACTCTTTGTGACCCTGTGAAGTGTAGCCCACCAGGCTTCTCTGTCCATGGGATTTTCCAGGCAAGAATACTGGAATGGGTTGCCATTCTCTTCTCCAAGGGATTTTCCTGATCCAGGGTTCAAATCCAGGTCTTCTGCAATGCAGGCAGATTCTTTACCATCTGAATTACCAGGGGAATTGTGTTTAAATGACATAAAATAACCTACTCAGATGGTGGACAAGTACCTGAAGCCACCCTTCTCTGAAAACAACTAAATATACTGAATAAAATTTTAAGATAGCTTTTTATAGTTTTTCCACACTTTTGCAAAAAAGTAAGGACTACTCCAGCCTAGAACTAGATGAAGGTAGGAGCCCAGTTATCACCCTGAGGACATTTTCTTGGTCAAACTGAGCATCATTTTTTAAGGTTTCCTGGAATTTGAAGTTTGGAAGACAAAGTTCAGGTAGAGAAAATAATAGAAGACCCTCAAAAAAGCTGGGGCTCTATGGGGCTATATCCATAGTGCAAGGGTGAATTAAAAATAAAACTAAGAGGCCCTTGCTTCACTTAGGGACCTCAGGGAAAATTGTGTCAACCTTGGCAATGAACTAAAGGGAGAAAATATTCCTTAAAAATTGATAATCATAAGCTATCACCTAGGCGGCCTAAAATATCTCAAGCTGATAAATTTCTTTAATGTTTTCCAGAATTGGTAATGTCTCCATTCACTGACAGAAGCAAACACAAATATCTTTTTAAGGAATACCACATCCATCCTAGGCCTTAAAGATTTTTCACAGGTAAAATTCTAAAGGAAATTAGCTTTTGATAATAAAAAATCCTTAAACATACAAAGAAATGAGACACCATTTGCAACAGCCAGCAGAAACAACAGATAACAAAATAAGACCTTAAAAACCTTAGGTTTTAGGAAGGTCAACCACAGAATATAGACTACTATGTTTTATAAAGTGGAGTAAAATATGAGTAAAGAGCACTCAAATTAGTAGAAAGAATTCCTAGAAATAAAGAATATGATAATATCCTAGTGACCATTTAATGTTATAACATTGATGTGTTTTATGACATTTCTGTTTTAAAAGTCTTAATCTGTGTAAACAATTCTGTAGATATATTTGCGTAAAGCAGTTCTATTTCTCTTTTCTTAGCATTTTTATATGAATATCAATTTATACACAGCCACAGTACTCTGAGTTTTAGGGACCAGTCACAGTGAGAACTGATGCATATTTCTGTTTAATGACTTGATAGTATTATCTAAGGTGATTCAGCATATGAATCTTTATTCACTGCTAGGTGGTGATAATAATACCACCTTTGTAGAGTTGTTCTGAGAATAGTGATTAGCAGGTTACCTATTGGAGTCTCAGACTGACTGTATCAATTACATATAAACAGTGTGAACTTGAACAATTTTTTCATTCTCTCTGAGCCTTGATTTCCTTATTTGCAAAAAGAGGTTACTTATAGTACATATGCCATAATGTTGTCAAGGGAGAAAATGAGATAATGCAGCTGGCCCAAATCGATGTTGCTTGTTACTGCGAGTATATAGTGTATATAGTCTGGTACATAAGAGGAAATCCATAAATAATGTTCTATTAAGTATTATTATTCTTAACCAGAAGTTATTTGAATTTATTTTGTTAAGGATGGCATCTGTTCATTTTAAGCTGAAAAGTACCTTACAGTTTAACTATTCTGTCCCCTCACTTTACTGGCAAAAAAATTCTAGAAATGTGGAGTTTGTATCAGAGATAGTCTCCCTGGCCTCTGGGTTTGTGCAGATGGTAATGAAGGAGAGAAAAATATGAGCACTTTAAACATTGGTGGGTGGATCAATCCTTTATTCTTCTGTAATAAAAAGACACATTAGTGTTTCAACGGACTTTTTTTTTTTTTTTTTCTCACAGAGCAGGACTGTCAGTGGGTCTGGTCAGAATTGCTGGAAACAGGAAGAGTTTAGAGGGGGTGCTGAAGGTGGGAGCAGTCCTCTCCTGGGACTAAGACTGGAAACAGACTGGGTATGAAGCCAGTCAGAGAAGTAGTGGCAAAGCCAGCACTGAGAAAAGGTTAAACTGAGAAAGGAGAAGTTTATGAGAGATTGAGAAAAGGGAGGTGGAAGTGAAAGGGAGAGGGGCTGGAGGCGGAGAAAAAGTAGAGGAAAGGAGAGGTTTCGATGTTTTGTATTAGAAGAATAGAATATTGGTGGCTGTTACCAATCGTCAATACTGA
The DNA here is from genome assembly GCF_014754425.2 of Oryx dammah. Classification (NCBI taxonomy): domain Eukaryota; kingdom Metazoa; phylum Chordata; class Mammalia; order Artiodactyla; family Bovidae; genus Oryx; species Oryx dammah. Next base: position 63,553,336 of record NW_024070209.1, read on the forward strand.
TCATCCCCTTTTCACTCTTTTATAGAGTTTTGTATATAGCTGTTTTGAGTTTGAATGGATGATGAAATATGTCCCCAAAGCAGTATGGAATATTCCCCCAGTCAAGAAACCAATTTAAGTCTTTTAAAAAATCGCGTAACTCTTTGATGAAAAAGATGTCTGTTCTGTGTAAGGGATGTTGGTGCCTTCAGAAAACAGTTTCTGATGCTTTCTCTTTTTAAGTGTCATTGAGACAGTTTACAAGGCTGAAAGCTCTGAGTGTATTGCTAAGATAGTTAAGAACTTGATGTAACTAATTAAGTCCCCTAGAAATTAGTTCTGCCAGATGCTCTTATTGGCAATAACTGCTTGGGGAATTAGGAAAGTTGAGACAAAAATGAATAAAGAGGAAACTTAGCTATTTGTAGAGAAATAGAAGAGAAGGCTTATGTGCTCTCGGTGTCGCATGAAAAGAAAGGAAGAGTAGACTTTGAGCACTGAATTCATTTCAAAAGCCTGTGTGAGGTGCCTGGAGTATCTGTTAGTGATACAGAAAGAGAATATATGGATGTTAGCAAAGCCTAGAGGGCTATTTGGATCTGAGAAAACTCAGAAGTTTTTAACAAATTTCTGAGAGGAAATTTTGATACCAAGCTTAGCAATTCAGATAAGGTGATTTAAAAGGCTAAGAATTAGTGAAAAAGGTACTTAGTTGGGACTTAGATGTTCATTTCTTGAACAGTTGTTCTAAAATGTGATCCTTGACATCACCAACTCAAACATAGCTATTGGTGGCCATGGAAGACAATTCTGTTTCTATTTAGAACTTTCATTCTGAAGAATTTTATGCTAGAAGATGAGGAAATACATTGTTAGGAGGCTACAAGTTTAGCTGTTTTTGATGTATCGATGGTGGGAAAATAAGTTGGTAAAGAGACCTAATAAAGTCTATAAAGAGAAAGATGTTAGTAGAGACCTACTTCTGAATGGCAGGTAAAGACACAGGTTTTTGTTTTTGAATCCGGTGGCTATAGCAGGACCGCCACTTGGTGGCAGCATACTTAAAATGTGCCTACTAGATTTTGAGTTGAGGTGATGAATAAAGTTCTTTTAAAAGTTGAAACTATGAAATAAAGCTTATGAAGTGACAAGAAAGTTATAGCAATAGTGCTTGAATGGCTTAAACCCAGCCAAGAAAATATAAAGTATCTCTTATGCTACTAAGAATGAACAGAGAGTGGAAGAGATTTTTTTTTTCTTCTAAATTCTGTCTAATTCTTTAAATTGTGTCTATTTATTTTGGGTTTCTGCCTCAGATTTTTCGTTACGCACATCTGTAGTCCCCATATTTGAGTTATTTTTAAAGTTGTCACTTTCCTTCCCTTTTTGGGGAGTAGAGAAAAAAAAAAAAAGCTTGAGTTATGATTAATTAACCATTTGTAGACCAGGGAAATTATTCTCTTGTTTGGCTCTTTGATCACTGGATCACAGAACTTAAGTGAGAGAAAAATGCGGATATTTACTTAACTGTACTCTAGAGAGGAAGAAAATTTCAATTTTTTGTTTGGTAGCTTGTTTTTGTTTCTTCTTAATATGAAAATTTGTGAGTTAAACTAAATGAACTTCTGGCTTATTTTGGGCTTAGCTCAATGAAGATTTTGTTGTTTTGGATTTGTCCAGTTCAATGATATGAGAAAATATGTAAGGTCAATACTGGCTGAACCAAGGTATGGCACTGGGTCTAAACTTTGGGCAAAAAATACGTTTCAGTTGATGAAATCACTGATAATGTTGACATTTGTGTTTGCTCATTTTACACTAGTTTTCTGTACCTAGTTTGGTAGATTTTAAGTTCTTCATAGAAATAACAAGAGTGTTGATAATATGAATATAGAGATATAGACATGTTTAATTTATGATATCTTGAAGTAAATTTTTAAATTTTTGCTTGTGTTTATTGGAACATACTTAGCACTTCTCAGTCTTTTTCTGCACTTCCTAATATGACGATTTGTAATCCTAGTGTTAATGAGCTCTTCTGGTCCCTTCTCTCTCTTCCACATGAAAACCTGAGGACACAGTGTCCATGCCTGGCGCATTAGCAGCCGCTTTCTTTCTTCAGGTGGCAACAGGGTCAGGGGGATGAATTCTGTTCACAAATCAAGCATGGAATTATTATCTAGAGCTAATAGTTAATAATTTGTCATGTTATCAGAACCTAGAGTAGCTTCTAAATGAATGTCACACAATAAAGCAAAAACCTGAAGAGTCCCTGTCTGGTCATCTTCTGAGGTTAATAAGCCATTGTGCCTTAGTGACCAGTGTCCTATAAAATAGAGGGGGGAAATTGTTTAAAGCCAGCGTCGGCACTAGCCTCTTCTGTATTTTAAGAAGGGAGGCATACTTCCAATCAGTGGGGTCAGGAGTACTGAGACTGTGTCTCCCCGCAGCCAGTCCTAATGGGAGCTGGAAGGCATGAGGCCTGGAGCAGATGCTGCGGGGGATACAGATGCTTTGGGTGTTGCCAGAGTCTAGCCCTGGGGGTGGGGGAAGACAGTAAGAGAGGGAAATTTTCTGCAAAAATGGAAGACTTTCTTTTTTTCTAAACAACAAGAGACCAGGGAGACTGGGAGGAAAGAGGAGAGTCATGCAGCCTGACCTGAGATTTATTGACAGAGTGTCCAAAAAACCCTCCAAGAGAAATAGGGGTCTAACATTAAAATATACGGTATTTGCAGTGCTGTCCTGTAAGCATCCTGCATCACTGCAGATCTTCAGTAAAATCCCCAATGAGTACATATTCTTTGGGGGAGAGTTTTCATTTTTTTACTTCTTAGTTTTGTGGCAGTCAGCAACAGTGCAGAGTTTGCTACCAGCGTTGTCACAAAGCATGGAGACAGGACAGCTGTGGAGGCAGGGCTGCTGTGGCATTGAGGAGGATTGCTTTGTAGGAGCTGGCACTCAGATCAGAAGTGGCAGTGTAAGCCCCAGGGAATGTGCAGGCATCTGGGGAAGGATGAGAAATAGAAATCCTGAGCCTCCAGTTAAGACAGAGGAAGAGTTTCTACCAGTATGTACCTGTTAGGTGAGGGCCCTCACTGTCCTTGCTCCCACGTTAGGTACCATAGGCCAAGAGAAAAAGAGTAACACTTGGGCCTTTCCCTGAAGAAACCATGAACCAAATTGGAAGAATCAATTTAACACATGCAATATGGTAACAATATTTCTTCATATTTTCTGACATGGTAAAAATAGAAAGTGCTGCAGCGGAAGCAACTTGGGAAAAAAACTTAAGTTGGTATCAAGATCTTTGTAGCCTTCTTCTAAACAGAATTAGAGTCAGCCAAATGATGGAAAACTTTGTTCAGCACTACAAGTGAAGTTTTACATCTCTGTAGGACATGCCTATTTCCCCATGCTTCCTTAACAATCTAGAAAAGAACATGTGGAATTATCAATAGCTTCCCACTGAGGGTTGATGACTCAGAGCAACTGCCATCTGATACCAACCCAATAATGATACAAAAAGTTAACGTTTGCTTGCAGCTTGATTATCTGAGCATGTTGCAATTACTAATGTATTTAATTTCCACAAAAATACCTGTGAACTAGGCACCACTGTTTCCCCATTTGGCAGATGAGGAAACTCAAAAAGGTTAAGCAGACTGTCCGAGGTCACATAGTCAGTTGACAACTAAAATCTATTGGTCAGCCCGTTAGCTGGTCAGTCCATTAGTTGGTCAGTGTCGCTGTTTCTTAATGGAGGTGGCACAGCCCTCCAAAGGACATGTGGAGTTTTGTGGGAACACGTTGTGGTTGTCACAATGATCAGTGGGCAGGAGCAGCAAGGCTAGGACAGTCTTATGCTATAGAGAACTATTCCATATCCTGTGTGCCTTATAAATATCCCATGGATGTTCATGTGGGTAAACAGTTGCCATGACTAACCAACAAACTGTATTACTCTACATTGGGAGCTTTTATGTTCTCAGCCATTCGCTCAAAAGAGGCAAGCATCTGATAGTGTCCTCATGCCTTCCAAGGCAGTTATGTCCTAGCAGTTACACACAGAAATACATATTTGTTTTTATATAAAGTACCCATCTTTTGGGCGTCCCTGATAGCTTAGTTGGTAAAGAATCCTCCTGCAGTGCAGGAGACCCTGGTTCAATTCCTGGGTTGGGAAGATCCGCTGGAGAAGGGATAGGCTACTCCAGTATTCTTGGGCTTCCCTTGTGGCTCAGCTGGTAAAGAATCCACCTGCAATGTGGGAGAACTGGGTTCAGTCCCTGGGTTGGGAAGATCCCCCGGAGAAGGAAAAGCTACCCATTCCAGTATTCTGGAGAATTCCGTGGACTGTATAGTCCATGGAGTCACAAAGAGTCAGATGGGACTTTCACTGGGACTTTCACTTTCACCCATCTTTTACTTCTCTTTTACATTATAGCTAGGGCATTATATTTAAAATTTTGAATTAAATTTATAGGTAGATTATTTATCATAAATTATATTTTAGGGGAAGAAAGTTGTTTCAAAATTTTGTTTATAAGAAAAGGGTCATGTGGATGTGAGAGATCAAACTACTTGTGGCCATTGAGGTTACCACTCTCGGATAAGAAGTTGTAAACTAATGGCTCACAAGCCAAATTTAGCCCACAGACATGTTGGGCGTGAGCCACAGAATATGGAGAAAGAGGTTCAAATGTGTTGCCAACATTTAGAATTACACGTTTCAGAAACCTCCATTTCTGACTTTTATTGGAAATTCTGATAGTCTAGCAAAACAAGGACCTGTTTGGTCCATGCGGACCCAACCCCTTTAGATGGACATCAGCTCTCCCAATCAGCAGGGTCCTGACTCAGTGAACTTGACTCCTTAAGCTTCTTTTGGAGCATTGTAATTCTTGGCCACAGGGTGACTTATTTGGTAAAAGTGACCATGCTCTGTGTTCCCCTCTTTGTTCTCCGTGTTGTAAAGTGAAAGTGTTAGTTGCTCAGTCATGTCTGACTCTTTGCAACCCCTTGGCCTGTAGCCCATCAGGCTCCTATGCCCATGGAATTCTCTTAGGCAAGAATACTGGCGTGGGTTGCCATTCCCTTCTCCAGGGGATCTTCCTGACTCAGGGATCGAACCCGGGTCTCCCTCACTGTGGGCAGATTATTTACCAGCTGAGCAAAGTTGTACTGAAAAACTAGACCCCAGCTTCCTTTATCTGCAATACCAGTGTTCCATCACAAGGCTCCACAGCACTTAATCCACTCAACTCCACTCAGGTGTGTGTGTGCAGGTATTACTGCCCATTGTGATTTGGCCTCAGACTTGTGTTTTAGGAGAAAAAGGCCAAACTGTCCATGCTTCCCGAGTCACCCTCCTCCCAGAGCCCCATAGTTAGTACATTTTATAACCACCAGTTCCTCTTGCTTGTCATTTTAATTTGGTGTTTGGATCTTGAAGTGAATGTTAACAGAGAGAGAAGCCTCATAGCTGAGAACCTGTTTTTAAACACCGGGCAAGCACCGCAGAGAAAGGGAACACAAGACACCTAAAATCACCTGCCAGTTTCCTCCCACGCAGGTTTCAGTTACTGTATTTTCTACCTGTAGAGAATGAAGAAATAATCTAAAAAAACGAATGAAGAAATAATCTAAAATAATCTAGAAGAAATTAGGAATGCCACAAGACTGCAATGAAACTAAATGGATTTTGAAATCAAATGCATGGAGTATAATAAGAGGCTGTAAATGTTTGTGAAGTGGATGGTGAGGCACATTATTATTGCATTCTATTTTTGAACCCCCAAACTGGTCTTTAACATCTCTGTAATGCTTTGTTCTCTCAGCGGGAGGCCTAGTTGGGGTCAGTCTCTCCACCTGTTGGAATCCTGCCCAAATCATCGAACAGGCCTGGGTAGATGTTCCCCTCCCGGCTAAGGAGAGGCCTGCTTGGTGTTGTAATCAGCATGCCCTGCTTCACTAATAATAGTCTAGTGTCTTAGTCACCCTGCCAGTACGCACTGCACCCTGCTCGAAAATGCAGGAGTGGGGGAAGCATCCAGTTAAGGTAAAGGTAAAATCCCACTTCAGTAAATGCTTTTTCAGCTCTTGTGTCCATGGGACAGTCCTCACTGACCTAGCCAGTCAAATAAATTGTCAGTAGTAGCAAGCAAGCAAACTATGTCTTCTCATCACCTGGACCAACTCAGGACTTTTAGAAAATAGACACATTGTGTGAAAGGAATGAATGAGTACTTGAATTTTGGTGGGGTCTAATCTATCTTCTGTAAAAATACATCTTCATTTACTTCACTTACACCTTCATTTACTCACTCATTCATTCACCCCTCCAACAAATATCTGCCAGGCATCAATGGCATGCCAGGCACGTTCTATCTGCTGGGGATCAAGTGGTAGATAAGGCAGCGTTCATGCCTTCACAGAGCAGCAGTTTAGGGAGACAGACAATAGACCAGGAAGCAGATATGGAAGACAAATGCAGATAGGGAGAGATGATTTAAGGGGGAAAAAAAAAGGGCTGATGGGAGCGAGTGAGTAAGGCTGAGGTTAACTCAGATTGAGTGGTCCGGGAAGGCTGCACAGATGAGATTTGATAAGATTTGAACAAAAAGGAGGAGCCAGGGGCACAAATATCTGGGGACACAGTGGTCCAGGGAGGGGCAACAGCAAGAGTCTTAAGGTAGAAGAGAGTTTGATGTGATCAGGGAACCTAAAGAAAGGTTCCTGTGGATCAGGAAGAGTGGGATAAAATGTGATGTGAGAGGCAGAGAGCCCTGGGAAGAGTCAGTCATATAAACTGCTGTCAGAAGCCAGAGGAGGGCTCCAAGCGAGGAATATTATGATGAAACTACTCTTTCCTAAGATGAGTTCAGATGTAAATAGATAAGTAAATTTTTTATAAAGCATTAAAAAATATTTTTTACAAAGTATTTTAAAAATATTTATTTATTTGACTGTGCCGAGTTTTAGTTCTGGCACACGAGATCCTCAATCTTCATTGCAGCATGTGGGAATCTTTAGTTGCAGCACGTGAGATCTGGTTCCCTCACCAGGGATAGAACCCAGGCTTTGTTTTCATGCAATGGAATATGCTACCCTAGAGAAAACAAACTTTAGATCCCTACTTGTAATGATATGGATGAATCTCAAAAACAATGATGGGTGAAAGAAGTAAGTCACAGAAGAACATGCATTATTCTATTTATGTCAAGCTTGGAAGCAGACAAAACTAACCATAAACTGGAGGGAGCACTTTGGGCTTTCTAAAACATGGGCTCTCTAAAACAAAAAAAATAGATATCTTCTTTTAGTACATCCATATGTGTGTGTGTGTTAGTCACTCAGTGGTGTCTGACTCTTGGCGACTCCCTGGACTGTAACCCATCAGGTTCCTTTGTCCATGGAATTCTCCAGGCAAGAATACTGGAGTGGGTTGCCATTTCTTTCTCCAACATCCATGTACACAAATGCAAAGAAAAAGGATTGAACTGATAAAAACTGAAACTTATGCCAGTGGGTATCCCATAAGAGACAACTAGAATGAGATGGGAGGAGAGGAGATGGCCTCAGTTCAGTTCAGTCGCTCAGTCACGTCCGACTCTTTGCAACCCCCATGAATTGCAGCACGCCAGGCCTCCCTGTCCATCACCAGCTCCCGGAGTTCACTCAGACTCATGTCCATCGAGTCAGTGATGCCATCCAGCCATCTCATCCTCTGTCGTCCCCTTCTCCTCCTGCCCCCAATCCCTCCCAGCATCAGAGTCTTTTCCAATGAGTCAACTCTTCACATGAGGTGGCCAAAGTACTGGAGTTTCAGCTTCAGCATCAGTCCTTCCAATGAACACCCAGGACTGGTCTCCTTTAGGATAGACTGTTGGATCTCCTTGCAGTCCAAGGGACTCTCCAAGAGTCTTCTCCAATACCACAGTTCAAAAGCATCAATTCTTCTGGGCTCAGCTTTCTTCACAGTCCAACTCTCACACCCATACATGACCACTGGAAAAACCATAGCCTTGACTAGACAGACCTTTGTTGGCAAAGTAATATCTCTGCTTTTTAATGTGCTATCTAGGTTGGTCATAACTTTCCTTCCAAGGAGTAAGCGTCTTTTAATTTCATGGCTGCAATCACCATCTGCAGTGATTTTGGAGCCCCTCAAAATAAAGTCTGACACTGCTTCCCCATCTATTTCCCATGAATTGATGGGACCGGATGCCATGATCTTCGTTTTCTGAATGTTGAGCTTTAAGCCAACTTTTTCACTCTCCTCTTTCAGGGATATCTAAAACTTTATCTGTAATTTTTGAGTTTTTTTATATTGATTTTTATTGGAGTACAGTTGATTTACAATTTTGTGTTAGTTTCTACTGTACAGCAAAGTGTATCAGTTATACACATTACATGTTCCCACTCTTTTTTAGATTCTTTTCCCATATAGGTCATTACATAGTATTGAGTAGAACTATCTGTGCTAGACAGTAGGTTCTGTATAATTTTAGAGTTTTGCATTAACAGTGCAGGTGTTAGTTTCCTGCAATTGTTGTAATGAATTACTACAAACTTGGTGGCTTAGAACAACACCTATTTTTTCTTGCACAGTTCTGGGGACCAGAAGCCTGAAATCAGTTTCAGTGGGCTGAGAGCAATGTGTGGGCAGAGCTGTGTCTCTAAGGAGAATCTGTCCTTTGTGTTCCCCAGCACCTTGTGGTCACCAGCATTCCTCGGGTTATGTGTGTGTCCCTCTAGTCTCTGCCTCCACAGTCGCGTTGCCTTTCCCATTTCTGTGTGTATCTAATCTCCCTCTGCTCTTCTCTTATAAGGACAGTTGGGATGGTATTTAAATCATTCAGGCTCATCTCCTCATCTCAAGATTTTTAGTCACAGCTGTGAGGACCATTTCTCTAAATAAGGTCACATTTACAACCCCAGGGTTAAGAGGGGATATCTTTGGGAATCATATTAAGCCTTCCATAGTGCATTCACATACCTGTTGTATAATTAAAAAAAAAAAACGCTCTTTGAAGGGTGTAGAAAACAATGTCTTTGGTTGTTGTGTGAAGACCAAGTAGAAGGTAATTAGATTCATGCTGGTGAGAGTGACTGTAACCTGGACTGGGGAGTTGTCCGTGGTGATGACATGAATGGAAGGAATTGAGATGCAATCTGGAGATAGTTTTTAGGAGTGACTGGTGGGTCAGATGCAGAAGACAGACAAAGGAAAAAATAAGGGTGACATATGTCTATGTCTTGAGAAGCTGAGATGAGATACAGGTGTCAGGAAAGCAGGATTAGAAGGACATTGGAATACTTGGGCTATAGTATAATTGTACTACAATGAATATATTTTCCACCCTTTGTGAAATGATGAAAATTATTGAGGCAAGAGTATTTAGTGTTTTACTAAATTGATTTCTCACTGTGAGTTATCACAGTCTGGGAAAGAGATGTGGGGAGATCACAAGGAAGGCAAAGTGTAGATGGTTTGTGGAGCTCCTGGCTCCTTCATCAGATTGAGTGACACAAGAAAGAATCATGGACAATGAGAGCAGAGGGAAACAGGCCAGCCTTAGATTCTGTGGTCTGTGGGTGGAACTCCCTGCACCTGACCTCTGATTCCTGCTTTCCACAGTGACTGGAGCTGTTTTAGAGCTTCTGCCTGTGGGCATGATGCTAGAACAAACATATTCTACTTTCATCTTCTCACCTTCCTTCCAAGTGGCAGCACACTATATATGTAAAACATGTTTTATTTTGCAAATTCTTTACTGCTCTCCAGCCTGACAGGGGCTTTGGAATCAGTCAGACACAGGTCAGGCTGGCAGCCATCTCTGCCGCTTCCTGTGTAACCCTGGGCTGGTTGACCCAGTCCCTCCAGGATTGCTTTTCCCAACAGGATTGTTATGAAGGTCAGACTGTGTGCTATGTAAATGACTGATATTACTGTTAACAGCTCAGCTTCATAGCCTTCAGACCTCTCCCTGTAATTTTTATTTGGAATTGCTGAAATATAGTATTTTCAACTTTACTGGTGGCTCAGACAGCAAGGAGTCTGCCTGCAATGTAGGAGACCCAGGTTCGTTCCCTGGGTTGGGAAGATCCCCTGAAGGAGGGCACAGCAACCCATTTCATTATTCTTGCCTGGAGAATTCTGTGAGCCAAGGAGCCTGAATACTTCCTACATGATGAAAACAACCCCCAAACAATTCAGGTACCTTTTTTTCTTCACTCAAGGCAAAGGCTACCTTTGAAGGTTTCTTATAAATGAACAATTGTAATTTTCCCTCTTTCAATATTTTCTGTTCTAATGGTTTTCTTTTTAAAACTCTGTTCAGATATACTCAGCTGCAGTTATCTTGGAAATTACTGCAAAACAACCCAAGTTCTGTAGATCCCTGAGGCAAAAACTGAGGGATAATTACTGAGGGGGGTTATCAGGGAACCGTGATATCATCACCTGATCGTTCCCTAGGATTCCTTAACACAGACTCTGCCAACAAGTCAGCAGAGAGCCTGTGAAATTCATCTGGTTTGAGCTCTCTGTTTCTAAAGCTAAATAATGTCCTGATCATCTCTTTGCTCTGCATCCTCTTCCCCCAAATTTTATTTAAAGAAAGCAAACTCTAGTTCTTCCACAGATTCAGATAGATTTAATCAAACTTTATGTATTTTCTCACCTCCTCCCAGGTCTACTTTTCGAGCCATATGTATTGGGCACAGGGAGTCAAATGCCAGGCAAAGTGTTTGATGTTGGCAGGTCCCTAAGACTGGCAGCAATGCCTCTCCTGGGGTCCAACTTCTCAATAAGACAAACATCTGGAAGCTTTATTGATGTATCTTCAGCCAGGGCAAGTGGGTGGTAGAGGGGAAAGTAACCATCCTTTTTCTGTTTGAAAATATTTAGCTTGAGTGATGTGAAGATTTCAGGAGATCTGTGACGAGATCAAAGGCCATAAATTATTTAACAGTGGTTCTACTTTTGTGGAATTATTTAAAGTATCATAATTGCAGTTCAGCTTCCCAGCCTTCATTTTCAAGTCTGGAATTCTGTTGGGAGCTATCATAATCACTGAAGAGGATAATATTACAGGCTGGGTATAAAAATATCTTTTTAATGACTAGCAAATTAGTGAAATGTCTTGACCTGAGTGGAGACCAAATAGAAGCTGATGTTTTTATGAAGGGGGGGAAAGACTAAATTGTAGCCACATTGTTATTCTTGTTGAATTCTCTGATTCTTAAAATGTCAGTTGATTAGATAAAATTTCTAACACGGTGCATCAGTATAAGTGAGGAAGGGTCGTGTGGCATACAGAGGTGCCTTGGAGCTTATATAGTTTGGGTTTTAATTTTAGTATCACATTCTGAAAGTCAGCCTAGGCGATGTATTACATTGATCCCATCTGAACAGCTTTGAGGACTCTTCTCACTTGACCAGGACAGTAGGACCAGGGCTCATAAATAAACAAAAGCTTTCTAGGGCACTGGGCAGATGGGTACCTTTACAATTTCTCCTCAGTAAATCAAATAATGACTTGCTACATGTATTTTCTGGCTTCCCTGGGTTGGAAAGATCCTCTGGAGGAGGGCTTGGCAATCCACTCCAGTATTCTTGTTTGGGAAATCCCATGCACAGAGGAGCCTGGTGGGCTACAGTGCATGGGGTCACATAGAGTTGAACACAACTGAGTGGTGCCTAACACACATGTATTTTCCAGTTGTTATAACTTCTCTAACATTTTTAAGGTAAGGAATTATAAATTGAACTGTGTGGATTTATTTTTCAAAATAACCGGTATTCCGTTCACAACAAAGGCCAAATTTATAACCTTACAGGTTTAGAGTTTTGAACCAAAAATTCGAAATTCTTGTGGTGTCAAAACTATTTGCAAAAGTAGCTGAGATTCTAAAGAGATGGCTCTTGATATTGACTAACTCTTTTTGAACCAGGGTCTTAGTAAATTAATGTTTAACTAATCAGCCACAGATGTACCATAGTTCCCTTGGATTATACATACATTCAGAGTGAAGGGTCAAAAACACCTAATTAACTCATGCATTTGAAGTTATACTGACTCTGTACTGTTTTTTTTTTTTAAATTAGAAGTAATTAATACACACAAAATGTGTCTCATGTTCATTGGGCCAAGGACAACAAAGTAAGAATCTATTGCACAGTGTGTAAAATACTGTCCATGTCATCTTTTACCCCACTGTGCATATGCTTTGTGCAAATTTATTCAAGGAAGATACTCTGTTCTGAAAGCTGAAACATTTTGTTAAATTTGCCCTAAATGGTCTGACACTGTTGTACGAGCAGAAAATGTTCATTTCAGAGGGCTTCACTTAGAGCTGCCTGGCCTGCGGGCATCCTGGCTGAGGATGAACGATCCTTGCCTACCTTCTTTGTTTCCCTGTCACTCTCTTCCTTGCTTAGCAGCAGCTCCTCCATTAGCAACAGAGGATCCCAGGAATCCTTGGGCAGGTGGGTCTTATTGATCCCACAGGCAGAGTCAGTCACATCATGCTCACACCCATGTGGGGTGATCACAGGCTCCCAGGAGAGGAGGGTCCTGGGAGTTCATCAGTTCATTCAGTCCATTTAACCTAGCTCAAAAAGATTATCCAGAAGCTCTGAGGAAGCCTTGGGTGACTCATTCTCCAGGGTTGGCTTGTTTTTTCTCCCCCTTCTATTCTACAACAGTAGCTCTGTACTAAAACATCTTAACCCACATTATCTCAATTAATCCCTCTGTTTACATATATCAGTTGGTTAATGGAGCCCAGACTTAGAAGGAGGCCTTTGATTCTAAGTTTAACTTCCCATTCTGCTCTGCTGCCTCTTAATAAGTTCTAAATCCATAGCAACTAGTATCTGAAGGGTGCCTCCCAGTTCAGGGGACACTTTCTCACAGAGAACCTGATGGATGTGACTAACCCTGACCAGAGCCCCAGGAGGCAGGGCTATTGAATCCATTTCACAAATTCAGCTTTTGAGGCTTGAGAGGTTATGATCATCCAGCCATGAGGTGAAGTGAGGATGTGAACTCAGCTTATTCTTATGACTGTGGCAAAACCCATTTTCTTTCCATGTTTGTATAGATTTCTCGATGCCTAACCCAAAGCTTATCCACCATCATTGTTTATTCTTGTCCTTTCCTCTCCAGGTTCAAAACATGTTCAGGAGAGAGAAGGTTTGGGGGCTAAGCATACACCATTTGTTCATTTACTACTTTCATTTGCTATATATTTAACTATGTGTATCGATTTGTATATGTCAATTAAATACATTGCATATGTAAAATGAGTTAATACATTTATTTAGTCTATACTTAGAATTGTGCCTGTTGCATAATACACACAATAGATGTTAGTTATTTTCGTTCATTTATACATTCATCATATATTGAGTTCTTGTTCTGGGTCCATCACTGAGAAGTCTCTGCTAGGGAAAGTAAAGCAAATATTATTTGTCACCTTCTACTACTCTAAGATTCCACCTATCTCTCTCATCTGGTTGATCATTATCTTTATGGGGTCAGGGACATACCTGTATCATTCACCTTTGTATCTCCAGTGCCTCACACAAGCCCTGATCCATTTTAAGTACAGAAAAAAATACTCATTTGAACAAATAAATGAATACTTGGGCACTGGAGAGGTGACAACTTGCTTTTTCAGTCATCTCAACCGAGAAATCAAATCATTCCATTCAGATTGGGTTCTCATGTTATTTTTCTTTGTTTTCCTGGCTGTCTGAATGGTACCTGTTCACACTGTATTTGTGGACCTCTCTTTCCTTCGGTGCCATGGACACGTATTCCTCCTAGGCAGTGCCCAGGGAGTTGGTCTCCAGGCCCAGGTCCCTAGAGATCCTGACAGTCATAGGAAACTCTGGTGGGCCCATGTATAATTGAGGTTTAAAGGAGTTTACTCAGGGTTGGGAGGCCTGGCGGGAGTGGTCTGTTTGCAGGTTTCAGCCACTTCCTGAATGGAAGGCCCTCCCAGAGGCTCCCAGTCCTGAAATGTGAACTCTATTCCAGAACTCTCCCCACAGCTCACTTTGCAGTTCCAGGCCAACTCCCACCACCTCTGGGACTTCTCAGTGTGTTCTGTCCAGAGTGGTCACTGTGCTCCGGCCGTCTTGTGGTGGGGGAGGTAGGGTAGGATGTGAAACTCAGGGGTATCTCTAAAAGCTTTGGCATATTTAGCAACTATCATCTCCAAAGAAACTCAGCACCCAATAGTGAAGGGGCAAAGGCCACAGCTGCCTAAGGGTTGGAAAGGCTGGGGTCCACCTCCAGCGTGTGCCCTTCTCCTGTGGGCCGCAGTCCTCGCCGGCGGGGCTCCCACTCACTTTATCATGAACTGCTGCAGAAATACATAGCATAGAGATGGCAAAGGCAGAAATGCACCCAGGGGTTCCTCGAAGGGTAGCCTGCAGCTGTGAGCATGGTTTAAGCCAGTTGTCAGGACACATGGAGCAGAGAGGAAAGTGGCCACATTGACTCAGTCCTGAGAGGAGGTCAGGGAACACACTCTAGCCTCATTGTCATAGGACCTGCAACTTTTGAGCACCGACTGCATGCCATGCCTTTTACATATTAAGATACCATTTCAGTTAAATGTTTTTGCCTGTTCTGTGGAAGTTGAAATTGAGAAGCTTTCCCTCCTATGCACTTTTTTTTCTTTTTAGATAAGTCAATTAAACCTTGGTAAGGTTAAATATTTCCCCTGAATAAAATAAAGAAGACACAGGAGCTGAACCCACTTTTGGTGCCAAAGCCTATGTTCTGAACTACTTTGGCCTTCCTCCTGATTTAACATGCAGCTCCACATTGGAGCACCACTATGCAGAACGGGTGTCTCTGTAACTTTCTTATTCTCCCATGTCTTTCTTCTGAAAAAAACTGATATTGGACCACGTGGCCAGAGTTGTACAAACTTTGATACATGGTAGAAAGGAGTTGTCCTGTCTTATGTTCTCTCTGGGTCTGCTTCCAAACAGTGCCCTGTAGAAACTCTCATTATGCAGATAGGAAACAAAGTCAATCTATTCTTCCCGTCCAGTACCCCCGACTTCCCAAAGATTAACATATAAGTGTGAGAGCAGAAACACAGCGCACCTGTTTCTTTGGATTACAAGTACAAAGTGAACTTGAAATTCCAAGTGGAAACTGAGTGAATTCCAACACCAGGTTTAACATAAATGATGTCCACATTGGATTGTGCTATTCTTGCCAGTCAGAAACTGGATTTCAGCTGTCTTCTCATAGGCTAGCCATTTTGCCATCATAGTGACAGCATTACTGCTTATGTCTCAAAATTCTGGAAAAAATTAGAAAGCACTCAATTTTGGTTTCTTTGAGAAAGAAAACTGGTTAGAGTTGATCTGACTAGAAAATGGTCATTCAGCCAGGAAATAATGTCAGATTGAAACCATGATCTCTTTTGCAGTTGGTTTAGCATTCAGCTAGTGTAAATGTAAGGAACAGTTTGTTCACGAAATTTTGTTTCTGTCAGGAAAATACAAGAGCACAAGAATTCTGAAAAAGTCTAGAGATGACCTAAGACTCCTTCTCAAGGGTCAGATGGCAAAGTTAGGAATTAGGGACAGTGGGGTCTTCAGAGTCAGCCATGGCTCCAGAGCTTAGTTTTGTTACTTGCTACCTGTAGAATATTAGGTAAGTTACTAAAATTCTCTGAATTTCAGTTTCTTAATCTGCAAAATGGGAGGTGATAACTACTCTATAGGGTTATTCAGTTCAGTTCAGTTCAGTCACTCAGTCGTGTCCGACTCTTTGCGACCCCGTGAATCACAGCACGCCAGGCCTCCCTGTCCATCACCAAATCCTGGAGTTCACTCAGACTCACATCCATCGAGTCAATGATGCCATCCAGCCATCTCATTCTCTGTTGTCCCCTTCTCCTCCTGCCCCCAATCCCTCCCAACATCAGAGTCTTTTCCAATGAGTCAACTCTTCGCATGAGGTGGCCAAAGTATTGGAGTTTCAGCTTTAGCATCAGTCCTTCCAAAGAAATTCCAAGGCTGATCTCCTTCAGAATGGGCTGGTTGGATCTCCTTGCAGTCCAAGGGACTCTCAAGAGTCTTCTCCAACACCACAGTTCAAAAGCATCAATTCTTTGGCGCTCAGCTTTCTTCACAGTCCAACTCTCACATCCATACATGACCACTGGAAAAACCATAGCCTTGACTAGACAGACCTTAGTCGGCAAAGTAATGTCTCTGCTTTTGAATATGCTATCTAGGTTGGTCATAACTTTTCTTCCAAGGAGTAAGCGTCTTTTAATTTCATGGCTGCAGTCACCATCTGCAGTGATTTTGGAGCCCCCCAAAATAAAGTCTGACACTGTTTCCACTGTTTCCCCATCTATTTCTTATGAAGTGGTGGGACCGGATGCCATGATCTTCATTTTCTGAATGTTGAGCTTCAAGCCAACTTTTTCACTCTCCTCTTTCACTTTCATCAAGAGGCTTTTTAGTTCCTCTTCACTTTCTGCCATAAGGGTGGTGTCATCTGCATATCTGAGGTTATTGATATTTTTCCCAGAAATCTTGATTCCAGCTTGTGTTTCTTCCAGTCCAGCATTTCTCATGATGTACTCTTAAATGACATAACAATGTGAAACTCCTGAACTGAAGTATACAGTCAGGTAACGTTAGTTCTTTCTTCCCATTCCTTTTCCGTCTCTCTCTGTTAGAGGATAGCCCTTCCAGAATGTATTAGTTTTCTGGGGCAATTGTAAAATGTTCTGGGGCTAGAAGTCTGAGATTGAGTTGCTGATAGGGTTGGTTTCTTCTAGGCTATGAGGAAGGTTCACGCATCTCCTCTAGTTTTCTGACAATCCTTGGCATTCCTTGACTTGAGGAAGCATCACCCCAATTCTGCCTTCAGCTTCACATGGCATTCTCCCTGTGTATCTATCTCCAAATTGTCCCTTTTAATTAGGGCCCACCCAGATGACCTCATTTTAACTAGAGAACCTCTGTAAAGACTCTATCCCTAAATAAGGTAACATTCTGAGGTACTGGGAGTTAGAACTCAGCCTGTTGGGGAAAATACTGCAAGAACACCAGGAAGTAAGTTTCTAGTAAGCTTAAAGGGACAAGTCTCATTCCTACTTCCTAATTCCAGTATTAAGGCTGACTTTACACACACTTTGAGATGGGGCAGCCAGAAGGAATTTCGCTTGTACAGCTTTAAAAAAAATGATGCTTGAACAGGAAGTTTTAACTCCAGATAGCAAAGAAGTTAAAAAAAAAAATTGGTTTTGATGTCAATTTGCGATTGATATCATGTAGCCTCTTCTGATTCAGCCATAAAATCAGGGCATTTTAAAAATATTAACTTGAAAAAATTTTAATTTATTATTTATTTATTTATGGCTGTGCTGGATCTTTGTTATTGTGTGGACTTTCCTCTCGTTGTGGCAGCAAGGACTATTCTCTGGTTGCGATGTGTGGACTTCTCATTGTAGTGGCCTCTCTTGTTGTGGCGCATGGGCCCTACAGCATGTGGCCTTCAGCAGCTGGGGCTCCTGGGCTTTGGAGCACAGGCTCCATAGTGGTGGCACATGGACTTAGTTGCTCCATGGCTTGTGGGACCTTCCCAAATGAGGGACTGAAGCCACGTCTCCTGCACTGGCAGGCAGATTCTTTACCACTGAGCCCCCAGAGAAGCGCCATGGCATTTTTATAATTGATATTTTTAGATTTCTCACCATGCAACAGGAAACATTTTTGTTATCATTTTTGATTACCAAAATAAGTTGTAAGGAAACTTTTATGAGTAAGGAAACTGAGACACCAACAGGTTAATATGGGTTGTGGGTCCTCTGGCTTCAAATGATATTTCTCAGACTACAGTTACCCACACTGAGAGGCTTTCCTTGGGTGAGAGTCCAGAGGAAACATGGTCATATACAGCAGCACTGGAGTCCAGCAGGCCCCTCTTTTGACAGAAAGTATGAGGCCTTGTGCATGTGGCAGTCTGTGCTCAGTCGCTCAGTCATGTCCATTTCTTTGAGACCCTTTGGACTGTAGCCCTCGAGGCTACTCTGTCCATGGGTTTTTCAGGCAAGAATACTGAAGTGGGTTGCAGTTTCCTCCTTCAGGGGTTCTTTCCCATTCAGGTATCAAACCTGAATTTTGTGGGTCTCCTGCATTGCAGGCAGATTATTTACCACTGAGCCATCGAGGAAGCCCCTCTGTGGCAACATAGACTATTCCAATTGCAACCAAGCCAATCTTATTCATGGTTTGTCTCCACAGTAGCTCCATTGGCAGAGACACAGGAGTGTTGGTTACTCTGATTACAGTGACTTTCAAGACCGTGACTGATCTGCTTAGATCGAAACTCCAGCCAACAATAGTTCTGGAAACTTGTACTGCATGGCAAATGTAGAAGTAGTCACAGTCCAAAACTGCATCCATCGCACATACATTTTGTTTATTATTGGAACCTGCATGGACTGGCGGTTTTGACTTTCCATAGCTACTATTATACCTAAGGCAAGAGTTCTAGGCTGCTGTGGAGGGAAACCATTCCTTGAGGGCCTTCAAATCATGGCTTACTCTCTGAATAAGATTATCAGTGGCAGGCTTGGTAGGAACCCTTTAGATTTCTAACTGATGTGGTGGAAAAAGAGACCTCTCATGTTCTAACTAATTGGTGGGCAGTGTTGCTGGGGAGCACTCTTCTGTAGTTACATTCTAGAGCTTTCTGGATTTCACCATTGTTTTTAGGCTTAAACAGGAAAATTTCTTGAGAAGACTTTATCCTTGAAGGAGAATGCTAAAGTAATTGTCAAATAAAGTTTGAGAAACTGTATCATTTAGGACCACCATGTTCAATCTATTTCACCTTGTCAGTATCCTTTGGTGAAAAGAAAAGAGGTATCAGACATAAATAGACCCAAAGTCATGTTTCCCTTTCTTAGATTTTAAGTTTCAATGGGAACAAATGGCGTTAAAATTGGCTACAGCCACAAAACGTTTTGTTGTTTACTTCCCAAACATGGCAGTTTGGCGTCTTGGCTCTGGAGCAAATCCTCAGAGATTTGACAAAGGTACCAAATTAGAGATACCAAGGGAACATTTCATGCAAAGATGGGCTCTATAAAGGACAGAAACGGTATGGACCTAACAGAAGCAGAAGATATTAAGAAGAGGTGGCAAGAATACACGGAAGAACTGTACAAAATAGATCTTCATGACCAAGATAATCACGATGGTGTGATCACTCACCTAGAGCCAGACATCCTGGAATGTTAAGTCAAGTGGGCCTTCGAAAGCATCACTACGAACAAAGCTAGTGGAGGTGATGGAATTCCAGTTGCGCTATTTCAAATCCTGAAAGATGATGCTGTGAAAGTGCTGCACTCAATATGCCAGCACATTTGGAAACTCAGCAGTGGCCACAGGACTGGAAAAGGTCAGTTTTCATTCCAATCCCAAAGAAAGGCAATGCCAAAGAATGCTCAAACTATTGCACTCATGTCACACGCTAGTAAAGTAATGCCCAAAATTCACGAACTGTGAACTTCCAGATGTTCAAGCTGGTTTTAGAAAAGGCAGAGGAACTAGAGATCAAATTGCTAACATCTGCTGGATCACTGAAAAAGGAAGAGAGTTCCAGAAAAACATCTATTTCTGCTTTATTGACTATGCCAAAGCCTTTGACTGTGTGGATCACAATAAACTGTGGGAAATTCTGAAAGAGATGGGAATACCAGGCCACCTGACCTGCCTCTTGAGAAACCTGTATGCAGATCAGGAAGCAACAGTTAGAACTGGACATGGAACAACAGACTGGTTCCAAATAGGAAAAGGAGTATGTCAAGGCTGTATATTGTCACCCTGCTTATTTAACTTATATGCAGAGTACATCATGAGAAATGCTGGGCTGGAAGAAACACAAGCTGGTATCAAGATTGCTGGGAAAAATATCAATAACCTCAGATATGCAGATGACACCACCCTTATGGCAGAAAGTGAAGAGGAGCTAAAGAGCTTCTTGATGAAAGTGAAAGAGGAGAGTAAAAAAGTTGGCTTAAAGCTCAACATTTAGAAAACGAAGATCATGGCATCTGGTCCCATCACTTCATGGGAAATAGATGGGGAAACAGTGTCAGACTTTATTTTTTGGGCTCCAAAATCACTGCAGATGGTGATTGCAGCCATGAAATTAAAAGACGCTTACTCCTTGGAAGAAAAGTTATGACCAACCTAGATAGCATATTCAAAAGCAGAGACATTACTTTACCAACAAAGGTCCATCTAGTCAAGTCTATGGCTTTTCCAGTGGTCATGTATGGATGTGAGAGTTGGACTGTGAAGAAAGCTGAGTGCCAAAGAATTGATGCTTTTGAACTGTGGTGTTGGAGAAGACTCTTGAGAGTCCCTTGGACTGCAAGGAGATCCAACCAGTCCATTCTAAAGGAGATCAGCCCTGGGTGTTCTTTGGAAGGACTGATGCTGAAGCTGAAACTCCAATACTTTCGCCACCTCATGCGAAGAGTTGACTCATTGGAAAAGACTCTGATGCTGGGAGGGATTGGGGGCAAGAGAAGGGAACGACAGAGGATGAGATGGCTGGATGGCATCACCAACTCGATGGACATGAGTTTGGGTGAACTCCGGGAGTTGGTGATGGACAGGGAGGCCTGGCGTGCTGCAATTCATGGAGTCACAAAGAGTCGGACACGACTGAGTGACTGCACTGAACTGAAATGAACTGAACCAGGTGTCGAGGGCATCATGGAAAGTGTCGTAGGTGCCGCACAGACTCTTGCCATTTCTCCTTTCCTTACCTCAGTCTCAGGCGTAGCTGACATTCCTGGCCACACAGGGTCTATGTGGCAGCTGCAAAGTCGAGACGTCCAGTTGTATCCTGTACGTCTCACAGACGTGTGAGTCTGGACAGGGAATTTGGCATGGAGTTGTTGCTCCTCATCTTCTTCTGAGTTGGTCGTGAGTGGGTATGTTAGGTCTTTCCAATCTGTTTCTTTCACATCCAGAAAGATACAATAGAGAAAAGTAAAATGAATTGTTGTTCAAACCATGGACATTGTCTATTGAAATCATGGTCACTGGTGAAAAGCAGTAACTTTCCCCAAATTATCTAGTGTGTGAATGAGAAAAACAGCAATTAAATGATTGGGAGAACTGAAATGTAACCAATAAACATGATGTGAACCATAAAGGAAAATATGGGTAGTAAATATGAATGTTTTGGGTAGATTAGTGATTTTAAAACTTTCTTTGTGAACTAAGTTAAAAGCTTGAACTTCAGTCCATGTAGAGGAGAGCTACGGCCTTAGAAATCAGAGTCTTCAAAAGGATGAAAATGTTTTCAATATTGAGGGTCTAAGGACACCTATTCACCAGATTTCACTGCCATCACAATTTGGATTTTATATGCAGCTAATAAGAGGGTATTTTCCATGTGCTGATTATTTATACAACACTTAACATAGATGTCTTTTTATAAAATATTTTTGAAATCTTTATTGTCTGTCCATATCCCTATCATCTACATTAAAATTTTTTATCTTTGAACAAGGTATCATTAGTAACAACAAAAAAGCCAGAAAATAGGTTATGACTTACAGCTGCACTGTGTAATATGGTAGCTACTATAAGTAATGTGACTATTTAAATTAAAATTCAATGAAATTAAAATTTTAGTTCAAGTGTATTAGCATAGATGTAGAACCTTTCTATTATTGCAGAAAATTCTGTTGGATATAGAAAGTTTCTTTCAGATTTACTTTTCTGCTCTTTTGGATCTGCCTTTCTTTGGTAGCTAGCATTTTTAAAAGCTTGCTGCTCAGTCCAAGCGATAGTAGAAAAAAAATCTTTATTGTCAACAGGAAAATACCAGATAGCTTTTGTGTGTGGGGAAATGATTCTGCATTGTGACTCAATGTTTAAATGGTATGGGAGCAACTGATTTGTAGCAGTCTGTACTGATATTGAGAACTAACATCTATGAATCTAATATATGGTCCCCATTACCTTAAAGTGAGCTTCCCAGGTGGCTCTAGTGATAAAGAACCCTCCTGCCAATGCAGGAGACCTAAGAGATGTGAGTTCAATCCCTGGGTCAGGAAGATCCCCTGGAGGAGAGCAAGGCAATTCACTACAGTGTTCTTGCCTAGAGAACCCCATAGACAGAGGAGCCTGATGGGCTACTGTCCATAGGCTAGCAAAGAGTCTGAAGCGACTTAGCATGCACACTTGCACCTTAAGGCAGAAGTTAGGGAGCTTTTCCCTAAAGGAAATAGTAAGGTTTTATGGGGCTATACTATCCCTGTTGCAACTACTTAGTTCAGCCACTGGTGTGGAATGCAACTATTAAATAATAAACAGAGCTGTTTTTGAGAAATACAAGCATGGGGGTAGTTTGTCCATACCTATCTTAGAATACACTTAATATTTTCTCATGTCTCAAAAGATGATCAAAAATACAATTAATTTATTGTCTTGAGACTAACCAATTTTTTGTGTGTGCTAATTCTGACTATAGTGCTGTAATTAAAATGTAGATCTGTTTTAAACTTTGAAATGTAGAGCTTCCTTTGGGATCTGCCAAGATAAATACATACTGTTAGCCTCCCTACACTGTCTTTCACTGACATTAGATAAATTGTGTGATTTTAGTTGTGTGTGTGTCTTAGAATGCCAACCTCTGGGAAGCAAGACTTGAAAAAAATTGGCCTTGGAGAATGTGCATGGGTATTTTGCTGAAATTTTTTTGTTTGGTTGGTTTTTGTTTTTATTTTTATAGTTATATCAAGGCCTACATGACATGAACGTGGTTCTTAGGGTGGTAAGACAAATCGTACTCTGAGATGCTTTTGAAAGAGATGGATTATTAACCTAGAACAGACATGTCTAACCATCATTAGATGGTTCTGCAAGTCATTCCAGCAGGCCCAGCCTAGAACCTGCTCCTTCAGCCCATCCATTGATTTTGAAAGCACCTGATTCTCTGTGTTAAATAAGTCTTTTCCTACTTAAATTACCTTAAGTTTCTGTTTTCTACACTGAATCCTGACTGATACAGTGGTGTATATAATTTTTATAAATTCTGAAATGTGTCTAAATTAGCAATCTTTTTTGAAAGATTGTGTCACTACATGAGCTCCAACTCTGTTTATCTGAATCCTAGGTTTACCTTTTCCTCATCCTCTTGGAAGTGCCTTAATGGTAATCGTCCACTTCCTAGATGGGGATATCTTCACTGAAGGATGGGAGCCTGAATGCCAGTCCACCCTTGATGGTGTGGGGAACCATTACATACTTTGCATTCCAGCCTTGGATTAGATACAAAAGATGAAACTAAATACTGAAGTCATGTGCTACAAGGCTGCCATTAAAACTGGAGGAAACCACAATTTGTTTGAAGCAAGCACTTATCAATCTTTAGTAACGTGTATCCAGTACAGTCCCATGGCATAATTATGTGGTAAGCTTCAAAGCCCTTGCTATATTTGCAAAATGCATTAAAGAGACAACTCATCACCTGACTTTCATGTTTTCAAATTAGATTTTTTCTGTACACTGGGATCCAGCCAGCTCATATGGGTCTTTCCTTTGATCTGCTTAACATTTCTTGAAATGCCATCTTGACCCTCTTATTTAGATCCCTGAAAGAGGGGAGGTTTGCAATGTACTCCTTGTGGTTTGTCCAGAAAGGATTCCCAGCCTGAGCATTTATGTGATATTCACAGTGCATCCCTGATAGCTTTTCTTTTTTAATTGTGATTCAGTGGAATGCCAACCAGAAGTTTAAAAAAAAATTACAAAGCATAGAGCTTTATGATTAATTACCTTGAGTTCAGATATAATTTAAACATATTGACTTGTCTGAAATAAGTGCCAGACAGTGGAACTGGGGAGACAGGAAGCGCCTGGGTGAGACTGCTGAAACAGGCTGGAAGAGAAGTCAAAGGGGGGCAAGGACATCATCATTTAACTGTTCTCTGTAGCCGGACAGAAAGTAGCCACAACTGCTGATGGTCAGTGGAATCAAAGGAATAAATTATGGCTGAGCCTTGCCTTTGAAATTAACAGAAAGTTAGTCGATACTTCAACTTTGCACAATCCTAAAGAAACGGTTCTGAGACAATCCATTAAAAATGATTTTTTTTCCCCTTCGTACACATGATCCGTGCAGAGATTTCTCTGAGGGGCCGGAGCTGCTTTGCTAACTCCCAGCCTCCTCATTCTGAACTGGTGGGGTTTCAGAGTCCCTGCTTGGCTGAGGCCCCAGGCTGGAGGCAGACAGGCATTGGCAATGGGGATGGGCAGCACATTTCTCAGCATGAATGAAGCCTTAAGACCAGCACGACTTTCCTTTATCTGGGGGAGCCAGGCTGCCCCAGTGCTGTCTGTAGCCAAGCTGAGAGAAAGAATGAAACTGATTTCTTTGCAGCAAACTGGGACCAGATGCGTTTCTCTGTGTAGAAAGTTTAGAAATCTAACCAGCTGCTTTCAGTTTTTGATAATGGATTATGGTGTCAAGGAGCCTGCACTAACTTTGATACCCATGCATTCGAAAGCAGAATGTGAGCATTTGGCCTAACCTCACTGGTGGATTCTTAGCACACCCAGGACACACGTGATCCTGCGTTCCTTCAAAACTGAGCGTAACTGTTCAATGCCATCTGGGTCACAGGGATGTCATCCAAGAAGGCCTGCTCACAGGCTCTCATTCATCCTCTTGCCTGGCTCTGTGGTCCTCATGGAGGGTCTTCGATTCACTACTGAGAACTGAATTCTGATTCATGACCCTGAAGTTTCTGGAGAGCTTGGGATCCAGCCTGCCACTCCTCTCCCTCACACAGGGTCTCCCTGAAAGCCTGCTGCCGCTGTGTGAAAATTTCACACAGATGGTGAGAGTAGCAACATTGGTCTCCTGGATGTCTTTTCAGATAAACTCACCATCTTATCTCTGATGCGAAAACCTAACCTCCAGGCTGTTGGGGAGAATGCATGTTTATAGGTGAATTCACCTGTCTCGAGTGACGTGGAAAAGAGAAGGAAGAAGGTGTCCAGTCAGCTCCTTGAAATCTCTAGCCAAAGTTGAGTGTAAAGGTGGCTTCTGCATGCATTCCTTAAGTCAAGACAGCTCAGAAAGCAATACAGAACTCAGAGAAGACTGCAGAAGGATTTTAGGAACTGATTACATAATATAAAATAGAATTTGACCATCTTATTGGATAAAATCTGGGGTAAAAGACCTGTATTTGTGTGTATGTGTATTTAACTGGAGATTTATTAAGAGTTTTATTTGAAGAAATTGGTTCACACGATATGGAGGCTAGCACATCAACGTTTTCAGGGTAGACCAGTGGGCTAGAGACCCAGGGACCAGAAGATGTAGCCCTAGTGTGAACGCAGTCTGCTGGCAAAATGCCCTCATCCTCAGCAGACTTGTTTCTTTTAAGGTCTTCAGCTGACTGGACAAGGCCCACTCACATTATATAGAGCAAAGGTCCTGAAACCTTTTGGCACCAGTGAGTGGTTTCATGGAAGACAGTTTTTCCGTGGACCAGAGTGATTAAAGGGGAGGAAAGGTTCAGGCATTAGTGTGAGTGATGGGGAGCAATGGGGAGTGGCAGGTGAAACTTTGCTCCCTAGCCTGCCACTCACCTCCTGCTGTGTGACTGGGTTCCTGACAGGCTGTGGATCCATAGCAGTCTGCTGCCTGGGGGTTGTGTGCATGCTCAGTTGCTCAGTAATGCCCAACTCTTTGCAACCACATGTACTATATAGCCCAGCAGCCTCCTCTGTTCATGGAATTCTCTAGACAAGAATATTGGAGTTGGTTGCCATTTCCTCCTCCAGGGGATCTTCCTGAGCCAGGGATCAAACCAGTGTTCCTGTGTCTCCTGCATCAGCAGGCAGGATTCTGTTACCACTGAGCCACCTGGGAAGCCCCACGTTGGAGTTGGGGACCCGTGATATAGAGTAATACTCTTTACTGAATATCTACTAACTTAAATGTTTACTTCATCTAAAAAATACCTTCACAGTGACCTATAACTGGTTTTTGGCCAAATGTTTAGATACTGTGGACTAGCCAAGTTGACACATAAAATTATCAATCAGAAGACCCAAGTGTGAGAAAATTTACATTTGTTTTTGTTTCCCTAAATACGCAAAGAACTGGGGTGCAAAGGAATAAGTTTCAATATCACACAAAATGATAGAACCACATGTATTCCTCACATACCCATCCGTGCACACACACACACGTACACACACAAGCATGCACACCAAGTCCTGTGATTCCCCAAGCACATCCACGTAAAAGTACAAATGAGCTTCAGGGCAAAAGTGATCAGTAAAGAAAGGAAATTAAAGATACACAGCTCCTTGTGTCCTATAAGTTTCCTCTTTCTGAATAAGAAATGGAAAAAAAAAATGGCCCTGAAAATTCTCCACAACCTTCACTCTTTCCTGTTGGAATTTCCTAAGGAGAAAGCCTGATTTAAAAAAAAAAAAAACTGCTGCAGCTCAAATATCACTTTGTTCAGAAAAGAAACCTTTGCACAGTGATACTCCCTCTCATTTATGAAAGTCCTTGAGGATGATGGATCACCATAATGAGAATTCTTTTCAAAGAGCCCCAACTTAATTTTAAAGTGCAACAGTGACCCTCATTCCAGTGGGGAGAAAACCATGGTCTAAGAATCGAAAGGATTGTGTCTTTGAAGACACAGACATTTCTGTGACATTAGATATACTTTTATAATAAACCTAATCATGAACAAAGTGCTTTTTTTTTCCTTCAAAGCCTCTAGAACGAACCATAGAAAACATTAGGTGATGTTGAAAATGAAAAATTATAGTTTTATTCCTCTGACCATTAACCAGAATTTGGCCTGGTATTCTGCAGCCTCCGAATAGTTCTTCCTTGTCCAGAAGCAAGATGCAAGTCTGGGTGCCTATGTCCAACCCCCTGTGCAGTGGTATTTTTCAGTCTGGTTATAATGAAGCCACTGCTTATGCTGTTTCTGTAGCATTGCTACAGAGGGTGGGACTAAACAGCTTGTACAGTTCCCTCCCAGGCCCAAAGCCATTGATTCTGTTCTCAAACAGCTGAACTTCAGCTTTTCTACATTTCTAATGATTGCAGTGTCCTCCAGTCTTTATAATCCAAAACAGGCCACTGAGAGGAGTGTCTAAACATGGGAGATGCCCACCAGTTCCTTTTCTTCACATTAGGGAAAAAAAAGTCTGCAAGTTGCCACCAAGACACTGGTTAGTTGTCCCTTGAGTAGGGTTGCAGACTTAGCAAATAAAACCCCATAATTTCAAGTTATATTTGAATTCCAGATAAATACCAAATAATTTTTTTTATTATAAGTGTCCCCTGTGCAATAGTTGGGGCATATTTATGCTAAAAAAAAGTATCTGCTGTTTATCTGAAATTCAAATTTATCAGGAAATTCTGTATTTTATCTCACAGTCTTATCCTTGAGGAATTCTGTTTCGAGTACACTCCAGGGTGGCATGGATCTCATTTTATTGCCTATGGGTCTGTCTCCCAAGTCATTTTTCCATGACAACATTTTGCTTTCTGCTATTCCACAGAGATGCCTGTAGTCTCTGCTGTTTTCCTGTTTGGGCATGTGCATTTTTGCTTTACAGTCATCACCCAGACTTTATCTCCACCTGGCATATTTAAATCACCAAATTTCATTCCTTCTTAGTTTTTCCTGAGACACCAATAGGCCTTCAGAGCAGCAGTGATTCTGTGTTGTGGGAGGGGGACAATAAATGCAAGTGCGTTCAGGAGCTATTAGGCAATATGAATGTTTGTAGCAGGACAGGTAACATCCAAAGGATGATGGTGGAATCTGTGCCCAATAGCAGAGAGCAGGCCCTTCATAAATCGTTTCCCAAAGCTTTATCAATTACTATGCTGGCCAAACCTGGCATGTCGACAGCTCAGCTAATGTGCTGTCATCTTGCATTTCCCAATTTAAGGCAAAGCATTTCCCAGTCTTTTCCTTGGAACACCTGTTGTTGCTGAATGCTTAGGTCTTGCAAAATATTTAAATAAGTTTGTGAAACATTGTGCATCCCCTCTTGAGTATTCATTTAAAACTTGCTGCTGCTAAGTCGCTTCAGTCGTGTCCCGACTCTGTGCAACCCCATAGACGGCAGCCCATGAGGCTCCCCTGTCCCTGGGATTCTCCAGGCAAGAACACTGGAATGGGCTGCCATTTCCTTCTCCAATGCATGAAAGTGAAAAGTGAAAGTGAAGTCGCTCAGTCATGTCCAACTCTTAGCGACCCCATGGACTGCAGCCTGCCAGGCTCCTCCGTCCATGGGATTTTCCAGGCAAGAGTACTGGAGTGGGGTGCCATTGACTCCACCTAAGTTCCAAGAAGGCAGGAATAACATCTATTTTATTTGCTTTAACTCCAGAGCTTAGCATATAGAAGCCTCTCAAAAATATTTGTTGAATGAATAAGTGAAGAATGAAGTAGAGAAAAGTTTTAGTTGTTTTCTATCTTCTCCTGTCTTATTCATCATGAGTAGCCAATATTTAAAATATAAATTTTGGATGAAAACCAAGCTATACAAGATTGTTAAAGATTCTTGTGGTTGAAAAATTAATTAAATTTAGCATATGATACCTAAACTTTGAAACTGGGTCTTTCTAGCGGAATCTGGCCCTGGGAAGTATTTTATTTGGCCCGTGAAGCATTTTAGAAAAATGTGAACTTTCCTGCCTCAAGACAGACGTAAGCCGATGGCTCACCACTGTCTTCACTGCTCCCTGTCATCCCATTAGGTCTCTCCCCTTACATCACTTACCTGGTCTCAGGAGGCATTTGAGTTTCAGCATCTGCTAGGGAATGATTCATCAACTTTAAGAACACAGATTTGATGTAAGAGCTTTAGATTGAGTCCCAGATCGTCTATTCACTAACTATATGACTTTGGACAAGTTGTTTACCTAATCTCCAGATTTGTCATTTGAAAATAAAATGCTGGTGATAATAGTACTTACTTCATAGAGCTGTTAAGAGTTTCAAATGTATCAAATGATATAATCATCATAATTTGCTTAGCACACATCTGGCACATAGTAAATGTCCTACAAATGTTATTTATATAATAATAATAATAATTGTTGTTATTGCTGCTTTGGTTTCACATGTATGAAGGCCACATTCTAGAATTAGCAGAATGACTTTCAAACCCAGAAGTCAGATGTCACTATCTCCTTTTAAAAATCTAGAGAGAAGGCAGACGGTGATTGAATACATTTGCTTATTGTTTAGTTTTGTTCACTGATATATTCCAGGCACCTAGAAATGTGCCTTGCGTATAATAAATGCTCAGTAAGTATTTAGAAATGAACAAATGAACTGTAGATTTCTAGGATCTCATTAGGATCACAAAACCTCATGAATTTAAGTGGCTTGGCCTCTTCTAGCTAATCCTTAGGCTTTATCTTAGTTTCTGGAATGGCTTACTCTGGGGGAAGGCAGCTACCCTGTGGGAGGATATCTGTGCAGCAATGTGGAGAAGCCCGTGGGGAGAGGAATGGAGGAGGCCTTCTTAATCAGCATCACTTGCCAGCCATGTAAGGGCATTACTTGGAACAAAATCTTCCAGCCCCAGTTAAGCTTTCAGATGACAGCAGCCAAGGCTGATGGAACCTCTAGAGGGATCCTGAGCCAGATATGCTCAGCCCAGCCATACCTACCTTCCTGACACACAGGAGCTGAGGGGTGCCCATAAAAATAATCATTGCTGTTTTAAGCTGCTAAATTTTAGGATAACTTGTTATGCAGCAATAGATAACTAATACAAGAGGGATTTGACTCTGATCAGTGTTTCACGTGTTCCAGATAGATTATCATTGAAGTACAAAGAACGCTGACATAAAATAGTTTTATGTCTGTTATTGACAAGTATGTCATAGACCTTGACACATTTATCACTGCCCCAAAGAGGTCCCAAGATGCAGATGGCTGGTAAGGAACAGCTCTACTGTGCAGATCTCAACTCTTGAAGCCAGTTTTTCTGGAAAATGGAAAGCATATAAAGGGCCCCAAGGAGTGATAAGGAAAGAATACCACTGAACAATTGAGTTGGGGGGTCAAGAAACACCACTGAACACCTTCTAGTTGCAAGGCATTGGGGATAAAAATGGCAATGAGTCATGCTTGCTGTGCTTTCAGAATCTTGTGAGGGGCCAGAATACATCCATGTGGACTTAATTAGTAGTTCATGGAATCCCATGTGAGGCTCACTTGCACCTGCAGTACTGTGGTCCATTCTTCCAATGACATATTCAGAGGGTCACTGACACGTAAGTGGACATCTAGAGAGTGCGCTGTCTGAGAAAAATGGGGTTTTGAACAGGGAGGAGGAAAGCCCACGTGAACGGAAGGTGGTGCTTCCTGGAAGTTCCTGAGGATATCACAAGGAATATAGATGACTGGTACTGACTTGTTCTTAAGCATGTGGTATTAGGGAGTCCACTCAGTGATTGCTCTTAGTGTTATGCCATGAGACTTACTGGGTTTAGCACAGCAAAGGTCATAGCCAAGTGGGTCCTTTGGGCAGTTGGGGAAAGCCATGATCTCTAAAGTTACAAAAAGTGATCCCCTGCTTCCTTCCCAGTTCTGCCTGCTCTGCCACATTTGTGAAAACCTACTGATGCCTTCCATAAGCATTGCCACCAGCATCCTGTTCCACTGGTCCTGGGCCAGAACATGTAGACAGAGAGATCCTTCCATATAACAAGCAGGGCTATTTAATAATAAAATGGAAGGTGAGCAGAGGCAAGGAAAAGGACTGACTCACTGGCATGTTGATTTGGTTTAGCCAGCTCCATAGTCTGACCCAGCTCAGGACAGAAGCTGCGAAGAGCCACATGAGGTCAGTTGACAGTGCTCTCCAGCCTATACACTGCTACAGGTAACCATTAGTAAAACACAGGTTGAGTTATATCTGTTTCCTGTTCAAAAGCAATCAATGGCCTTGCAGACTGCCTGCAGACTTTGTTTCTCCTATTAAAAGTCAAACACTTGCACACTGTTAATTTTGCCTTAGCTTTCCAGCTTTCTGTACACTTGTTCCTCTGCTCATTTCCTGTGCTCCAAGTAAAGAGAGTTATTCATTCCTTACCCTTCAAACTCTACTATCTTCTCTCTTTTAATTCTAAATATATAAAACGTATGAATGAAAGTGAAGGTCGCTGAGTCATGACCGACTTTTTGTGACCCCGTGGACTGTAGCCTGCCAACCTTCTCTTTCCATGGGATTCTCCAGGAAAAATTATTGGGATGGGTTGCCATGCCCTCCTCCTGGGGATCTTCCTGACCCAGGGATCGAACCATGCCTCTTACATCTCCTGCTTTGGCAGTTCTTTACCACTAGCGCCACCTGGGAAGCCCATAAAAGGCATATATACAGTTTATTTATTTATTTTATTTTATTTTATTTTTTAATTTATTTATTTATTTTTAATTTTTACTTTACAATTCTGTATTGGTTTTGGCATAGATTGACATGAATCCACCACAGGTGTACATGCGTTCCCAAACATGAACCCCCCTCCCACTCCCCTCCCCACAACATCTCTCTGGGTCATCCCCGTGTACCAGCCCCAAGCGTGTCATATCCTGCATCAGACATAGACTGGCATTTTGATTCTTACATGATATTATACATGTTTCAATGCCATTCTCCCAAATCATCACATCCTCTCCCTCTCCCTCTGAGTCCAAAAGTCCGCTATACACATCTGTGTCTTTTTTGCTGTCCTGCATACAGGGTCATCATTGCCATCTTCCTAGATTCCATATATATGTGTTAGTATACTGTATTGGTGTTTTTCTTTCTGGCTCACTTCACTCTGTATAATCGGCTCCAGTTTCATCCATCTCATCAGAACTGATTCAAATGTATTCTTTTTAATGGCTGAGTAATACTCCATTGTGTATATGTACCACAGCTTTCTTATCCATTCATCTACTGATGGACATCTAGGTTGTTTCCATGTCCTGGCTATTATAAACAGTGCTGCAATGAACATTGGGGTACATGTGTCTCTTTCAATTCTGGTTTCCTCTGTGTGTATGCCCAACAGTGGGATTGCTGGGTCATAAGGCATACAGGCATACCTCAAGAAACAAGAAAAAAGTCAAATAAATAACCTAACTCTACACCTAAAGCAACTAGAAAAGGAAGAATTAGAGAACCCCAGAGTTAGCAGAAGGAAAGAAATCTTAAAAATTAGGGCAGAAATAAATGCAAAAGAAACAAAAGAGACCATAGCAAAAATCAACAAAGCCAAAAGCTGGTTCTTTGAAAGGATAAATAAAATTGACAGACCATTAGCCAGACTCATCAAGAAGCAAAGAGAGAAAAATCAAATCAACAAAATTAGAAATGAAAATGGAGAGATCACAACAGACAACACAGAAATACAAAGGATCATAAGAGACTACTATCAGCAATTATATGCCAATAAAATGGACAACCTAGAAGAAATGGACAAATTCTTAGAAAAATACAATTTTCCAAAACTAAACCAGGAAGAAATAGACAATCTTAACAGACCCATCACAAGCACGGAAATTGAAACTGTAATCAGAAATCTTCCAGCAAACAAAAGCCCAGGTCCAGACGGCTTCACAGCTGAATTCTACCAAAAATTTCGAGAAGAGTTAACACCTATCCTACTCAAACTCTTGCAGAAAATTGCAGAGGAAGGGAAACTTCCAAACTCATTCTATGAGGCCACCATCACCCTAATACCAAAACCTGACAAAGATACTACAAAAAAGGAAAACTACAGGCCAATATCACTGATGAACATAGATGCAAAAATCCTCAACAAAATTCTAGCAATCAGAATCCAACAACACATTAAAAAGATCCTACACCATGACCAAGTGGGCTTTATCCCAGGGATGCAAGGATTCTTCAATATCCGCAAATCAATCAATGTAATTCACCACATTAACAAATTGAAAAATAAAAACCATATGATTATCTCAATAGATGCAGAGAAGGCCTTTGACAAAATTCAACATCCATTTATGATAAAAACTCTCCAGAAAGCAGGAATAGAAGGAACATACCTCAATATAATAAAAGCTATATATGACAAACCCACAGCAAACATTATCCTCAATGGTGAAAAATTGAAAGCATTTCCCCTTAAGTCAGGAACAAGACAAGGGTGCCCACTTTCACCACTACTATTCAACATAGTTCTGGAAGTTTTAGCCACAGCAATCAGAGCAGAAAAAGAAATAAAAGGAATCCAAATTGGAAAAGAAGAAGTAAAACTCTCACTGTTTGCAGATGACATGATCCTCTACATAGAAAACACTAAAGACTCTACCAGAAAATTACTAGAGCTAATTAATGAATATAGTAAAGTTGCAGGATATAAAATCAACACACAGAAATCCCTTGCATTCCTATACACTAACAGTGAGAAAGTAGAAGAAGAAATTAAGGAAACAATTCCATTCACCATTGCAACAAAAAGAATAAAATACTTAGGAATATATCTACCTAAAGAAACTAAAGACCTATATACATAAAACTATAAAACACTGATGAAAGAAATCAAAGAGGACACTAATAGATGGAGAAATATACCATGCTCATGGATCAGAAGAATCAATATAGTGAAAATGAGTATATTACACAAAGCAATTTACAAATTCAATGCAATCCCTATCAAGATACCGGCGATATTTTTCACAGAACTAGAACAAATAATTTCAAGATTTGTATGGAAATACAAAAAACCACAAATAGCCAAAGCAATCTTGAGAAAGAAGAATGGAACTGGAGGAATCAATTTGCCTGACTTCAGGCTCTACTACAAAGCCACAGTCATCAAGACAGTATGGTACTGGCACAAAGACAGACATATAGATCAATGGAACAAAATAGAAAGCCCAGAGATAAATCCACATACATATGGACACCTTATCTTTGACAAAGGAGGCAAGAATATACAATGGAGTAAAGACAATCTCTTTAACAAGTGGTGCTGGGAAAACTGGTCAACGACTTGTAAAAGAATGAAACTAGATCACTTTCTAACACTGCACACAAAGATAAACTCAAAATGGATTAAAGATCTAAATGTAAGACCAGAAACTATAAAACCCTTAGAGGAGAACATAGGCAAGACACTCTCCGACATAAACCACAGCAGGATCCTCTATGATCCACCTCCCAGAATTCTGGAAATAAAAGCAAAAATAAACAAATGGGATCTAATTAAAATTAAAAGCTTCTGCACAACAAAGGAAAACATAAGCAAAGTGAAAAGATAGCCTTCCGAATGGGAGAAAATAATAGCAAATGAAGCAACTGACAAACAACTAATCTCAAAAATGTACAAGCAACTCCTGCAGCTCAATTCCAGAAAAATAAACGACCCAATCAAAAAATGGGCCAAAGAACTAAATAGACATTTCTCCAAAGAAGACATACGGATGGCCAACAAACACATGAAAAGATGCTCAACATCACTCATTATTAGAGAAATGCAAATCAAAACCACAATGAGGTACCACTTCACACCAGTCAGAATGTCTGCGATCCAAAAATCTGCAAGCAATAAATGCTGGAGAGGATGTGGAGAGAAGGGAACCCTCCTACACTGTTGGTGGGAATGCAAACTAGTACAGCCACTATGGAGAACAGTGTGGAGATTCCTTAAAAAATTGCATATATACAGTTTAAAGGCTGATAAAATTAGCAGGAGTTGTTATGGGCTGAATTGTAACCCCCCCATAAATTTATATGTTTAAACCTTGAACCCCAATACCTCAGAATGTAACTGTATTTGGAGATAGGGCCTTTAAAAAAGTATTAAGTTAAATGAAGACTTTAGGGAAGGCCCTAATCCAGTCTGGGTCCTTATAAGAAGAAATTTGGATACATCAATAAAACCAGAAACACAGAGGAAAGATCACATAAGGACATAGCAAGACTGATGTCTACAAGTCAAGGAGAGCAGCCCCAAGAGAAACAGACCTGCCAACACCTTGATCGTGTGCATCCAGCCTCTACAACTTGTGAGAAAATACATTTTATTTGCTGAAGGCTCACAGTCTGTGGAATTTTGTTATGGTGGCTGGAATAAGCTGATATGGGAATGGATGCTCACTCTGTTTTGTTTCACCTCCAGCTAACAGAAGCAGACTTTCTATAGGTGTTCCAGGCACCAAGGCATGGAGAACAGAAGCTTGACTGGAACAAAATAAAAGCAAGCCAAGTACTAATAAGAAGCTGGGCAAGATGTGCCTAGGCAATCTATCCCTGGGTGACGAGGACAGTACGGAGGTATTGGAGATCTTGAAGATGAATGCTCTTAATAGATACTTTTTTCTTGAGTTGTACTGCTCCTATATGGACTGGTTGCCTCTAGGTCTAGTGTTCAGCTATTTTCCTGGGATTCTATCTTTAAAATCCTTCTGAACTTTCTTGTTGGTAGCTTGTAGAATCTACTTTCTATCTCAGGTATTCTGAAATGTTCTAATGATGTATTTTCACCCTATGTACTAGGTACCTAGGGAACCTTTTAGCCTAACAACTTACATCTTATAATAATAGACTTTACTTTTTATTTTTTGCAATGTCTTTCTTCATCATATAGACTTAAAGTTTTATTATACCCATTAGTTTTTTTTAATCAAGATATTGTTGATGTATAATATTATGTAAGTTTCAGGTATGTCAGTGATTCACAATTTTTAAAGGTTATACTCCACTTACTGGCTTCCCTGATGACTCAGATGGTTAAGAATCTGCCAGCAATGCAAGGGACCTGGGTTCAGTCCCTGGGTTGGGAAGATACCCTGGAGAAGGAAATGGCAACCCATTCCAGTATTCTTGCCTGGAGAATTCCATGGACGGAGGAGCCTGACTGGCTACAGTCCCTGGGATCACAAAGAGTCAGACATGACTGAGCGACTGACCACACACACACACACATACTTCACTTGTAATTATTATAAATTACTGGCTGGTTGTCTTATTTTGTTCCTATTTTATTTCTTCTCTCTTTCTGAAACTCGTATTATCGACATGAGCAATTCCCTGATTTGGCTGGTGAGTGTCTTTTCCTTTGTTTCCCAACTGTTTTTTTTTTTTTTTTCTTTCTTGCTCTATTTTCTGAAAGATTTCTTCAACTTTATACCCCAGCCTTTGAGTTTCAAATTTTTCTGCTTATACATTTTTAATTTTTGAAAGCTTTTTTTTTTCATTTCTAAATGCTCCCTTTTTATAGCTTTCTCATTTTGGATCATGGATATGCTGGCTTATATCTGAGGATACAATTGTTGTTGTTAAGTTTCTCCAGTGTGTGTATGTGTGTTGATGTCCCTCTTTCATATTGGAAGCTTTCCTTAGATATCTGGTCATTCTTGCCTGTATACTCATGCCTAAGGCTGGAGAACTAAACAGATGATAAAAATTCTGGGTGTGTGGGTGTGACTTGCCCATTTTGAGCTTCACAGTGGAATAATTTTGCCTGTTTCTTGGGAAAGACCTAAAGTCAGTATCTGTACACCTTTCTTTTTGAGCTGATATGATTCCCTTCATCTCCTCCATGGAAGGTGAGAGTTTGGCTGCTGACGTTCTGGGATCCAGTGGGAGATTAAGGCTGGGGGTCAGAGCATCAGTGTGCATATGGCTCTTTTGGCCCAGTTCCCATAGCCTCAGCTATAATGGCATCCCCTAATACAGAGACCTCCTGTTACATCTTCTTCAGAGAACATGCCTTCAGTCTTCTCACTCGATTAGGGAGGGGAAGGCTTATGGCATCTTGGAATGTAGGGAAAATTAGGAATTATAATACAAGTCAAAATACAAAAGCAAAAGTACCCATCACACAGCTTTTCCTGTTCTTTTTTTCCCTTTAATCCCCAGTTCATCCCAGGTGATACCCTTTGCTGACTCTTTTGAGGATTCTGCACTATAAATGAGGTTGCTGCTGCTGCTGCTGCTAAGTCACTTCAGTCATGTCCGACTCTCTGTGACCCCATAGACGGCAGCCCATGAGGCTCCCCCGTCCCTGGGATTCTCCAGCAAGAACACTGGAGTGGGTTGCCATTTCCTTCTCCAATGCATGAAAGTGAAAAGTGAAAGTGAAGTCGCTCAGTCGTGTCCGACTCTTAGCGACCCCATGGACTGCAGCCTACCAGGCTCCTCCATCCATGGGATTTTTCAGGCAAGAGTACTGGAGTGGGGTGCCATTGCCTTCTCCGATAAATGAGGTTAGGTTTCAGCTTCTCCACTGCCAGGTTTAGGTTTTTCAACTACTTACCTGCTTTACAGCTGTCAAAGGTTAGCTGTCATTGTCTCCTTTCTCTTGATGTCATTTGCAAAAGAAATCCCTTTACTATGGTTTTAGAGTTTTCTGGAATATTTAAAATCAGATGTATTTTCAATCTACTATGTTAACCCAATAGTTTCACTGTTGACTGACTATGTTCTCTCCTCATCTGGATTACTTTCTTCTATTTTGGCTATTAAAATTTCAGTTTCTGTGAAGGTCGAGCACAATGCTACTTCCATAAAAGTGTCCCAATATGGAAAACCTTGCTGTTTTTCTTTCCACATAGCACATACCTTACTCTGATACCTGTCCCTCATACACCAGCACACACGCTCTACAGGGTGACAGGTAAATAATAAGTAGTTTCTTGGCAAGATATACAATAAGATCATATTATCTATGTTTTCAGACTTTATGGTCACTCTCTGGATCATAACTTCTGGGCATCATGGGCAGAGCCTGAGCTTTGGGTCTGGGTGTCAGCTCTGGCAGTTTCTCTTTGTGAGTTCTTGGACATGTTATTGAATCTCTCTGTGTTTGTTTCCTCATCCCAAAATAGAACCTACAAAATCAGGAGATGAAAACAGACCTACAGTATTAGGCAAAATCAAATTCAAAATACATGAAAGGCATACCCTTTCATTATAGATATAGATATATTACCTACTATTATTGTTATTATCCCCTTTCTCCTTCACAGTGGAATTTGAAGTTCAAAAGATTTTATTGAATGTGGCAGGTACCCTGGTAATGTAATGGGCTGTGAGATATCAGTTGAGTATTTCCTATGACTCCTCTGGGTGCTCCCTGAGGAGCCCAGCAGAGTGCCTTTCAGGAGTAGGTATCCAAGAAATATTTGTTGAATTGAATAAAACATCTCAATATTTAGGGAGCGATTATATATGAAGGGCACAAGTACGCAGTCATGTGTGTGAGTATTGGTCCTTGGGGAGGTTGGTATGCTTCACCTGTTTCAGAGTATTGAAAAAAATCCAATTCTTCTGGCAGTGTGGCCTGTTTTTCCTTCTGAAGACCCTACAGTGGTATACATTTGGCTTAAATGCGACAGTCCCCTCAAGCTAAAGAAAGTCAAAAGTAGGGTTTGGTATAATCATGACCAAAAGTAGAATGATATGTCCTCTCATTGTTTTAGAAGCTGTACAGGCCTTGAAGCATTAAAGACAGCTTTCAGGTTTGGAAAACTGCCCTGTTGAGTCATGATGATCTCAGACTCTGTCTCACCCCCGCTCTGTCTCTGTGTGTGCTTATATATAATGTGTAGTGTGCATGTTTGTCTGTTGACTAGGGTTATTTACAGGAACATGGGAACTTTACTACTTATGAGCACATCGGCTCTTATTCACTTGTGGTCCTCTTTCTGAGCTTATGGAAGCAGTTGCCTTGGAGACAATCATGATGTCACAAGCTGAGCACCATAACTTCAGATGGGAATCAATTGAAGGAACAGATAGACTTCTAAGAGAAAAAGACACTACCATCATGTAAATGTTCTTAGTAACTGATACCACAGAAGGAGAGAGCATGTAAAGATGTACATCAGCCTCCCCTGGGTTACTTGACATGACTCCTCTCAAAGCTTTCCATGGTGTCTTGTTAACACAGAGGATAAAAGGTAGAAGAAGAAACCACAACATAATGATCTTCCTTTGTTGCATAGTGAATTTATGGAATACTAATCTCTTGGAGAAGGAAATGCAACCCACTCCAGTACTCTTGCCTGGAGAATCCCATGGAGGGAGGAGCCTGGTAGGCTACAGTCCATGGGGTTGCAAAGAGTCGGAGGTGACTGAGCGACTTCACTAAGCCTCTTGAACTGTTAAATTTTAACGTTTGGTTTTGTTCACCCATCTTTTCTTCTTAAATTGCAGTCTCTCAAATTTAAATGTATGGAGGTGGTGTTATTATGGATCCTGAGGCAGCAATTGTGGGAAGGAAGGATTCTGCATTTCTAACAAGATCCTAGTGATGCTAATATTCCTGGTCCCCAGGCCACAGGGAGGGATGAGGTCTTTAAACTCAGACTCAAAAATAAGGACCTTATGGTTGAAAAGCTTCCAGGTACACTTTCCTCTGGTTACCGACAATATTACTGTTTCCCAAATTCTGAGCCACGTGTTTCTTCACATTTTAATTTTTCTGAAATCAATATGTAGCAGTCGAAAAAATTTATAGTTACTGAGCAGATGAGTAAACTGTGACATATGGCTTGTTGTCTGAGTATATGTGAAATCTGTGGTTGGTAGAACTTGCTTACCTGTTTGTTACCTCCATTATCTGCACTGGTAGCACACACAGGGATCAAATTTTAACTTACATTTGTTCACTAATACTTTCATAAAAGACTTGGTAGCACATTGAATTCATCCAGAAAACTAAAATATATCGATGCCTGGGTCCCAGATCCAGAGATTCTGAGACAGTTTTTCTCCCCTGATGATTCTAACATGCAGCAAACTTTGAGTTTACTGTGTTAAAATGTCTTCACAATGAACCTGCAGTTACAGAACACAAAAGCAATATGTTACAGGGTACATGTCAGGCCATGTCGAGCAGGAGAAATCACCCCCATCTCAGAAGAGATCATAGACTTCTAAGCTCAGAGAGGCTGGTTGTAAGTTGAGTGGGACTCTCAGCCAGTGCTGGCCATCTCTCAAAGAAAGCTTCCTGATCATGTTCCAGAGATGTTGTCTCATATCTAGTGGCATGTCAAACCTGTCACCTTACCCAGCTGAAAATACAGTTGAATTCTTGGCTTCATTCTGTATGGCTGAAAATCATGCTGACCCTGAAAAGGCAGAGGTCAAAGTCATGAGCACAGGTTATGAAAGCCACATGTCTATGTGATTCTGAGCATGGCTGCAAATGGCCAAGCATGCGTCCAAACATTTCTTTCATCCCTAATGTGAAGACAGCTTGGACTTAAACTTAGATCATGATACTAAATGAGAAATGGCCTTTGGTGCAAGATGGATGCTTTGCAGGTGAGATGAAGACAAGGTTTCAGCTGCTGCTTGGTGGGCTAGCTGAATCCCCCAAAGCTGCTGCCTTTCTGTCTGACAATCTGGCCTCCATCCTCCAGAGAATAGTCAAGGCCAGGGCATCATAGGCTAGTATCCTATGGCATAGCATTTAAAACTGGAGGCCCTGAACTTACAGTCACAACTGGTTTCTTTAGGTGGGTCAAGTTCTTACAGAATAGGGAAGTCAGATACTTAAATGCCTCCTGGCCACTGATTTCGGTGGTCAGCCCAAGCCTGTGCTACAGGTGCCCTACCAGTCATGAGAATTGTCGTATACACTAGAAGGAAGCAAACTGACTGGATTTAGCATCTCATTCTTCACACACACACACCCCCATGAAAGGGGACATAGCTCTGGAGAGGAGGGGCTGGAATGAGTTTGTTTGCAAGGTAGGCCCTGGAGGGAATGTAAGCAGCTTGAGGAAAAGGGGGTACTAGAGAGATTCCCCAAAGAAGGGCAAGGTACTTTGTTTGGCAGGTTTGGTCTAACTGAGACCCACTGTCAGCTACTCCATGCCGAATATGACCCAGGGCTGAGCTGGACCTCAGAGAGGAACCAGTGCCTGGCAGTGGGTTCCTGGCCTCGGCAAACACCTGTGTGATGCCGTGGAAGCGCTGTCTCAGGTTCCCCCAGCCCTGTCGGGTTTCACCTATAGCTACAGTGGACAGCTCACAGAAACACTGACAGCTTCCCTCTCATGTATCTGACCTCACCCAAGGCCAGCTTCTCCTGTGCTCCAGTTATCATTCACCTTCTCAGAGACTCAGTTCTGTGCTCAGAACCTCTCTCCCAAAACATACAGTTTTTTTGTGTTAGATTTTTCCTGGTGGTGGTGGTTTAGTTGATAAGTCATGTCTGATTTCTGTGACCCCATGGACTGTAGCCCACCAGGCTCATCTGTCCATGAGATTTTCCAGGCAAGAATACTGAAGTTGGTTGCCATTTCCTTTTCTAAGATTTTTCCTATTTACATATTAAAAACCTTGATATTATTTATTTAAAAAACAACAGTAAGACTCCTTTTCACTTTTAAGCTTCCTAAGCATGCTTTCTAAAATTATTTTTTTCACTCTCATTCTTTCTTTAAGCATTCATCCACAACCCTGAAGTGGCTGATATTTGGGGTCAGTGATGACTTACTTTTTTGTTAGTCATCAATGGTCTAGCCTCATTTTACGTTTAACAATTTTTTGGCATGGCAGGCCACATCCTCTTTCTTGAAATCTTCTCTTCTGTAAAATATTCTGGTTCCCTGATCCCACATTCACCTGATATTCCTTCTGCCTCACTGGCCTATTCTCATCATTCCCCCCAAATCCCAAACTGCTAAGTTCAAGTGCCTGAGAGCTTTGTCCTTAGCCCTTTCTCTTTTCACCATCTCTTTGGTGAGCTCGTCAAATCCTTGGAGTATAAATCCTAACCATTTCAAACTGAAACCCCGTATCTAATACCTCCATTTGGGTATCTGTGAAGCATCTCAAAATTAATATGGCCAAGAAAGAGCTCTTGTTTCCTCTCAGTTCTAAAGCTACTGTCTCTTCCACACCCCTAGCCTTTTCCATCTTTGCTTATTAGACAACCAGAGTCCCAGTTGCCTAGGTCTAAGAGTGAGTGAAGTCGCTCAGTTGTGACAGACTCTTTGCGACCCCATGGACTGTAGCCTACCAGGCTTCTCCGTCCATCGGATTTTCCAGGCAAGGGTACTGGAGTGGGTTGCCATTTCCTTTGCCTAGATCTAAAATCTCCATTGATTCCTTTTCTCTCTCATACCTTTCATCACTGAGTCTCATCAGCTCCACCCCAAGACAACTTCCATGTCATTTGTGATTCATGTGTGTTGGTACATTTATTGATAGGTTTTTTTTTTTTTTTTTTTGCTGAAAAGAATAGTAGTTGATTGTATATACTACTGTTGTTTGCCCTCTTACCAGCTGATGAACATTTACGTTGTTTCCAGTTTTGGATGATAATGAGAAAAACTGATATAAATATTTGCATACAGATTTATATATATACCTTATTACAACCCCATAGACTGTAGCATGCTAGGCTCCTCTGTCCTCTACATTTTCCTGGAGTTTGCTTAAGTTCATGTCCATTGAGTTGGTGATGCTATCTAAACATCTCATCCTCTGCAGCTTCTTCTCCTTTTGCCTTCAGTCTTTCCCAGCATCAGGTTCTTTTCCAGAGAGTCAACACTTCACATCAGGTGGCCAAAGTATTGAAGCCTCAGCTTCAGCATCAGTCCTTCCAATGAATATTTAGGGTTGATTTCCTTTAGGACTGACTGGTTTGATCTCCTTACAGTACAATGGACTCTCAGGAGTCTTCTCCAGCAGCACAATTCAAAAGCATCAGTTCTTTGACTTCTTTGTGATCTACCTCTCACATCCATACACAATTACTGGAAAACACATAGCTTTGACTAGATGGACCTTTGTTGGCAAAATGATGTCTCTGCTTTTTAAATGCTGTCTAGATTCGTTATTGCTTTCCTTCCAAGAAGCAAGCATCTTTTAATTTCATGGCTGTAGTCACTGTCCACAGTGATTTTGGAGCCCAAGAAAAGAAAATCTGTCACTGCTTCTACATTTCCCCCTTCTATTTGCCATGAAGGGATGGGATCAGATGCCATGATCTTAGTTTTTTGAGTGTTGAATTTCAAGCCAACTCTTTCACTCTCCTCTTTCATCCTCATCAGGAAGCTAGCCCCATTTATATGTATACATATGTTTTTGTTTCTCTTGGTTAAGTACCTAGGAGTAAGATTTCTGGGTTGTGTAGTAAATAGATGTTTAAGATTGCAATGAGCTTCTAAAGTGTTTTCCAGTATGGCTGTATTGTTTTGTATTTCTACTCTCAGTGACTGAGAAGTTCCAAAGCTCTGCATCCTTGTCAGAACTTAGTATTTTCAAGGCTTAATTTGTTTTAGTCATCTTAATAGATGAGTAGGATATTTCATTACAGCTTCAATTTGCATACGCCTGATGGTTAGTCAAGACTCTTAAGTCCCTTGGCCTGCAAGGAGATCAAACCAGTCAATCCTAAAGGAAATGAGTCCAGAATATTCATTGGAAGGACTGATGCTGAAGCTGAAGCTCCAATACTTTGGCCACCTAATGCTCAGAAC
The DNA here is from genome assembly GCF_014754425.2 of Oryx dammah. Classification (NCBI taxonomy): domain Eukaryota; kingdom Metazoa; phylum Chordata; class Mammalia; order Artiodactyla; family Bovidae; genus Oryx; species Oryx dammah. The sequence continues at coordinate 63,596,878 of NW_024070209.1, forward strand.
TGACTCATTGGAAAAGACCCTGGTGCTGGGAAAGACTGAAGGCAGGAGAAGGGGATGACAGAGGACTAGATGTTGGGTGGCATCACCAACTTGATGGGCATGAATTTAAGCAAGCTTTAGGAGATGGTGAAGGACAGGGAAGCCTGGTGTGCTGCAGTCCATGGAGTTGCAAGGAGTTGGACACAACTGAGCAATGGAACAACAACAACATATAGTGCTGGTGGGAATGTAAAATGGTGTAGCCACTTTGGAAGATAGACAGTTCCACAAATGATTAAACAAAGTTACCATGTGACTCAGCAATTCCACTCCTATTTTATATCCAAGAGAAATGAAAAGCTTGTACTTGAATATTTATCAGAGCATAAACTGTGGTATATCCAAACAAGGGAATATAATTTGGCCGGAAAAATGAATGAAATATTGATATATAATATACTGTGTATGAACTTTAAAACATGCTAATTTTTAGAGACAAAATACATTAATGGTTGCTTAGGGCTGGTGAGGGGTCGGGGTGGAATAGAGTGGGAGTATAGGGAGGGGATAGGTAATGGGGTATATAGTTTATTTTTCAAGTGATGAAAATGTTCTAAAGTTGATGTGGTGGTTGCATATATCAGTGAACATGCCAAAAGGTGTTAATTATATACTCTATATGGGTGAATTTATGCTATGTCAGTTATATTTTAGTAAAACTGTTCTAGAAAGTAATTCTCCCCCTTTCTCACTAGCCTCTCCTTCTGAGACTACAAATAGATATATAAAGAATTGATTTCAACATTCTGCTGGTTACATCATTCTATTAAGAACACTAGGAATAATTTACTATTCTAATTCATAGTCTACATTCATAGTTTCTCAATTGTCAGTAAAATATACTTTGTAGTATTTTTAAAACCTAGGTGCAATCAATGTTCACAAATTGCACTTGGTTATTATCTTTCTAGACTGAATCTAAAACAATTACCTCTCCTTTATTGTTTTTTGTAATATTTACCTTTTTAATAATACAGGCCATTTTTAATAAGAAATCATCCATTGAGTCTTTAATGTTAACTGTTATATTTTTATCTCCATTTTTAGACTCTTCAGTTCAGTTCAGTTGCTCAGTCATGTCTGACCCATGAACCGCAGCATGCCAGGCCTCCCTGTCCATCACCAACTCCCAGAGTCCACCCAAACCTATGTCCATTGAGTCAGTGGTACCATCCAACCATCTCATCCTCTGTTGTCCCCTTCTCCTCCTGCCCTAAATCTTTCCCAGCATCAGGGTCTTTTCAAATGAGTCAGCTCTTCGCATCAGGTAGCCAAAGTATTGAAGTATCAGCTTCAACAGCAGCCCTTCCAATGAACACCCAGGACTGATCTCCTTTAGGATGGACTGGTTGGATCTCCTTGCAGTCCAAGGGACTCTTAAGAGTCTTCTCCAACACCACAGTTCAAAAGCATCAATTTTTTGGTGCTCAGCTTTCTTCACAGTCCAACTCTCACATCCATACATGACCACTGGAAAAACCATAGCCTTGACTAGATGGACCTTTGTTGACATAGTAATGTCTCTGCTTTTGAATATGCTATCTAGGTTAGTCATAACTTTTCTTCCAAGGAGCATGCATCTTTTAATTTCATGGCTGCAATCACCATCTTCATTGATTTTGGAGTCCCCCAAAATAAAGTCAGCCACTATTTCCACTGTTTCCCCATCTATTTGCCATGAAGTGATGGGACCAGATGCCATGATCTTTGTTTTCTGAATGTTGAACATTAAGCCAACATTTTCACTCTCCTCTTTCACTTTCATCAAGAGGCTCTTTAATTCTTCTTCACTTTCTGCCATAAGGGTGGTATCATCTGCATATCTGAGGTTATTGATATTTCTCCCAGAAATCTTGATTCCAGCTTGTGCTTCCTCCAGCCCAGCATTTCTCATGATGTACTCTGCATATAAGTTAAATAAGCAGGGTGACAATATACAGCCTTGACGTACTCCTTTTCCTATTTGGAACCAGTCTGTTGTTCCATGTCCAGTTCTAACTGTTGCTTCCTGACCTGCATATAGGTTTCTCAAGAGGCAGGTAAGGTGGTCTAGTATTACCATCTCTTTCAGAATTTTCCACAGTTTATGGTGATCCATACAGTCAAAGGCTTTGGCATAGTCAATAAAGCAGAAATAGATGTTTTTCTGGAACTCTCTTGCTTTTTCGCTGATCCCGCGGATGTTGGCAATTTGATCTCTGGTTCCTCTGCCTTTTCTAAAACCAGCTTGAACATCTGGAAGTTCATGGTGCACATATTGCTGAAACCTGGCTTGGAGAATTTTGAGCATTACTTTACTAGCATGTGACATGAGTGCAATTGTGCCAAATTTTGAGCATTCTTTGGCATTTCCTTTCTTTGGGATTAGAATGAAAACTGACCTTTTCCAGTCTGTGGCCATGGCTGAGTTTTCCAAATTTGCTGGCATATTGAGTGCAGGACTTTCACAGCATCATCTTTCAGGATTTGAAATAGCTCAACTGGAATTCCATCACCTCCAGTAGCTTTGTTCACAGTGATGCTTCCTACGGCCCACTTGACTTCACATTCCAGGATGTCTGGCACTAGGTGAGTATGAGTGATCACACCATGGTGATTATGTGGGTCTTGAAGATGTTTTTTGCATAGTTCTTCTGTATATTCTTGCCACCTCTTCTTAATATCTTCTGTTTCTGTTAGGTCCATACCATTTCTGTCCTTTATTGAGCCCATCTTTGCATGAAATGTTCCCTTGTATCTCTAATTTTCTTGAAGAGATCTCTAGTCTTTCCTGTTCTATTGTTTTCCTCTATTTCTTTGCACTAATCACTGAGGAAGGTTTTCTTATCTCTCCTCGCTATTCTTTGAAACTGTGCATTCAAATGGGCATATCTTTCCTTTTCTCCCTTGCTTTTCGCTTCTTGTCCTTTCACAGCTATTTGTGAGGCCTCCTCAGACAGTCATTTTGCCTTTTTGCATTTCTTTTTCTTGGGGATGGTCTTGATTCCTGTCTCCTATACAATGTCACAAACCTCCATCCATAGTTTATCAGGCACTAAGTTTATCCAGATTAGTTAGTTGAAATGTTTGTTTTCTGTTCATGTTTTTCAGTCTCATTTTAAAACTTATTTAAACATTTTATCTAAATTGTTTTATGTTCTGTATCTAGGAATTTCACTATCTGATGTTCCTGGAAGTCTGATTGTTAGTTGTTCCTGCCAGGCTCCTCTGTCCATGGGATTTCCCAGGCAAGTATACTGGAGTGGGTAGCCATCCCTTCTCCAGGGGATCTTCCTAAGCCAGGGATCAAACCTGGGTCTCCTGCATTGCAGGAGGATTCTTTACTGACTGAGTCACCTTGAAAGCCCCTTGTTGTTTCTGGTGGCTCTTACCGTAGCTGGACTCCTTACAAATTTAGTAATTTTTCAATAAAGATTTGCTATTTCATTGAAGTAGGATCGTGAGGTACTTGAAGAGCAGGTACATTCCTCTAAGACAATTTCTATTTCCTTTTACTGAGATCCAAGGACCATTTTAATTTCTCATTGAGGTTTCCTTACCATCCAAGATAGAATCAATTTGAACCCCAGACTATTCTTTTCTGCAAATGAAATTGCAATTGAGAGATACAGGTTTCTACTATGGCTGCTTTTTCTAGTCTATTTCCCCCTAGCCTTTCACTGAGAAGTAGGGCCCTCATCACCATCTCTCCATCCTGTGTTTGCCCAGTGATCATTAATCCTCAAAGCTCTAGGCTCCAAATAACATTGCCCTAGGGCAGACGCTGCTTCCCGATTAACTCACTGCTCTGGTTTCAATTCACAAAGCAGCTTTTTGCCCATGTGGGTCTACCTTACTTTCTCATAGTTTCAGCCATGCATTAAAAAGTATATTGCAATTGATTCTGCACTATAGTTTCTGCAACAGGAGGATGGATTTTCAGAGGAGTTGATCTGCCACACTGCTGGAAGCAAAATTCCCTACCCAACTCTGTGACCTCATCTCCCCTGAGTCTCACCTTCTTTGCTCTGCTCCAGGCACATTGGTCTTCTTTCTGTAACTCATCGTATAAAACTCACAGCTGTCTCAGAGTCTTTTTACCCTGTATTTGTTTTCCTTAAAAGGCTCTTTCCTCTGATTCTTCATGTGGTTGCACTTTATCACCATTCAAGTCTCAGCTCAAATGTCACAGCCTCAGATTCTTCCCTGATCACTTTTAGCTACTTTCTCTCACTTTAGCCTAACATGTCTTCTACAGAGAACTTTCCAGAATTTAAAATTAGTTTATTGATTGATTGATTTGTGTTTTATTCTCTAGAATATAAACTGCTGAAGGGCAGGGAAGCCTGATCTGGAAAAGTGGAAACACGTGGACATGCTAAAAATAAATATTTGTTGACGGGTTCGGTGATATCCCTGTTCTTTACCTTCTGCTGAGATACCCCTTCACAATCTTTTAGGCTGGAAACTAGGGCCATTCTCAGAGTTAAAATAGCCAGCTTACTATAGGAGGATCACCATGGAAGTACCACGCTGTGTATTCTAACAGGCAGATAACCTGTGTGTTTGTATTTGTGTAAATGTGTTGTAAATGTAGAAAACATGTGTCTTCAGGGATATGGTAGAATGATCTCTTCTTTAATTCATAGCTTGGTCCCATCAGTTTTTAAGAGTTCTGTAGCTGGGTCTATGAGAGAATCTCCAAATTTCTCCCAATGCTTAAAACCCTGGAAACGGTCTTTCTGGTGGCAGGCAAGTGACTAACTCACTTATGAAAGTTTCTTTGAAATTCACAAGTTTTATTTCTGACTCTGAATGAATAAATGATAATTCTTTCACTGAAAGTGCTAAATATTGTTGTAAATAGAATATGTCACCAGGGATGTTGCCTAGAAATGTAGTCAAATGACTATGACCCAAGAATTTTGAGCCAGGTTGGATGTGTGAGTTATGTGTTATACAGAGGTAATATTAAAAATATTTACCAACCACCACTGCATGGATGCTGGGCATAGTACTGGAGCAGGAAGTCCCCTACTGTGCCAGGTTAAGTTGTGAGGAGGCGTCAATAGGTTTTCATATTTATTCTCAAACTATAGATAATAGGGAAACTATTAGTAATAAACTATAATTTATTTGCCAGCTCTTCTTAAAACTTTTCTAACAATGCCTCTTAGTCTCTTTCCCATGTATTAGTATTGGTTTCATCAGTGTATGATACTAGTTTTAGAGAGTTATTTACGACTCTTTCTCAGAAGAGTTGCTTTCAAAAATCTTTTTGAAATGACTGACTTTGCAGAGAAGCACTCATCTGTTAAGTGAGCAACTATTATCTCTTTTCTATTTCTTCATTATAGGTGAGCAAGATAAGCATAGTTAATCTGGAAGCTTTTGATTTAGTCATAACACTTAGTTTAGGCGTCTGCTTCCTCAAGTCTCTTACCAGAACTGCACATAAGTTCATGTAAGGGTACTTGTCTTCCTTTCTTCTGATCACCTGGGATGGAGGTTGTTGTGATACAATGGAAAGAGCCTGGGATTTAGACCCTGAAGACTTTTGGAGAAGACCAAAGAGCCAGTTCCTAACAAGTACCTATAACATACAGTGGTTCCTCAAAAATGTTTGTTGAACCTGAGGTATATGTGTGAAGAGAATCCAGATGCTGTTAATAATTCACAACCTGGATAATTAGACTCAGTGTTCAGTGTCCACAAATTCACTCCATCTTCTGATGGAACCCAAGGATGTAGTAGGCTTGCTGTTGACTGTTGCACATCCAATCTATTGATAGATACAAGGTCCCAACCCCTTTCTTGTGGTCTTCCCAAAACACTTTTGGGATTCCAATTATAGTTTTTTTTGTTTTTGTTTTTGTTTTTCTCTAAAATTTGACCAACATAGGGGAATAGTTTAACAATTATATCAGGGGAAATAGAAATATCTTTCTTATAATTTAACTGGAACTCAGTTTTAAAAAAGTAAGTTTTAAATTTCATTAAATGTAGACTGCCATATAAAAAGGAGGTGGGGATAAGTTTGACATTTTACAGCAGAAAAGAAACAATTAACAGAAATATTGCATTTGTGGCAAGAGGAAGAGCAGTTGAAGTTTGGGAGGGGGTGTGCTAAGAGAAGGGCAGGAAAAAAAAACCTGTTTTACAAATGAGATTTTTTTAGCTTCCAGAAATAGAGAAAGTAGTTTACATACTCCTGCACATCTGTGTAGACTTGCAAAATGTGCTTTGCCTAATTCGTAGGTTGTACTGTTTGTGCTATTGGTATGCAGAAGACCAGTGCCATTTTAATATTTATGATGTTAACAACCCTCCCCATCCCAGCCTCTGCTTATAATGGTGCATCAGGACAAGCAGCAGAATTTCAAAGATCATGGAATTTAGAGTCAGAAGGGACACTGGATAGCAACTTCTTATTCTTCAGGAGAAAAAAAGATCTCTTTTCTAGCTTCAGTCAAAAATGCTTTTATTTTCTAGGCAAAGTCAGTAGGATGATTACAAACCATATTAAGGGGAAAAAATGCCCTGTTGGAAACTATAGAACTCTGTATTGACCGCTGGGCTTAGACGTGTGTGTGCCTGTGTGCTCAGTCGCTTCAGTCATGTCTGACTCTTTGCAACCCATGGACTGCAGCCTGCCAGGCTCTTGTGATTCTCCAGGCAAGAATACTGAGTGGGTTGCCATTCCCTTCTCCAGAGGATCTTCCAGACCCAGGGACTGCATCCTGCATTGCAGGCAGATTCTTTACCTCTGAGCCATCAGGGAAACCCTGCTGGGCTTAGATATTCAGATCAAAGTATGCAGTCCAGTTAGCCTAAGTATATTCCACAGAAGAAAAGAAGCTCCTCCCAGATGGATTGTTCCTTCTAGATGTTTTTTCCCTGTTATGGTTCTGTTTGTTATTGTTAGGTTTTTCCAAAGGCTCCAGATACTGCAACAATTTCAAGTTCTAATCAATTCTCCACACCCCCTCCCCCAGCGCAAGATGTGTTGATTGCATTCCCATTTCAATTAGTTGTACACATCCATCTGTTCTTAGCTCCTGCCTAGTGCATGGCTCTTCACTCCACACCTTTCCTGGCAGATTCTAACAATCCTTTCCCTTGTCCCACAGTTCCTGTGATAGCACAGCCTGATCACTCGGCCCCTGCTGCTCTACATCCCATAGCCCTTTCTGGGGATGAGGACACTGTCTGTGATCCCTCCCGGCTCTCCATCTCCATGACCGTCTCCCCATCTCAACAGCCAGCCACCTCTCTAAATGTGGGATGAAGCATCAGAAAGCCTGTCCCTCTCTTCAGAAAGAAGGCTTTGCTCATTCTTGGAGTTTTTCTGTGGTTTCTTAGGTATAGCTAGAGCTCTCATTTCTTTTGAAAATAACTTTTCTTTTAAAAAAAATATACTGAAGCACTTAATGCATTTACCAGTTCATTTCACTTTTGATCCAACAATTATCTATAACAATATAATGAATCCATATTGCCTGTTCATAAAAAAGCAGATTTGCAGTGTAAAGCTGTCTTTGGGAGTAAATAAAAAGCTAAAAGATCCTGAGTTCTGTGACCTCACAGACTCCACTCACCACTCCCCAGCTCCAGTCTGCAGACGAGGCCAGGGGGACCACCTGCGCAGACTCCCACTTGGCTAGAATTCTAGTTTTCACATGTCTGAGGGGTACACATCTTTGCAGATTGCCTCTCCAATTCTGATTCTCCTTTCCTCTCTGGTTCTGCTGTTAGTACTTGATCTGGGAATAATTTTAAAATGAATGAGAAAAGCAGCAAAGCAAGCAGGTGTTTCTTTTTCCTTTTCTTCTTTCCACTTCTCTTTCCTGTTTTCTGTTCCCTTTATCTTCACCTTCTTTGATGTCTCCAACTTCCCTCTCTGTTCAAAACTCAACACTGTGGTCCAGTTAAAGCCCCTCCCAGGGGGGCTGAGAGGGAGGCAGGGCATCAAGTTTGTGTGGTGACCTCACATCCCTGTAGGGCTCAAACTCAAATGTTGTCTCCGAACAAGCAGAGAGACATTCATAACTTGAAAGAAGTCACGACTGAACCATCCTGCCCAGGGTTTGCGATGGCTTATTTTTTAAAAAATCCTTAATTATCTTACAAAGAGCACAATTTAATTTGTTAAATATAAACATATAAAATACATGAAATTTTTTGTAAATTTATTGTTTTATTTAAAATATTTAAAGTCTCTCCTTCCCCTGAAAAAAAGAAAGGAAGGGAGAAGGAAGGAAGGAAGGAAAGGAGTGGGCATGGCATGGATGAGCCCTTTCTCACTCTAAGAGTCTGTGGCTGTGGAAAGGAAGGGTGGGATGACCCAGTGGTCCTCCTGGCTCCATCACTGACCAGGAAAACCTCCTTCTCTGAGCCTTGCCATCTTCAGATATGAAATGAGGTGATAGATCACAAGTCTTTTATGGTTTCCTCCAGAGGTGGCAACTATTCATGATTCTGATGGCCTTTTTGTAGAAGTGATGGGTTTAAAGTTAGTGCTTCGTGTTCCGGATTTTCATGGAGAAGGAAAAAAAGACCTGATTATTTTTCCTCGTCTTGTTCCAGAGATGCTTAGAAAGCAACCATTTGTCAAACATCACTTGGAGCAGCCAGGTTTAGCAGCATGGCTGAGTCAGGCTACCAGGAGCAAAGCCAAGCACAGGATACAGGACTTAGCTAAATTCTCCGGCAGAGGCCTAGGAGACAAGGTCTTTTGAGAAGCATTGACTGTATCAGGAATTGAAATGAGCTGGAGAGGCTGGTGAAAGCAGGATTTCTCATGACAAATGCAGATGTGACCAGCAGGGGTTTTGCCTACAGGAAGAATACAGAGGAGGTCCTTGGAGAGACATCCATCATACCCACAAACACTTCCTTAAAAGCTACCTTTAAATAATGGAAAGTGCATGTTAATGCATATGGACAATGGAAGCCTGAGATAGCCTCCTATTGTTCGGTATGTAGAATAATAGCTGAGCCTCAGTGTCTGTTGAGAGGTCAGATGTCTGCCGGGACAGAACCTGACTATGAAATCCCAGCTTGCTTCTCACTTTGTCCATCACAGCTATTCTGACAGTGAATAATTTCTCATTCCTCCTTCAAGGTTTTCCAATTCTACACCCTTTATACAGTCAACCAGTAGTTTTCAACACCCTAATGTGCCCTTGCCATTAGTGTGAGTTAGCCAGTGCACCCCAGGATCCAGGCTGTGGGAGGTGAGCAGCTTCAGGGATGAGATGTAGCAGCAGCTTGGTTAGCATCACTTGAAATGCAAATATATTCCTGTAGAGTTTATATTGATGTTCTCCCAAGTTAGAAGTCCATGCAGAAAACTCAAAGTTGGGGAAAATGTTGATACAATGAGAAAACTAACACTTACAGAGGAATGATTGATGTAGCCTTTGTATCATTGTGATCACACCAAGGAGAGGGCTCTGCCTGCTGGAAAGCAGAGGCTGAGCCAGAGGTCCTGTGTTCCCTTTAAGGATGATGAGTTCAGCATTAAGCTCTACTCATTAGGCCAGCAATTGCAGACAGAAGGAAAAATGATACTTACATGTTTTGTTTATTGAGAGCTTTACCAGGCACATTACCCCCATTTATCCTTTATATCCCCCAGAATAACTCTGTAAGGTATGTATACAGTTACACTCTCCATCTGGCAGATCAGAATACTGAAGATTTCTCCCGCAGCGTTGGGAAAGACCATGATGCTGGGAAAGAGTGAAGGCAGAAAAAGTAGGGATGGAGGATGAGATGGTTGGACAGCATCACCAAATCAATGGATATGAGTTTGAGTAAACTCTGCAAGATAGTGAAGGACAGGGAAGCCTGGCCTGTTGCAATCCATAGGATCACAAAGAGTCGGACACAACTGATCAACCGAGCAACGAGTAAGGACCAGGACTTGGGTTCTGGCCTAACTCTAGAATACTTGCCCCAACCATCATATCCAACTATCATAATCATATCATATCTAATACAATGTCCAACCTTGAGTTCTGGCATTCGTTTAGAGAAAGAAGGATGGAAAAGAGAGCAGGGGATGAGATCACCAGAGCTCAGGATTATTGTTGAGGACCCACCTGAAATTCCAGTTGTAGGATATCTGAGAAGGAAAGAAAATGGCTCATTGGTCATTCATAGTTGTGATTCATTTCTCCAGGAAGTTGTTTTGCAGAAGGATGGCAGACCAGACCATCAGCCACCCTGAGTGGCACACTGGTCTCTGAAGTCGCCCTCTGGATCAGCTGTCTCCTGAGCCTTTAACAATGTAGCAGCATCAAGCATCAGAAAAGTACATGGCTACCATCCATCTAGATTCAGTCCTTGTGGAGGGAGAGGCTTTGGGTGGACGATGAGAAGGAATTCTTGAGTACAGGACTGGTCTGCTTCGCCAAACAAAGAATGTGGAATCTCTACCTTCAGGTCTTTAAGAAGGGGTGGAACACCCTCTCTTTGGGTTGATGCTGGAGGCAAGGGGTCGTGCATTGCACATCCCCTTCCAGTTCTAGAGTTTGTCTTATAAAAAGCCTCCCATTCCTTGAATCCCTTAGTAAAGTTTTACTCTTCCTAAATGCCTCTTCAACACGTTACTTTTTCAGGAGCCACTGGTGTCTATACATAACTACCTCTATTGCTGTGACATTTTGCCAGCTCCTTGCCTGAGTGTATTTTTCGCTTCACATTGGTCCTAAGGTGCTGGAGAGAAGTGAAAGTATTAGTGGCTTAGTACTATCTGACTCTTTGTGACCCTATGGACTATAGCTCACCAGTCACCTCTTGTCCATGGGATTCTCCAGGCAAGAATACTGGAATGGGTTGCCATTTCCTCCTCCAGGGTATTTTCTGGACCCAGGACTCCAACCCACATCTCTTATGTCTCCCACATTGTCAGGTGGGTTCTTTATCCTTGGTTTATAGATTCCTATAATTTTAAGGTTAAAAAAGACCTTTATGTCATTTAATTCAGGGGTCCCTAACCTCTGGGATCCAATACCTGATGATCGGAAGTGGAGCTGATGTAGTAACAATAGGAATAAAGTGTACAATAAATGTAATGTGCTTGAATCATCTCAAAACCATCCCCCCCGACCAACTCAGATCCGTGGAAAAATTGTCTTCCACAAAACTGGTCCCTGGTGCCCAAGTGATTGGGGACCAGTGACTGAACTGGAACCCCAGAGTTTTACTGAGGAGAAAAGCAAGCCCTAGAGAGGCTGCCTTGCCTCAGTTTACCACCTCATCGAGGGGGAAGCTACCTTTTTCCATCCTCACCAGCTGTTTCCTCCGACAACGGAAATGAAAGCAGAGGCCCACAGGCTAACGTACATCCTTAACAACCCTAGTTATCGCCTTGATTGAGCTTCTCTAATCAAAGCACAGCCCTCATAGAAGGGAATTTCCAAAAGGCTGCCTGAGGCTGCTGATCAACAATTCATTTTTAGCATTTCTTTTTAAATCGTTCTAAGTCGTTGCACCTGGGTCACAGTGACAGATGAATAAGGGGGTTGAACAGCGACGTTCTGGGCACCAGGTTGGTGAGCCCCCTCTGCCATGTATATGCATGAGCTCACCATTTGCATAAAGTGAAAAAGCATCGCTCCCATTAATCAGCGCATTCATCTTAATAATTAGTGGCAATAATGTTGGAGAGCGGTGGTCTCCACATCGATCTCTGAGGCACCATGGGCCGTTTCTGTTGCAGATGAATGATCATCAAGAGTGACAAGTTGATGTCTTTAGATCGACCACCCCAGTTCCTTGTGCTTTACAGCCTGGCAGCTGGTCAGAAAAACTGGGGTGATCGGTGGGGCGAATGCTGTCCTTCCAATAAGACCAGTAAAAAGGAGTGATGTGACACCTGGGATGGGGGCTTAAGAAAGAGCCCCTGACCACTTTATGGGGCCCTTTCTCAGCCATGTGCATAGTAAACTAGCCGTAACTGCAAAGCAAGAGGCTATTTGTCATAAAGATTATGACTCTCTGGTTAAGCGCTTGAAAGGCCACCACTTGCACTCAGACCTTCTCCATAAAAGATTGGCTTGGGGTCTGTAATTTGCCAATACTTCTGGGTCAAGAGAAAGCCATTTCATATCAGAAATGTAATAGGAGGTTTTAAGGCCCGTGGTACAGTGCCAGAAAGGATAGAAGTATTCATAATTTTCTTTTTTTTTTAAAGGCCCTATCAGGTTAAAAAAAAAAAAAAAACCCGAAGTCACAAAGGAATCCACTTGAAGATTTGAAGAGAAACTACAAAGGACTTCATTAATACAAAAGGGGAAGATTAGTCAGAGAACAAAAGAATAAGGAAGGAGGCAGCTATGGAGAGAAGAAAGAAATTGTAATAATGTGAGGTGAGAGACTGGCAAGGCAAAACGAGGCAGGAATTAAAAGATAGACTCCTCAACTTTCTAGATCTATGAGATCATCCTGGATATTTCCCCTCTGTAATGAGACGGAGACAAAGTGTTAATGACAGGGAAATTCGGGTTTTAGATGGAAAAGTTTTCAAAGTGGAACAACAATCAAATTTCTCCTGGGGTCCTGGTTAGCAGAGGGCCATCAGCACAGCATTAGGGTTGATTTGGGAAATTTGATGATACTTATTCTTTTGCTTTCTGAGTTTATATTCACCATTAAAGGTTTGAACTTATCTGTGAACCTGCATTTTGCCTTCATTAGAAGGTGAGGTTTGTTTCATCCATGGAAAATTGATAAAAAGTTCCTAAAGAGAGTGCAGATATTTCCAGTGGCTGTTTGTTTTCTTAGAGATTTTTCAAATACCACTGTCATCCTCCTTTTCCACAATGACATGAAGCGAGTTGTCCAAATCCCCTCCACTGCTTGTTGCGTGTCTGCACTGGCACGTTCTCTGTGAAAGGGAGTGAGCATTGAATCTGGTCAGTATCTGCAAGCAAATCACCATGGAGAAAGAAATGGTTTAATTTATTCAAGCAACTGGCTGTTTTGTACACAACTTGGTGACCTCAGTAATTTTTTTCCAAGGTATGTGGAGAGTGTGTGTGTGTGTGGTGTTACAAAGAGTTTTGAATGAAACACAACTGATTCAGTTTTCAGGACCAGATAACACAACTCTGAAAACTAAGCACTTTGAGAATTCATTAATTGCTGTACATTTTTTTTTCTCCTTTTTGCAGCGTTGTCTGCTTTTGCATCTAGAGAGAAGCATTGTTATAGCTCTGTGCTGGGCTTTGAAGGGAAAGAAAAGGTCCAGTTGTAAAACATTTGATACATATGTGAGTAAATATCAGGGCTGACACTTGTCCTTCTAAATGAAGTTAGTTCATAAAGATCAGGTCTTGCACAATCCCTTGAACCCATTCCTGTTCCTCCCTGGAGAAGTGTGTTAGTCGCTCAGTTGTGTCCGACTCTTTGCTATCCCATGGACTGTAACCCACCAGGCTCCTCTGTCCATGGAATTCTCCTGGCAAGAACGCTGTAGTGGGAAGCCATTCCCTTCTCCAAGGGATCTTCCCAACGAAGGAATTGAACCCAGGTCTCCCACAATGCAGGCAGATTCTTCACCATGTGAACCACCAAGGAAGTCTGACCCCTACCCCCAGCCAACCGCCATCAGAGAAAGAAGATGCTATAAAGAAAAGGTTTCTTTTATACAGGTTTGAAACTGAAGAGGGATGCTGGTCTGTGAAAATAGCATTCTTCAAGAACCCTTACTATGTGGTAGCAGAAGGTGAAAGAAGGAGTGCCAATAAGTGAAGGTAGGATTTAGGATCTTTGGTCCCAAGAATTATAGCACTGGGGCCAACAAAGGAGGAACACAGTGGGGGTCATTGTCCATTCTGACCTTAGAAGTAGTTTGGCCCTCCTCAACAAAATGGCCACCTTCTTAGGATGTGCTTGTCTTGATCTTAAGCTCTGGACATTTGGCAAGGCTAGCTTGTCCCTGAGTACCCTCCTGACCAGTGTGTCTTGCTGTTGCTGGTCCCTTTGGCCTACTCCTCCGTGTCTGGGGTGTGCATGGATGTTTTTAATTGGATTCTCTGAAATGCACTTCTGACACTGATTTGGTTACATTATATTCTATCCTGTTATCAAACAAATTTGCTGTCAAACAAAAGATCAATGTTATTGTAATGTCCTATTTGATGGATTAAATAGAGTATTATTCAACTCTTATTAAACAATCAAGAAAAACACACTGGGACATGCTTGCATTCGCAGCTGCTAACAAATACAGTGTATGTGATCTGTGATTAAGAAACAAAGAAGGAGCAGTTATTTTCAGATTAATTAAACAAACAAGTAGGATTTAGGGACCAGGATTTTTAAAACCCAGTACAGTTCTTTGAAACATGTTTGGAAAAGGACATAATTTACTTTAACTACATGAGTGAACACTTAAGAATATAAAATCTTTTCAGTGACGCAATTCTGGATTAATTGCCCGGAACTATCGCAGCGCCATAAACAAAAGCGTTCCAAGGATGGACCTTTCAGAATTTTTTTTCCCTTGTGAGTAAATGTCCATTTAGAGAGCTCTTCTAAATTTAGAAGCAGTGTTCATCAATCATTTATAGTAAGCGCCGAGTAACTCCACTCTGCTGCCTGCCGGAGATCCCCCCTCTTGTGGCCAGCGCTCCCCTCAAAGTGCTTGCATCGTGAACTGCCATGCACTCCATTACCAGGGCCTGACCTTTGTGTTTCTTAGACTCTGCCCTCAAGATGCTCAGAGAAAGCAAATATTAAATCAGTAGAAATCTCTGCTCATCTCAGCCTGCCTGGCTCTATATTATCTTTAAATTCCAACCCCCGCCTCCCACCCCCAACCACCACCCCTATCTCCAGCTTTACATCCAGTTGGCTACATTCTGGCTCCTTCTGTCTGATGCTGTTTCCGCTAATGGCTGAAGAAATGGAACATTACACCATTTAACGTGTGTGGGTCACATTAATCACAGAAAATTCTTTTAATGTCTCAGAAGTAACTGTCAAACTGGACATACTGAATCTATTTAAACTAAAGCATGCCATTTTTTATCTACAGTGATCTTTAATTCCCATAAAAGGGTCAAGAAAATGTGATTAAGTGACAGTTTTAAAATGTACTATAATATTAAATAGCTTGATTAAGTGACAACTATAAAATGTAATACAATATTAAGTATCTGGCTATGTCCCAAAAGAACTTTAAAGTATTTTTGAACGGTTTGGGAATTCACTAACCCATAATGGGTTACTAAGGAATTTTTTTTTTTGGTAGAGACATAAAAATAGTCGAACTTAAATCACACTAAAACAAAACAAAAACAACAAAAGCTCACAGCATTTACAGATAACATAGAGTTGCAGGGTTTCTCTTTGGGGCACCAAGACTAAATTTTTGGCAATATGGAATGACCATTTTAGTATCTTCACTTTACCAGTGTTTGACTGGAATTGTATTGCCCATAACACAAAGAATAGGATCAAAAGCAGTTGTGGCAGAAAGACCTCATGGCTGGAAGGAAAGGCCACAGGCTGATCAGTGACTTCTCAGGTTACATCTAAGGAGCTGATCATCAACTTCCCTTTCCCAGCTCCTATGGTGGACTCAGGAGGAGACACTCACTGGGCTGAGCTCAAGTCTTCCAACTCACCAGCTCTCTCCAGGAGAGTAAGCCTGAAATATAAGATGGGGCCCATACATGGGTCCTTGCTGAGTCTGGACTCTGATGGAGGGGGTGTCAGGGGGCTGGGGTTGGAAGGAAACAGTTTTGCGCAGTGTGCTAGGGGATAAATGAACCAGGTGCCCAGGCATGATTAAAGAAGTTTATGCTATTATTCAAATATAGTAACTTTAGCAACTCCTGTGTCCTGATGTTGTGGTCACAGCTTAGCCTGGTTTCCCCATGCCCGCTACTCCTGCCAGAAAGCAAAACTTGAGGCAAAGGTTTCTGTGCTATTATCCTATTGGGGGCATAACCTCAGTGAGCAGGAGTGAGGGGACAGGAGAGTAACATAGGGAGAAGCATGAAGAGGACGAAGATGATTTATTCTATCAGCTGCTGCTACATCCTACTAATCGCTTGATCTTGCAGGACTGGCCCTCTGAAAACTATCTAAAGTGCATAATTGTGTAGTCCATCAAGGAGGAGAAAGGAGAGAGTCTTTACCTGCCAGCGCCCATCTGTCACAGGTCAAATGTTTTCCCCACTGTACATCCACTCATCATTCCCAGTTGTATTTGGGTGGGTGCATGGTGGGCTCTTGAGGCATGTCTGTGGCAACAGGGACTCCCCAGGGCATGAGGTGGGCAATCAGGTGGAACCTGTGTGCTGTCCACCAGAGCTCATGCATAGCTGGTTCCTACAGTGGCATGAGGAACAAGGAGAGTGTGGGGGGATCTTCAGAGGCACATAGGAGGGTCCCGATCCGGGTCAGATAGGGGTACTCTGCAGGCAGGTTCACTAGAACATTTCCACGTGCCCCTGCTGAGAGGACCTCAATTGAATTTGGAAGTGTTTTCCTGAGTTGTGTCTCAAGCATAAGCTTTCCTCTCCCTGGAGAGATATGGGCCTGGGCACCATGGATAAATACACTGTGCTCCTCTAATAATGATAAAGTAGACAGTAAGTCTTGGTGATGCTTAGCAAGTGGCTATGCCTAGACTTGTGAACATAGATCACATGCCCTTTATGAACCTCCCAGTGTCCCAGAGAGGAAAAGGTGGATTCTGACTTTTAAGGACACTCTTCCAGAGGAGGATAAAGCACCCTGCTGGATGTCACTCTGGGTCCTTCAGTGACAGAGACAAATGGCCGTGACACATTTATGTGGGCTCACTCACTCTTTCTCGGGGAGATGATGAAGTTTCACTTGGAAGATCTGCTTGTCTGTCTAATAAATCAGCGAGGAAACTTTCCCTGATATTTACTCGGGACTTTCTTTCCCGTCTTCATTCCATTCCATTCCTCCAGTTGCGCCCCCTCGTACCAGGCTCCATAAATCTCTTCTCTTCCTCCTGCCCCTTTGTCACCCATTAGCCTGCGCCCCCTCTGTCATTGTTTCCCCAGACCATAGATGTAACTCTTCTAATCTTCCCAGATAAATCAGGCTCTCGAATCACTCCTTGTTGCTCCCTCCAGCTCCCTCGAGCTGGGACAGAGGGCTCGGAGCGCCTGGTGCAGACGTTTCTTTTATAATGGGCCCTGAAAGGTTGTCAGCTGCAGATAATTAGGATCTCACTTCCCGCCATTGAGCTGCATATATCTTCTGTGCGAAGAACCCCCATCACCTTCAAAAGAATTAACACATGCAGAGGAGATATATGAGGGGGCTGGGTGATAGAGGATGGGCCAGCTCTTCTGGAGACCAAAACTGCTTCATGTTTCCTGTGAGAGAGAAGCACTTTCAGGAGCAGAACCTGACACTTCTCGCGTGGTCTTATGATTTTATGGTCAAAATCTCATACCACGAGTCTGGCTTGTGCCACACAGAGTGGTGAGAAGAATATATTTTAAAGTAAATTATTTTGTAATAGTGCGCTGCCTTTAGGCTCCACCCTATTCTCTCTTTCTCCCCACTGTGCTAAAATTTAGTCTTGTGGTAGAAATTTGAGTATATTTTGCCTGTGGTTTTTCTATTCTGACTCTGATCACTGGCCCATTTCCCTATTAGACAGACCCTTCAGTTTTCTGTAACGATTGTTGAGAAATATCCGAGATGTGGCTTCAGGACAACTGGGTGGGCTGTCAAATGGATGTGACATCAGAACAGTGTTGGCCCCCAATGCAGCCTGGCACAGAGTAAATTCTTGGGTGAATGATCCATATGATGTCAGTTCAGTTCAGTTCAGTCGCTTAGTTGTAGTCATGTCCAACTCTTTGCAACCCCATAGGCTACAGCACACCAGGCTTCCCTGTCCATCACCAGCTCCTATGTCCATCAAGTTGGTGATGCCATCCAACCATCTCATTCTCTGTCATCCCCTTCTCCTACTGCCTTCAATCTTTCCCAGCATCAGGGACTTTTCTAAGGAGTCAGTTCTTTGCATCAGATGGCCAAAGTATTGGAGCTTCAGCATCACTCCTTCCAATGAATATTCAAGACTGATCTCCTTTACGATAGACTGGTTGGACCTCCTTGCTGTCCAAGGGACTCTCAAGAGTTTTCTCCAGCACCACAGTTCAAAAGCATCAATTCTTCGGTGCTCAGCTTTCTTTAGTCCAACTCTTACATCCATACATGACTATTGGAAAAACAAAAGCTTTGACTAGATGGACCTTTGTTGGCAAAGTAATGTCTCTGTTTTTTAATATGCTGTCTAGGTTGGTCATAGCTTTTCTTCCAAGGAGCAAGCATGTTTTAATTTTATGGCTGCAGTCACCATCTGCAGTGATTTTGGAGCCCTCAAATAAAAGTCTGTCACTGTTTCTACTGTTTCCCCATCTATTTGCCATGAAATGATGAGACTGGATGCCATGATCTTGGTTTTCTGAATGTTGAGCTTTAAGTCAACTTTTTCATTCTCCTCTTTTACTTTCATCAAGAGGCTCTTTAGTTCTTCGCTTTCTGCCATAACGGTGGTGTCATCTACATATCTGAGGTTATTGATATTTCTCTTGGTAACCTTGATTCCAGCTTGTGCTTCCTCCAGCCCAGCATTTCTCATGATGTACTCTGTATATAAGTTAAATAAGCAGGGTGACAATATATAGCCTTGACGTACTCCTTTCTCAATTTGGAATCAATCCGCTGTTCCATGTCCAGTTCTAACTGTTGCTTCTTGACCTACATACAGATTTATCAGGAGGCAGGTCAGATGATCTGGTATTCCCATCTCTTGAAGAATTTTCCACAGTTTATTGTGATCCACACAGTCAAAGGCTTTGGCATAGTCAATAAACCAGAAGTAGATATTTTTCTGGAACTCTCTTACTTTTTCTGTGATCCAGCAGATGTTGGCAATTTGATCTCTGGTTTCTCTGCCTTTTCTAAATCCAGCTTGAACATCTGGAAGTTCTCAGCTCACATAATGTCAAAGCCTGACTTGGAGAATTTTGAGCATTACTTTGCTAGCATGTGAGATGAGTGCATTTGAGCAGTAGTTTGAACATTCCTTGGCATTGCCTTCTTTGGAATCGGAATGAAAACTGACCTTTTCCAGTCTTGTGGCCACTGCTGAGTTTTCCAAATTTGCTGGCATATTGAGTGCAGCACTTTAACAGCATCATCTTTTAGGATTTGGAATAGCTCAGCTGGAATTCCATAACTTCCACTAGCTTTCTTCATATAAGACCTCAAGGTCTATCAAATTTGGTGGCTGGGGTAATACTCAGAGTAGGGGAAGCCTAGTGAGACAGTTCTGAGATCCTCCCCACACTTCTATCAGAGCAGATTTATTTTTAATCATGCTTTGTATTCATATTCCATGTATGGTTTTATATTTTAAAAGAGGGGGAATAAGTTAGAAAACTTCTGATTTCATCACCTTGTACATGACTGAAGGAGCCCAGAGGTATGAAAGTCACATGGCTTGTTGGTACTGAACCAAAGTTAGAATTATTTTTGTTCAGTCATCAAGTCATGTCCAGCTCTTTGCAACCCATGGAGTGCAACATGCCAGGCTTCCCTGTCCTTCACTATCTCCTAGAGTTTACTCAAATCCATGTCCATTGAGTCAGGGATGCTATCTAACCATCTCATCCTCTGCCACCGTCTTCTTTTTTTGCCTTCTATTTTTCCTAGCATCAGGGTCTTTTCCAGTGAGTCAGCTCTTCGAATCTGGTGGCCAAAGTATTAGAGCTTCAGCATCAGTCCTTCCTTCCAGTGAATATTCAGGTTTTTTCCTTTAGGATTGACCTGTTCCTCTTGGGTGGCCCTGCACGCCATGACTCATAGCTTCACTGAGTTATGCAAACTCCTTCACTAGGAGTTTGACAAGGCTGTGATCCATGAAGGAGGAAAAATTTAGAATACAGGACCCCAAATCCCTGTTTTCTTCATCTTTTTTCTACCACTGTGTTGCATCATTATCTCCATAGTAATGTTCCTGAGTATTGTATTGGAATCATTAAGAAATAGGCCTGTATATTCCCTATATTCCCAGGGACTAATGCTGGTAATGATGTGCTGTCGGTGGTCTGAGGTGCTCCCGCTGACTTGTGCACTTAAAGTGACTTTTCTGGTGGTGGGGACAGCTGTACACTGAATTGTCGTCATCATCACCATCATCTGAGAGATGATTGGTGAGTCTCAAGGGTGTGACCTTTGACCATGAACCTCAGCAAAGGGAACTGATGTCTTGAGGAAGAAAGCAGTTTGGCCTCAGCCCCATCAGTCACTATTGGAGCTAAGCATGGATTTCAGAGCTAGATTGGAACTTGGCCATGTTCCCTCAACCTGCCCCCCACCCCCAGCCCAACTTGCTCCTTTTAAAGCTGAGGATATTGAAGTCAAGTGGCTTTTCCACACAGAGGAGGAAGAATTTTAGGACTGATGGGTAACAGGCATCGCTTTTTGTTTCTTGGCTGGGTGGAATTCAGTTTGTCCATTTTCCTTCTTCTCTTTCCGTCAGGACCAGTCCAAGACAGTGATATGGGTAGAGGCACCTGCTTTGCAGACTAGAACTCCCCATGGGCCAGCTGTTCCAAGGCCTGGATGGGAGAGAAAAGGAGGCTTGCAGGAAGTTACCATGTCTGCTTGATTCTCACCCCAGTCAGTGTCTTGCCCCTGGGTCTTATCTGAAATAGAGATGGTGGTTTGGCCTCATTATGCTAACTCACTTTTATTATTTCCTTTAATTCAAGTACTTGGGTGAGGAGGAAGTGTTAGTCACTCAGTCATGTCCGACTCTTTGCAACCTCATGAACTGTAGCCTGGCAGGCTCCTCTGTCCATGGGATTCTCCTGGCAAGATTGCTGGAGTGGGTAGCCCTTCCCTTCTCCAGGAGATCTTCCTGACCCAGGGATCAAACCCAGTCTCCTACATTGCAGGCAGATTCTTTACTGTCTGAGCCACCGGATAAAGGAGTGTTACTTATTGGGTGCCCTTGTACCCCAAGGCTCAACATTCTACTTAAACTTGTATCATCAGCAGTCTACCCACTGGCACCTCTGTGAATCTAAATTAGCTTCCCTGTGGGGTATGGAGGCAGCTGGAATCATTCTTAATAAGAAGCCCAGTGGTTGGCATCCTTCGCTGAAATGGGTGAAGACCAAAGTCATAGTAGGTTTTGACAGAGATTCCTTCTCTAAGCAAGGTTTTTAAAAACATCTCTAAGAGTAAAACTTGAAACAAATGGGAGACCTTGTTCCCACCAGGATTTAAAATACCAACATATGTATCAAAGACTCTATTCAATTTGATAAGCTGGTTCAAAGTGACCAGGAAATAGCAAGAAAAAGCCAAGCCTGGAAACCAGCACTTGGTGTTTGGAGAATGTTAAATACCATCTGTACATGGGTTGTTCTCCAAAATCCTGAAGTTCTGAAATATCCTCTCCCCCGCCCCCACCACCTTCCGGTTTTCCTTTCTTGTCAGACATTTATTTCTTTTCAGAGATTCAGAGGGCTTTCTCTGATTAGGACAAGGTGTCACATGAAAAAAAGCAAAAACGGAGTCCACCTACCAACATTGCATTCTGGTCACAGAGATGATGGACACAGCAGGGCCGCTCTGAGGGCAGGAGCAGAGGGAGCAGCTCATTAGGGCAGAGAGGTCTCTGCCAAAACCATGCTGCTGCAGAAAGAAAGCCACTTCTTATTCTTGGGAAGGCAGTGATTTTAAAGGCATTTCCTCTTCTGGAAGGATACTAATAACACCTACCTCACTGGGTTGATGTCAGGGTAACGTGAGGGAATTATAGTCAACACTTCATGAACAGGAAAATGCTGTGAAAATAGAACATAGGATGAAAAGAGGTGGTTCAAAACCCCGAAAACACCATAGCGCCCTGAAAAAGTGGGTCATGCGTGTCGGTGTGTTGTATGGTATTCTGTGAACTGATGTGTCTGAGCCCTCTGGACTTGCCTTCCTCTTTGTACCTCCATAGAAAGTACAAAGGGAGGATACTGCTCCTTCTGAGGGTAGACACCAGCTCTGAATGGCTCTGGCATCTAAAAAAGTAAATGTACTAAGATCCAACAATGTACCTGTCACTCACTGCACAGCACCCAGCCCTCTACCATTCTCAGAGGAGCACCTCCTGAAGCCCCCCGAAGATGGGAAGGGTGCCCCGTAAGTGTGGGTGGCTGTAAGGGGCCAGCTCCCCTGACCCAGCTCTGAGGTTTCTGCCCAGCCGTGGAAAAACTAGAGAAGCATCTGATGGAAGCATCTGACTTATGGTGGGCTGAGTGAGGAGGATCTCACTCGACTTGGTACCCACATCAGATCACAGCAGGGGGCACTTTAGTCTTTTGCCTAGAGACTAGCTTGGGTGTTGATTAAAATTGAATTAAAATATTAGTAACATTGAATAAAGATAGGGCATCTCCCAGAATTCAGATGTTTAGTCCCTCAACAGATATTTATTGAGCATCTAGTTTGTATTGATTTCTAGATGGGAGTTGGGAAGACACAGCAGTGAAGGGGCACAGGACCCCCCCCCCCGGGCAGCATTTCCTAGTGGGATGACAAGAATGCAGGTGCCCTCTCACACCAGGGCATGACTTGTCTCTCCCACAGTCCCTTCAGGGTGCTGGTCTGGGCTTCTAAGTAGCAGAATCTGGATGGCTTGATTCTGACATCTAAGGCAGGTAAGAGGTTTTATGTTCTTGCCTGTCATCTCATGTGTTCCTTATGCCTTTTTTTTTTCTTAAATCAAAGAAAATTCTTTACTTTCCAGTGCCATTTTAACTTGTTACTAGCAAGCATCTGGCCTGGGTGTTTTCCATTAGCATGAAAATTCAGGAGGCTACAGAAGGAAATACCTACAACTGAGCAGCAGTGAGAGAGCCACTCCATTCCCTCGCCAGACAATGTGTCTTGCATTTCTCCAGTGTAAATAAAATGATGATTCAAAGAATGTTCCCCATTAATGAGTATCTGATTTAGAATAAAATAAAATCCATGCTGGGAAGTTGATGAGCTTGATTTTGCTGAATTGCTTCTAGCAGGCAACTTATATTTATGGGTCCTTTCCGTTTGACAATTGTCACCAATCGTCTGCAGTTCTTTCTGCTGAGTGGAAAGGGAGAGGCTTGCAGGTTGATTGTAGTTCCCTGTAACTAGAGGCGACATTTGAAAGCTCCAAGCTATTGAAAAGGTAGGTGATTATTAAAATGTAATGTGTTTCTGTTTTCCTGATTATGACCTCCTGGTCTTGCAATTTGCTGCCAAGCATGTGCCAAAAGCTGGAACACAGGTGGTGATGCGTCTTCCCACCTCGGGGAGGGTTTTAGACCTTATTAACCACCTACTTGTTCACCTTTCCTTATTGTTTTCTGCAGTAGAGACGCTGAAACATTAAGATAGAGGAAGAGAGAGCTGGAAGGTTATCTGGTTCCTTTAATGAAGAAGGAGGAAGGACTATGGTGAGAGAAAGACAGAGAGAGGAAGGATTGAAGGGAGAGAGAAAATAGCACATAATTAATCAGTTATAACACTGAAAACAATTGCTGTGGAAGGGTATTTCCCAGAAAAGCAATAGAGTCCATTCTGAGCACATCTCCACTTAAATGAAGCACGCATTAAAATTAGTGGCAATTTGCTTCTGCACACTCTCTGTTTGGTTCCTAGTCTGGCTCCAGCTTGCACTCCAGTGAGCTTGTTCAGATGGAAATGACTGCATCTATTATGGAGAGTAGGAATCATGGTCAAGTGAGAAAACAGTTTTCCTGGAGATAAATGATGGGTGCCCTGCACAAATGACTGGGACCCACCATCAGCAGGACACCCACGCAGTGCTTTCTAAAAAAGCTGATGGAAACAATCAGCTAATTTTCCTTGTCTAGGCTGTTGGAATCAGGCAAACGGGGGCAGTTTAAAGAGCAAGGAGCTCTGTAGCTTGATCACTATGTGAAGTTTCTTTTCTTGTGGACGTTCTATTTCTCCATCTATACAGTGGAACTAATACCTGTGTCAAAGAAATAAATAAAATAATGTTCCTAAGCATGCCCAATGATTCCTGGCAACCTGCACGTGCCAGGTTTAGAGAAGTGATACTGTTAGTTATGAGGTTCACTCCAAGGGATAGTTTTAAAACTCTGCCCTTTGGTATTCCATTAACAGGCAATTCAGAAATTTAAACTAGGGCAGACTCTGAGAGAGAACATATTCTACTCCATGTAGGCTGTGTCTAGAGAGACAAAACAAAAGAATTAGTGGCCTAAGCCCACTGCTTCGATGGCTGTTTCCTATTCGTATGCTTACAGGCCATTTATTTGATGATTGATGTATGTTCATAAATCCCTGCCCCAGCACTCCTTCTAGCCCTCCTGCAAAGCAGTATCAAATTAAAAGTTACCACATCGTTCTCTCTTCTTCTGAACTGGACAAGGTATACACAGAGTTAGACCTTTCATTTAAATGCAGGTAGAGACTGGGACTAATGACTACAAACTTAAAGAATCCACATTGCTCCCTCTGGTTTCAGGTCAGATGTCCTCAGATACCAAGGACAGGGTCTGGTCCCATAGGAGACTCTTCTGTAGATCTGGGTGGGAGTCATGAGGTCCTCTCAAGTTTCACATGCATCCCACTCAACAGCTCAGCCCTGCCCGACTATACATTGTGCCTGCCACGGGGAGGTCAGAGTCCCGCCAAAGAGCATCAACACAGGCTCTGAGAGAGAAGGCACATACAACAAAAGCCACCGCCGCCGTGAAATTGGATCCATCTCTGCCCCTGTGGGGCTAAGTGGCAGTTGAGTGTGCTTATAAATGGCATAAATCACTTGCAGAACCTCAAGGAACAATTAACTCGGATTGAAAATAGCTGCTGAGATTTCACCTCCTTGTGCATTTATGTCCCTTCGCTTCAGTTTTTAGTTTTGAAAAAGGTAGGATTAATGTTGTTTTGAGGGCCACCTTGCCAGGAAAGTCTTTAACTGTGGCATCTGTTTCACATTCCTTATGATTTGAATATTCACCAGTTTGCCTTTTTGAAATAATTGTATAGTTATTAAAAGGACAAAATGAAATAGAAGCTAACTGATTCTTTTGAGACATCAACCTGGTAATGTAGAGTCATTCAGATGGTTTCAGTGCAGAGGAGGGAATAGATAGATAGATAATGGACAATAGATAGATGATAGGTGGGTAGGTAGGTAGGTAAGCATATAGATAGATGGATGAAAGCCTCTAGAAAGAAACCAGGCTGGCAACAAAGAAGACTTTCCATGTCTCTTGATCTACCTGCAGTCCTGTGGCTCTTTCACTTTACATTGGATGAGGCGTCAATCGCTCAGCCATTGGGAAGCACAGGAGGAGCCTTTGAAAGATGATGGGAAGTAGAGCATTCATCAGAGAAGGCAATGGCACCCCACTCCACTACTCTTGCCTAGAAAATCCCATGGATGAAGGAGCCTGGTAGGCTGCAGTCCATGGGGTTGCTAAGAGTTGGACACAACTGAGCGGCTTCACTTTCACTTTTCCCTTTCATGCATTGGAGAAGGAAATGGCAACCCACTCCAGTGTTCTTGCCTGGAGAATCCCAGGGTGGGAGAGCCTGGTGGGCTGCTTTCTATGGGGTCGCACAGAGTTGGACAAGACTGACGCAACTTAGCAACAGCAGCAGCAGCAGAGCGTTCATAAAGAACTATGCCAAGAGCTTTTTACCTTTCTTTTTTTTTCTGAAAGAGTAATTTAAGGTTTTTTTTTTTTAATATAAAAAACAATTTAAGTTCATGGAAGGAAATGTGGAAAATATAAGAAATATCTTAAAGCATTAAGATGATCTCTAGCTTTTCTTCCCTGCGTTTTGATGCCTTTCTTTCCAGCTGGAAAGACCTCATTCACAGCTGCACAGAGAGTGAGCAGGAAGTGGGTCAGAATGTTCAGAGGAGTAGGTGAGGTTCAGGATCTGCAGGTTTCTCAAGGCTGGAGCCTCAGGGGCTGTCTGTTGTTCAGTCTCCTCCAGAGGAGGATGCTTAGAGACCATGTTCCTCCCACAGTCCTACTCCTTAAGTCCTGAAAGTATAAGCAGATGTAGTTGCTCCAGAGGTAGGGGAAGGCAAATCTAATATCTACTCTGTTTTGTTTCTCTGTTTTCCTCTTTCAGAGCCCTGTGAGATCCTCTCTTTGCACACTCTTTACTCTCTGTGTAGCATACCCCAAAAGCCCCTCTCTTACCATGGGAGGAATGCTCGGTTAGAAAAAGCACAGAACTGGGGAGTGCTCAGCTTGCCTCATACTTAGCTGTGTGTGATCGTGGGCAATTTTCCTCATCTCTCCAGGGGGTGAGGGTCAATGGCTCTTATATGTGGACAGGAGGACAGAAGCATGTCATAATCATCTAGGGAGCTTTTTCAAATTAATAAGAAAACAAGATCTGTAAGCATTCACCCAAGTCAAGCTGTTGGTGATTCACCAGGAGTGTGGTAGCAGTGGGCAGTAGGGCAGCAACAGGTAGGGACATAGCCACAGCGGCTAGGAGTCCACAAACTTGAGGGGACTCATACTCACTTCTGCTTCTCTTAAGCAGCATGTCACTAGACAACCCCCAGCACCAGCCATCCGAGAGATTCCTGGGAGGAGAAAAGTGCTGCTGTGAATTGAGGGAGTAAAAAGCCAGCTCCGATCCCACTTTCTGTTGCTGTGCAATGTCTTGCCGAGAGACACTGACCACAAGGGAGGGAACGAGCCTTTTCTTCTGTCCTCTGGCTTTGTATTCATCAAGAAAACTATTTTTTTAACTCCAGTTTTGAACTTCCTAGCCAGAAAGGGTATATATTAGTATTGTGCTTTTCCCCCTGTGCTAAGTTTTTTAAGCTATCCATCTCCTTTCCCTATTCAGTGGGGTTGATGAGAGCTAAATTGTAGGGATCCTCCATACCAAGCCAGATAAATGCCTGTGTAATGCTACTAAATGGATAGCATTAGTGATGAACAAAGGCCAGGAACCACATGCACCTTTTCCCACATTATCTTGGGTCCCTTATAAAATTCTCATGCCAGCATGAGTGTAACAGTTTTTATTTAAATGGAAATGCCCTCTGTACTCACATGACTTAACTTTGTTACTTTCACTAAAACAAGTCTACGTTGAATAACTTTATCATTTAGAAGGTTGGTGACAAGGAGGAAAACTTTCAGAACCAATCAGAATTCACTGGGTCAGAGGTAGGAAAGAGTGGAGAAAGAGTCCTTCATTGTTGTTGTTCAGTGGCTCAGTGTGTCTGACTCTGTGACTTCATGGACTGCAGCATGCCAGGCTTCTCTGTCCTTCATCATTACTCAATTCTTGCTCAAACTCATGTCCATTGAGTTGGTGATGCCATCCAACCATTTCCTCCTCTGATATCCCCTTGTTCTCTTGCCTTCAATCTTTCCCAGCATCAGGATCTTTTCCAATGAGTTGGCCATTTGCATTAGGTGGCCAAACTATTGGAGCTTCTGCTTCAGCATCAGTCCTTCCAGTGAATATTCAGGATTGATTTCCTTTAGGATTGACAGGTTTGATCTCCTTGCAATCCAAGGGACTCTGAAGACTCGTCTCCAACACCACAGTTCAAAAGCATCAATTCTTTGGTGCTCAACTTTCTTTATGGTCCAGCTCTCACATCCATCCGTACATGACTACTGGGAAAACCATAGCTTCATTCACAGGCATTCATGTTTTTTCTTCTAAACAAGAAGAGTTCTCTTTCTTTGCTTGGCCTCAGGAATAAGCAGTTGAATACTGAGTGGCTGCTTGTTGGTATTTATGTCCTAAAGCTTTATATTTAAATAAGAGATCTTTGATGTACTTACTCACTGACACAGCATGTGATTGGAAATCCCCAATCAGCAATTGGCAGCAACAGTGTTAGACACGTGCACATCAATTGTTATGGGAGCCCCTGCTTACTTCATGCTCTCCCTGAGCCAGGGTTCTAAGACAACATGAAAGGTCCAGTGAGTAAATGAATGAAAGAATATCCTGATTTTGGATTCAATGGAGAATAAACTTGAAAAACAGTATTGGCAAATCCTTCATCATGTTATAGCACCAATACAATAGTTCAAAGGGGAAAGGGAGGTATGTCTTAGTCTGCTCAAGCTGCTGTAACAAAGAACCATTGACTTCAAATTGAATTTTGAGTAGACATAAGCATTCATTCCATAAAGGGTATATGAATCAAAGGGATGTTAATAGAGCATTGAGGCTCAACTCCCCTGTCTGTGAGTGGGTTACCTAACTTCCTTAAGATTTTTCTGTTCATCTATAATACCTACCTTAAGTATTGTTCTGAAGGTGAAGCGGCATGACCGGTGTTCCACAGTTGGCATAAGGATTAGTCAATAAATGCTCCATCAGGAAGACTTAACATTACCTCTGCTGCTATTCCTAATCCCATGCTCCTGTCATTTCTCATTCTTAGAGGAAGGTAAGTACTGATGATGATAGACCTATGTCAGAGAAGCTCGAGAGCTTCAAGGCTTTCTTAGAGTGATAGTTTCCATCTTGTGTTTTCATGTACAAAACGCAAGCACTCTACAGACTGCTACAAAACAAATGCTAGGAAGTTCCAGATGCTGTTATTGCTATAAGAAGAGCACTCTTGGAATGCCAAGTGAATATTGACTTCTGAGTCTGTGCTAGTGCGTTATGGTAAGCTTGAATGCCTCTTTCTTATCACTTTACAGGGTGAGAGTTGAACGTAGGCTCCAAGTTGGAAGATAGCATTGGAGCCTGGTTGCCCTCTACTCAGAATGCCATTTAGGGGAGCTGTGTAAAAGCAATAAAGAAGCCCTTTCTGCCCTTGCAGGAATCCTTGTCTTACAAATGTCTCTAATGATATTTTTATGAGCTAACCTCTGTGGTAGGATTTTGGTTGTATTTATTTCATTTTGTTTTGATGTTTTTGCCCAGAGAGGCCAAGAGAGAGAGAAAGCTTGCCTTTTTAATTATTATCACCATGTACTGGATGTTTGAGGGTCTCTTGATCATAAATAAGCCTTACCTTAGTTATCTCTTTCCTTAACTGGAATTGACACAGTGACTAATCTTAGTGATTTGAGAGAAATGATTAAGAAATCTACTTTAAGTATCCATATAGAATTTTCAAGCTATACTAGGGAAAACCTTCTTTACTGTGGTAAAGCTCCTTACAAAATAGCTTAAGGAACTCCTAGTTGTATCGTACTGAAATGCAAAAAAGACTTTGTTCATAATGCATTTGCATTTATGTCATTGTGCTGAGGGATTTTAGGGTAGATAAGTTTGACTCATTGGAAAAGACTCTGATGCTGGGAAGGATTGGGGACAGGAGGAGTAGGGGACGACAGAGGATGAGATGGCTGGATGGCATCACTGACTCAATGGATGTGAGTCTGAGTGAACTCCAGGAGTTGGTGATGGACAGGGAGGCCTGGCGTGCTGTGATTCATGGGGTCGCAAAGAATCGGACACGACTGAGCGACTGAACTGAACTGAGGAATCTTACCTAAGTTGTCATCACTGTAAGTCATCACCCTCAAGAAGATGACCAGTTTGAAGGGGAAAAAGAAAAGGTGTTTCAACAGTTAATTCTTGAAGTAGAGAAAAACTGACCAAAACTCGCCTAGTTTCTTGTCACCCAGCATGCACCTTTGGTGCCCATGAAAAGAAAGAGTTGTATAGAATTAACACAGAGCACATATATTATATCTTCCCTTAACTATTTCTCTTCAGGTAAGATGAGGACTTACATAACCAGGAAAAATATTTTCAGGATACTGTTTGACTGGGTGCCTGTGTGTGCATTTTTTAAAAACCACTAATCTGTCAGAGCAAGCTGAGCTCTGGCACTGGGAACAAGAGACTGGGTGTGAGCCATCTCGTCTCCCAGGTAGCAGAGCAGATTGGGTGGGGAGGTGTAGGGTATTCCTATTGATCACTGATAAATATATTCCTCTTGAGGTGATGGGGTACCACACAGCAGTTAGACCACTGCTCTAGAGCCAACTGGCATCGGTTATGCAGCTGTACCTTCTGCTGAGTCTCCAGGGTCACAGAGAAGGGAAGAAAGGAGCTCTGATCTGACTCCACAACTGCTGAAATGCCATCACTTGCTATTTTGACACCAATTCGTCAAGTTGTTCTTGACTTTCAAGTGCATCAGAATCGCCTGGGTGACATGTTAAAAAAGGAGACTTTGCTTCCCTGCAAGAGGTTTCGATTTAGCAAGTCTGAGGAAGAGCCTAGAAATTTGCAATTAAAAAAAGAAACTCTTGGTTAAGAAGATAGGTTTACCCTTTAAGGAAAGAAAAGAAAAAAAGTCAACGGACTCTTACTGAATATCTATAGGAGAATGTGCCTGGCACAGTGAGATGATACATATTTTATCCTGGTAATTTTTAATTTTATTTATGTTTTCTTACATATGAGAAATCCAAAGGTTGGGTCAGTTATTACCTTGTTAAAGGTCACATAGCTAAAATATTTTTAAAAAATTTTTCCTTAGACTTCTGGGTTTATACATGCAACCATTTGAATTAGCCTTTGCCCAGTGAGGAGACTGGTTTTTGCTACTATCTGACTCAACCTGGACTTAGCCAGCCTGATCTGTGGAAGGAAGTGGGACTCATGCTTCCTAGGTCCTGTGATTACAGATCATCACTCCTGGAAGGCTGGCTGGATTTCATTGCTTATATTTACCAGTTCAGGGGCCATGATGCTCCCCTATGATATCGTCACCATTCAATTAGCAAATGAACCATAAAGCATTGATTTCATTAGTTTATTCATTTATGAATTCATTAGTTCACTTAAATATTTACCAAGATGACCGTTTGCTCAGCATTATGCAAAACACGAATACAGTAGAAAGTTGTAGAGTAAAGCTAGTAAATCAAAGTTTGTGTGCTTCCCTCTATGCTTGATAAACATCGTGTTCCTAGACAAGTCTCCCCTGGTTTCAGGTTCTCCCTGTTGGCAAATTCAGAGTGAAACTAGATGCTCCTGAATGTAAAATTTGATTCTTGAACTGTGGGATGTATGTGTTTGGGGAACACAGTGGGTGTGGAAGGAAGTAGATGAAGAAGGAAGAGACCCAATCAAAATGTGTGCACATGACCTCATTGGAGAGAAATTACAATTTCGTGTCTGACCCTAGGGGAAGTCAAGTAGTACAGCTTCCTATGGGAGAGGTAGTCAAGTATGATGGCTTACGAACTCGGGAGTGAGGAATGGAGAAGTTTGCATTAGTGGAAAGGAAACGGGAGCAGATTCAGCAAGAGTGTAAACTCCGAGGCATGAACTTTGCTGATTTCACACGTCCTACCATAGCCCAGGGTCCTCTTTGCCATGCTGGTCATAGCACAAAACACCTCTGGGGCTGGGTGAGCCATCTGTAGGCAGTTGCCAGGTTTAGCAAATAAAAGTATAGAATGCCCAGTGAAATTTGAATTTTAGATCAACAGTGCAATTTTATAAAGAATAAGTATGTCCCAAATATTTCATGGAACATATACATACTTAAAAATTATACAGTGTTCATCTGAAATTCACAGTTTAACTGGATATTCTGTATTTCATCTGGAAGCTCTTTGCTGTGGCAGTCTCTCAGAATCTGGGCATGCCCATGAACAGTGAGGGGATAGCAGCCCCTGAGCAGGTTTGTTTCTAGCTCCTTGATCAGTGGCTCACTCAGAACACCTCCCTGAAGTTCTCTTTGGCCAGAGAGCAGAGAGAACCAAGCTACACTTTTTTCTGCCACCCACACTCTGCAGGTGAGAATAGAGCAGCCCTTGGAATCCTTATCTCACGAGCCGGCTCATCACCAGAATTAGCATTTAGTGTCCTGGAAGCACTAGATTCCTTTAAGTCTCCCTTCCCCGTGGCCTTGGAGGCTCCTGAACACATTGGAAAGTTGTTCTGTTTGCATTCTCTTGTCTCACTCTCATTCCCACCATTCTGCCCCTTGACAGTAAGAGCAAGTGCTGCTGAAGGAGTAGATTTCTGTTACCAGTGGTAAGTGTTATTATTTTTTCTTGTTAATTACTTTCTTTTAAGAAAAAGAGTCCCTGTCTTCTCTGTCTCTCTAACCCTGCTCATCAGACATCAGGTTGGGGTGAATTTTGTCTTTATTTCTTCATCTCCTTGTGTACTTATTTTATCCTCACCTTTGAGTCCTTGAGTCCACTGCTTGTTAGGTGGGCTGTCCTCAAGGACACTTGCTGTCTGAGATTGATTGAGCAGCCTGAGCAGCACAATTCCTGTCCATATCCCAGCACCCTGATCCATGTAAAGCAAATTAAAGGATTTCTTTGGGACACAGGTAATATCCGAGTTTTCTTCCTTGAACAATCATGAGTCTCTCATGAGCAGACAAGCTCTATTCATTAATCTGTTTCTCCAACATCTCTTTGGTGCCATAGCAAATGTCTTCAAAATGAAGCTCTGCCTGTGGTTGCTCAGGAGGTGCACACTTCAGACCTCCAGTCTACTGTCCTGTCTTATGGTATGATGGGGTGGTTTTTGACTGCAATCGGGGCAACCTGGAAGAGGTCAGGACTTAACTTTGACCTGCCTACTAAAATGGACCAAGTACTAGGAGCTCCAGGCTGGGGGTAATACATGGTATCAGAGGCATCAGCAGGTCATGATCCATATGACAAGGTGTCAAGTGGAGAAGGCCCCATAATCCAGGGAATTCTTTTAGCAACTAGGGCCCCAGCTGTAGATGCAGATACAAGAGTAAGATCTCCACTGAAAGGAAGAAGAGAACCCGGCACAGGGTGGGCAGGGATTTAAAGGCCTGGGAATAACTTAAGGCAGGGGCCCAATCACCTGATGTAGGACACAGAGTGGCTTGGGTCTCAGAAACAAAAATACCCTGCCTTGGAAGCACAGGGACACACATTGGGAGCCACAGCGGTAGCAAGTGATTTGTGGTCATCAGAGGCTGAGTTAGAATGGCTTAAATTCAAATTTTCCAAGATCAGAGTCATTCCTTTGGGTGCCATGGAAATGAGGCTGCAGGTGTGGGTTAGGTGGCCTTCGGAGGGGCCAGGAAGGATAGGTGGGAACTGGGGAGGGCCTGTCATTACTACCAGCCCCTCATGGGTTTTCATGAGCACAGAAATGTAAAGATTGTTTCAGGCACTGAAAATGATTTCCAGGGACTTCCCTGGTGGTCCATTGATTAAGAAGCTGCCTTCCAATTCAGGAAATGCAGGTTTGATCCCAGGTCCCTGGAAAGATTCCACATGCTGTGGGGCAGCTAAACCCATGGGCCACAATTACTGACCCCATGCACTGCAACTACTAAAGCTCGTACACTCTAGAGCTGATGCTATGTAACAAGAGAAGCCACCACAATGAGAAGCCCACAGACCACAGCTAGAGAAAGCCCGTGCACAGCAACAAAGACACGGTGCAACCCCCCTAAAAATAAGTAAATAAAAGACATGTTTTAAAAAAGAAAACTAATTCTATTGGGTGAATCATTCTAATCACACTGTATTCCTGGATAATCTACAAGGCAGCAAGTTTAAAACTTCATTCAGATTGAAGAAGCAGACAGATGGTTACTGTTTACAGAGGCTCTAGCTTCCTCTGTAAACAAGGATTTTAGCATGGCCCCTGGGGGTCAAGGAAGGAAACTAGGAAATGACCCTGGGTGGGGGGGTGGCGCGTAAGCTGAGTTATGATACAGAAAGGTGTTTGCCAAGCTGTAGTGAGACCTGCTCTTCCCAGAATGCGATGGTCTTTGCACAGTCAAGGGCTGGCTGGAGAAACCACCGTAGCTGCCAGCCCCACAGGGGAGGACAGGGGAGATGTTCCAGTCACAGGCCTGTGGGCCACGCAGGCGAGACCCTCAAGCTGCGTCACAGCAAACCGCCGGCAGGTGCTTCTCCTGCCTGAGCTCCTGGAGTCAGCATGCAAAGCAGCCAACTGTGTCTCTGGTGACAAGTGACTATTCTCAAGCTCTTTGGAGCGTGGAGTCATCCACGCAGAAAGCACAGACCACGGTTGAGTGCAGGTAAAGTGAAATGCCATGTGCCCAGCAATAGCTCAAAGGGCCAGATGAAGGATGCAAAGGAAGGACCACAGGATCTGCAGTTTCCCTGGAGAGAGGAGGAGGCCAGCGTGCCAGAGGAAGCTTCACAGCTCCAGAGGCCGTCGATGGCAACACAACTTCTTGTCATCCTTCCAGAGAGAGCAGACACCTGTGGCAGCAACTTGTCTCGTGGGCCTTGCTCTTCCTACTCTGTCCCAGAAAAGTAAGTCACACAGCCAGCCCTGCATCGGAAGAGGATCTCAGCTAAAATACTCTCTCAGGACTGGGATCCATAGATTTTTTTTTTTTTTAAGTCCCTAAAATAGGTACTTACAAGTGAGGCTTCCCTTTGAGCCTGTTGTTGCAACTTAACTGGTTTATAAAGATTCTAAGAAATGCATCTTTAGAGTTTTATACATTTATCTATTTTTGTTGTCGTTCAGTCGCTAAGTTATGTCTGACTCTTTGTGACCCCATGGACCACATCATGCCAGGCTTCCTTGTCCCTCACCATCTCCCAGAGCTTGCTCAAACTCATGTCCATTGAATTGATGATGCTATCCAACCATCTCATCCTCTGATACTCTCTTTTCCTCTTGCCTTCAGTCTTTCCCAGCATCAGGGCCTTTTCCAATGAATCAGTTCTTTGCATCAGGTGGCCAAAGTATTGGAGCTTCAGCTTCAGCATCAGCCCTTCCAGTGAATATTTAGGATTATTCTAGGCCAAAAAGCTGTACCAGGTAAACCCTTTGGCCTGGTCCAGTCCAGGCTGATGGCTGGGTTCTGCAGTTCTGGGATTGGGTGGTAACAGACTTCCTAGTGTGAAATTCTGGAATTCCTGGTCCACCATTATTATTATTCTCATGCTGGACTGTCTCAGTGGAAGGAGACCTAAAAGAGTCAATGCCATGTCCATAGAGCTTAGACTGGAAGAAGACCCTATGATAATAACCCTGAACACTTGTCTAAGACCTTTGCCTCTTCAAATATATAACATAATCTAATAGCTCTACTAGATTCTTAACAGTTCAATGGAAAAAGTCAGATCATTGTTAGTACCTCAGTTGTTTGAGGACTACAGCTCAGAGGGACTAAGTGGCTTGCCTGAGGTCACACAGCTGAGACTCAGGTGGGCCAACACAGATCCATGCTCTCAGCACATCGTGAAGGCTCCTACAAGTGAAGGCCTGTTCCAGACTCCAGGTGGGCTGCTTGTTCAAATTATTCTTCACGTTCTCCCTCCCAGTCATTTAGAATATGTGAGCAGGGTCATTGGCATCATGTTCTAGATAGAAACTTCCAGTGCTGTTTCTCCCCAAGGATTTTGTTTCTTGAATCTCTTCTCCACTCTTCATTCTACTCATAGCTGTTGGGCAAGAACCTTAATTTTTATTTAAGCTCCTACTCTGTGTAGGACACTATTGTTAGTTTTAAACTAATTCTATCCTATGAAGGAAAGTATAGTTTCATCTCCATTTTTCAGATTTAAACCAAGGCAAGGGGCAGTAGGCAGATTCTGTAGCCAAGAAGTGGCAAAGATGCCATTCAGTTTAAGCTGGCAGGTCTCGGTCCATTGTCTTCATTACTATGTCACCTGTTTTAATGTAGACCAATGGTTCTCAAACAGTATACACTGGGGTCTCTGAATCCCTCTCAGATTTGGATTCAGTAGATTTGGGTAGAAGACGTGAGAATTTCCATCTCTGGCAAATAATGATGCAGATGCTGCTGGTGGGGCCCACACTTGGAGAGCCCTTGATTGAAGCACGCCCATATAGCTACCTGAGAATTCACTGGGTGAGTTTTTGAAAAATGATGACTCCCAGGCTTCATTCCTAGCTATTTTGACTTAATTGGTTTTGAAAAGGGGACTAGGAATATGTAGCTTTACAAAGCTCCACTGGGGATTTTTAATTTTTATTGTTTTATTCTTTTTTGTTGAATGAAAGATTCTTCAAATTCTATAGTGCTTTACAGCTTTCAAGTTTTACACATTTGATTTCATATAATCTCATAATAACCCTCCCCCCGCAACTTCTATATTGCTTCTTCCCCCTTTCCTCTCCCCTCTGATAACCACTAGTTTTATTCTCTATATCTGTGAGTCAACTTCTTTTTATATTTTATTCACCAGTTTGTTGTATTTTTCAGATCCCACATATAAGTGATGTCATACAGTATTTGTCTCTTTTTTTGGTCTCACTACTTCTCTTAGCATAAGGGCCTCAAAGTCCATCTGTGTTGCTGCAAATGGCAAAAATTGCATTCCTTTTTATGGCTTAGTAGTATTCCATTGTATATATTTACCACACCTTCTTTATCCATTTATCTGTGGGTAGATTCTTGGGCTGCTTCCATACTTTGACAGTTGTAAGTAATGCTACTCTAAACATTGGGGTACATTTTTATTTTCAAATTAGTGATTTGGGGTTTGGTGGGGGGGTATATTCCCAACAGTGGAATCACTGGGTCATATGGCAGTTCTATTTTTAGGTTTTTGAGAAACCTGTATGTTTCCCACAGTGGCTGTACCATTCTGTGTTCCCACCAACAGTGTACAAGGGTTCCCTTTTCTCTGCATCCTCACCAGCATTGGCTATTTGTATTGTTTTTGATGATAGTCATTCTAACAGTGTGAGATGATTATCTCATTTTGGTTTTGATTTGCATTTTTCTGATTAGCCACTTTGAGCCTCTTTTCTTATGCCTTTTGGCCATCTGCATTTCCTCCTTGGAAAAAATGTCTGTTTTATTCTTTTGCCCATTTTTTAATTGGGTTGTTTTTTCTTTTGATGTTGAGTAGTATGAGCTGTTTGTATTTAATAGTTTGGATAATAACCCCTTATCAGTCATATAATTTGCAAATATCTTTGAAGAAAGGAAAAATCCCTTTAAAAACAAATCCAAAACAGTTAGCAGAATGGCAATAAAGACATGTAGATAATTACCTTAAGTGTAAGTGGACTAAATGCTCCAATCAACAGACATAGTAGGTTGAATAGATGTAAAAACAAGACCCATACATATGCTGCCTACAAAAGATTCGATTTAGATATAGAGACACACACAGACTGAAAGTGGGGGTATTCCCACTTTCAGGAAAAAGGAATTCCATGCAAATGGAATCAAAAGAAAGCTGGAATAGCAATAATTGTAACAGACAAAATAGACTTTAAAATAAAGACTGTTAGCAAGAGACAAAGAAGGACACTACATAATCATCAGGGGATCAATCTAAGAAAAAGATACAACAATTATAAACATACATGTACCCAAAATAGGAGCACCTAAATATATAAGGCAGCTATTAATGGACATAAAAGGAGAAGTCAACAGGTATGGGAGTTTAATACCCCACTTAGAGAAATGAACAGATCATCCATACAGAAAATCAGTAACAAAACACTGACCTTAAGTGACACGTTATTATCTGATGAACTTAATTTATAATACATAGAACATTCTATCCAAAAACAATAGAATACACACTCTTTCCAAGTATACATGGAACATTCTCCAGGATATGATATCCATATACATGTCTTTGATATTGACATATACATACCACTATGTATAAGATACATAATTAATGAGAATCTACTAGATAGCACAGGGAACATTATTGAATACTCTGTGGTGATCTAAATGAGAAGGAAATTTTAAATAAGGGCGTAGCGGGTTATGTATATGTATATATATGCTGATTCACCTTGTTATACAGCAGAAACTAACACAACATTGAAAAGCAACTATACTCCAAAAAAATATTTTTAAAACATAGGTTCATCTCCTGGTGACTCAGTTTTCCAACGAGAAAATTAGCATAAGAATTAGTCAATTTATGCAGTGTTGTTGACTATCTCAAATAAGGAAACCAATATGAAAGTGTTTTGCAAGATAAAAATTATGATCAGAAGCAGTTTGTTGTGGTTTTTAAGCAGTTTGTTGAGGATTTTGTGGTTGGACAGCCTACTTTTCACTCATTTCGTTCTAGAAATTAGAACTATAAAATTTTTAAGATCAGAGTTTAAATAAGGAAACTGAGGCCCAGAGAGCTTGTGGAAGTTCACATATGCAGCAGTGGTAGAGGAGAACTAGGAGCCAGGTTTTATGACTCTGTATTCACCCATATTCAGACTATTTCTAAAGTGCGACTTTTAGGTAATTACCATGTTGTTGATTCAATATATGATTAATTTTGTCAATGGTTAATAATGGTCCTTGCTTGCTGAATCCTCATTATCTCAATCAGCCAGTACTTCATAGATCCTTCTACTTTGTAAATACATTTAAAATTTCTAGAGTCATTTCTCTAGGAGAAACCCCATTCCAGGCCCTTCCGGACCATGCCAGTCTGCATCTACTCCCCTGGAGAGTAAAGATGTGGGAAGGACCATCTCATTGTTCTATACGGGATGCAGAATGATGGTAGAGGGTGAACTTCCTCTCCTCCCCACGTCACCAAGGGTTGGCCAAGCGGGCCAACCATTAGGTTAGTTCCACTTGCCTATGCTTAGTAGAAACACAAGTATTAGGTATCTTTGGGCTTCCCTGGTGGCTCAGCAGTAAAGAATCCACCTGCAATGCAGAAACCTCAGGAGACAAGAGTTCTATTCCTGGATTAGGGAGATCCCCTGGAGGAGGGCATGGCAACCTACTCCAGTATTCTTGCCTAGAGAATCCCATGGACTGAGGAGCCTGGAGGGCTACAGTCCATGGGATCACAAGAGTCAGACATGACTTAGAGACTAAATCACCACCAATGCATCTAGCCTGTTGTGTACAAGATACCTTGCTATGCACTTTACATGTATTAATTTATCTACATGTATTAATTTATCTAATGCTCACCACCATCCCTAATATGAATATATTATCCCCATTCTGCCCATGAGGAAACAAATGTAGAGAGGATAAGATGCCTAAGGACAGAGCAAGCATGGAGAGAAATGCAGGTTTAATCATGGCCATCTGGCTCTGCAGCCCATGACCTGACTTCTTGGGGCTCCATTGCCTGTCAGTCTTATGAAATAGGTATTATTATTAACATTTTAAAGGCACAAAAGCTGAGGTACACTCTGATAAGTTTACTGACAGTAGTCACACAGGTAGAAAGTGACTGGGCATAAGTGGACCCAAGATCTCCATACTCTACATATAGTAGTCTTTTGTCTATACCCCACTGCTGGCCAGAGTTTCCCTCTATTGCTTATTTCTCCACCCATTCATCCAGACTGTCCATTATTCAAGGCATTCTCCATTCATCCAGCTACATCATTCCTGTGAAAGTACTTTGGTCTTTTCTATTTATGGAAGACTATGGAGACTGTGGTTCCAGGGCCTATTCCTATAATGTGCTTGAGGCCCACACCTCATTTCCTTTGGGGTCCTGAGAGGTGTAGCATGGCCCATAAAAAACACCTTCTCTGCTCATATCTCATGATTTTTGCAAATTAATGATCTAAGTAAAATGGACCATTGCCTTTAAAAGTGTGCAATAAAAAATGATAATAAATGCTAGGCTGAAGATCATAATGGAAAAACAACTATTTGGAGTATTTTGCTATGGTACGGTTCCCCAGCCTGAGTGCTTTAAGTGGAACTGGCTGGGGTTTTTTGGGTTCCATGTTCAATGCCTCGAGTCTTCACACATGACTGGGTGCAGAATAAGAACTGCCTGTGAAGTCAGAAGAGGCTTAAATCTGAGGCTTGCCAATAGGCGTATCAATTAGACAGTGACCCAGAAATTCTTGGAAGAGTGATTTTGAGCTCCCTTTTATCTCCTCGCGGCTCCTTTCCTGCCTTCCTGCCTTCCATAACTTCTTGGTAGAAAACTGGAAGAGCTGGGATTTTTGCCCAAGAAGGCTTAGGAAAACAAAAGTTAACTGCTGTAGCTTTGAGAAATAAATTGCTCTGTGAGGCAAAGGAAAAATCAAAGATCTGGGGAGGAAAATGAAAGCACAGTTTCAATTATAACTGTTACCAGGTTTAGATCCAACTATGGGCCAAAGTGTCATCCAGACAGATGTTCTTGCAATTTGGTTTCCAGAATAAACGTTGTACTTGTGAAAATATTTTAATGACATCTCAGCACTTTACTAGGCCTCAAATTCTCGAAGATTTTCCAGGTCAGGCAAGGACCATTTGCACCATCTCACCCAGCGACCTCTTTCCTTTTGCTGGGGCTTGTGAAGAACATTAAACTTGCAGATGTAATTATTGCATAATAAAGTATTGATTTCCTAAGAAACCCTATAGCATTTTCATCTTAATAATTAGCATTTATAAGGAATATATCCAAGAACTTTTATAGGGGATTAACTATCTGTTGCCACTTGAATGAGAGACGTAGTATTTCAGTTAAAAGACAAACATTAGAAAATAGCTTCAGGCCACAGAACTGCAGATCAGCTGCACATCATTTATATGGGTACCCACAGTGTCCTAGTTCAGATTTTAAAATAATTTGGATATGTCATATAAGCCATTATGAAAATGACATTTTCAGGTAAATTGAATTATCTTCTCACATCTGATACAGACTTTAGTTTTGCTTGGCAGTAAGATAACTAACTTGCTGAATTACCTCCTCTGGACAGTTTTTATCTGTTAAAGCATCAATAAGAACAATGCACAATTATAAAGTGAAATTCCTGCTAGAGTCAAAGAAATTTTCAAGTACAATTTAAAGATAATTTCTGACAACTGAGGTTATGTAATACTGCAAGTGATCAAAGGCATGATGACTGGATGTACTGGTGGGAGGAAAGAGAAAATTTATAAATAAGTCATCTGGACATAATGTTTTTCTGCATATTTTTGGTTTGCTCCTGTTGGTATTAGGGAAGTGCTTTCATGTCCTTCCTATGTTCTATTGGAATTGCCTCCTGAATGCGTTGAGGTTCACTTTGGGGGGACTTCAGACACCAGGGCTGCTGGATCACGAGAAATAGTGTTTTAATATCAGTACAGCACCAGCCAACCTGTACTCCATTTCCAGTTACACCACTAAAGAGCTCTGCCACTTAAAAATATTGCCTGTCTTTGGCTGTGTGCTTCAGTCCTGCTGTCTGAAAGCAGCTTTGCATTGGCCTTGTAATCAGGGAGACTGTGGTACCATTTATTCCTTCTGTATCTCCCAGAAGAGAAGGTAAGGAGGTAAGGCATTCAGCCAATCGGATGAAAGATTTTGTTGAGCTCCTCCTATGTCCTCAGCCTTGAGTTGAATAGGATGTTGGGATAAGGTTGGAAAGGAGGCATAGCTCTTGTCCTCAGTTCACTGACAATCTCAACATGCTAAATGCATGTGCACGGATGACTGAGCATGTTTAACTGTCTAAGCAGAGCTTTTGCTCATGCTGTTCCCTTTACCTGAAAGTATTGTCCTTGTTTCTTCAACCAGCTAATGTGAATCATCTTTTAATATATAGTTAAAAGATGATTCTTTCTTCCAGGAAGCTTTCTCCAAACCTCATCATATTTTCCAGATTATGTTAAAGTTATCTTTCCACATGTCTGGCTCATGTTATTAGAATCCCATTCCCTCCAAACAAGGATTGCTTGTGTTTCTTTCCGCATCCTAGGGCTTAACACCTATCTTTTTAATGGTATTGAATAAATACCTGGCAGGGAGTTAATGCCCCTCTTCTCTGTCTGTCTCTAGCACACAATGTTCCTAATGATAAGGGACATAAAACTATCTTGAATTATAGTTACTTGGTTATATGTCACCTGTTCTGAAAGACTGAAGAGTTAGCAGTGCTTTGCTTCAAAAAGGCACATATTCGAACCCTTCACTACTACTCACTGGCCTAGGGACGTGGACATTTTGTTGGAATAACATAGAATTGTTTGAAATTTAAAGGACATGGAAAGTGCCTAATAGCGTTTGATACACAATATTCCATAAATATTTTTCTCTGTGCCCATGTTCTCATTGATGGAAGATAAAATATCTGAATTATATACTGTGCCTGTGGTAGATATTAAAAAATGGGTGAAAATATATGAAACCAAATTAATTAAATAGACAATTAATAGGGTAGAATTTCAGAGAAAGGCAATCATTGTGGGAACTACAGTGCTCAGCAGATGCTTCATACATGAAGGGAGAGCTGAGTGAACACAAAAGGCTGTATAGGATTTCCAGTGATCACAAGCTAAGAGCTTTTAGCACTTGTGGAGCACTTGTTTTGTGTCAGACACTATGCAGATCACTTTATGTGTTTCTTCAGTCTTCATAGGAACCCTATCAAATAAATATTATGATAATGACTACGATTTTACAGAGGTGACATCACAAATATTTGTTCTGACTTTCAAAT
Source organism: Oryx dammah (assembly GCF_014754425.2). Taxonomy (NCBI): domain Eukaryota; kingdom Metazoa; phylum Chordata; class Mammalia; order Artiodactyla; family Bovidae; genus Oryx; species Oryx dammah. The sequence goes on from NW_024070209.1 coordinate 63,639,328, forward strand.
TACCATTTGCACCCATGGTCTCTGCTAGCCTATATGATCCATCTATGCAGATTAGGAAAAGGTCATCTATATCAGTCAGAGTCCAGCCAGAAAGAGAAGACAGAGTCAAAGGATTTAATTGGACAGAATTGAATAAAAGGACCATTTACAGAGGTGTGGCCAGGGACATGGGAATCTACAAGGGTTGATGAGGCATCCGGAGACTAGCAACATGGAAGCCTTTATTACCCCCAGGCCTGAAAGAATGAGGGAGGGAATAGTGTTAGTAGAGGCCAGTGAGGGCTAGAGCCATGGGAGAAGGGGCCACCCAGCACGACCACAGATGCCGTCAGAACTGTGGGGGTTGGGGAGGGGGCAGGGTGCAAGGGAGGGTGGTGATGGAGACAATATTAATAAGTAACCTGGCCTCTCTTTTTTCTCACCTAACTCATTTCCTACTGGTGACTGCAGTTGGCCAAACCACACTGGAAGCCAGAAAATAAGAAATTCTCAGATGTATTGTATAGAGGCCATTATATGGGGCAAAGGGTAGGACAGAGAAAAATCAATAAATGGGTCTGGGGAGGGAGGAGGAAATGAGCATTAATTAGCACATAACTCCCTTTGGGCAGGAAACATTTCCTCTGGGCAGATGCAGCTCCAAGGATGAGTAGCTTAGTGAAGGTATCCCCCTAAGGAACAGCATACCCAGTCCAGTTCAGTTCAGTTCAGTTCAGTCGCTCAGTCGTGTCCGACTCTGCGACCCCATGAATCGCAGCACGCCAGGCCTCCCTGTCCATCACCATCTCCCGGAGTTCACTCAGACTCACATCCATCGAGTCCGTGATGCCATCAAGCCATCTCATCCTTGGTCGTCCCCTTCTCCTCCTGCCCCCAATCCCTCCCAGCATCAGAGTCTTTTCCAATGAGTCAACTCTTCACATGAGGTGGCCAAAGTACTGGAGCTTCAGCTTTAGCATCATTCCTTCCAAAGAACACCCAGGGCTGATCTCCTTCAGAATGGACTGGTTGGATCTCCTTGCAGTCCAAGGGACTCTCAAGAGTCTTCTCCAACACCACAGTTCAAAAGCATCAATTCTTCGTCACTCAGCCTTCTTCACAGTCCAACTCTCACATCCATACATGACCACAGGAAAAACCATAGCCTTGACTAGGCGGACCTTAGTCGGCAAAGTAATGTCTCTGCTTTTGAGTATACTATCTAGATTGGTCATAACTTTTCTTCCAAGGAGTAAGCGTCTTTTAATTTCATAGCTTCAGTCACCATCTGCAGTGACTTTGGAGCCCCTCAAAATAAAATCTGACACTGTTTCCACTGTTTCCCCATCTATTTCCCATGAAGTGATGGGACCAGATGCCATGATCTTCGTTTTCTGAATGTTGAGCTTTAAGCCAACTTTTTCACTCTCCTCTCACTTTCATCAAGAAGCTTTTTAGCTCTTCTTCACTTTCTGCCATAAGGGTGGTGTCATCTGCATATCTGAGGTTCTTGATAGTTCTCCTGGCAATCTTGATTCCAGCTTGTGTTTCCTCCAACCCAGCGTTTCTCATGATGTACTCTGCATATAAGTTAAATAAGCAGGATGACAATATACAGCCTTGACACACTCCTGTTCCTATTTGGAACCAGTCTGTTGTTCCATGTCCAGTTCTAACTGTTGCTTCCTGACCTGCATACAGATTTCTCAAGAGGCAGGTTAGGTGGTCTGGTATTCCCATCTCTTTCAGAATTTTCCACAGTTTCTTGTGATCCGCATAGTCAAAGGCTTTGGCATAGTCAATAAAGCAGGAATAGATGTTTTCTGGAACTCTCTTGCTTTTTCCACGATCCAGCAGATGTTGGCAATTTGATCTCTGGTTCCTCTGCCTTTTCTAAAACCAGCTTGAACATCAGGGAGTTCACGGTTCACATATTGCTGAAGCCTGGCTTGGAGAATTTTGAGCATTGCTTTACTAGCATGGAGATGAGTGCAATTGTGTGGTAGTTTGAGGATTCTTTTGCATTTCCTTTCTTTGGGATTGGAATGAAAACTGACCTTTTCTAGTCCTGTGGCCACTGCTGAGTTTTCCAAATTTGCTGGCATATTGAGTGCAGCACTTTCACAGCATCATCTTTCAGGATTTGAAACAGCTCAACTGGAATTCCATCACCTCTACTAGCTTTGTTCATAGTGATGCTTTCTAAGGCCCACTTGACTTCACATTCCAAGATGTCTGGCTCTAGATTAGTGATTACATCATCATGATTATCTGGGTCATGAAGATCTTTTTTGTACAGTTCTTCCGTGTATTCTTGCCATCTTGTATTCTTAATATCTTCTGTTTCTGTTAGGTCCAGACCATTTCTGTCCTTTATTGAGCCCATCTTTGCATGAAATGTTCCCTTGGTATCTCTGATTTTCTTGAAGAGATCTCTAGTCTTTCCCATTCTGTTGTTTTCCTCAATTTCTTTGCATTGATCGCTGAAGAAGGCATTCTTATCTCTTCTTGCTATTCTTTGGAACTCTGCATTCAGACGCTTATATCTTTCCTTTTGTCCTTTGCTTTTCACCTCTCTTCTTTTTACAGCTATTTGTAAGGCCTCCCCAGACAGCCATTTTGCTTTTTTGCATTTCTTTTCCATGAGGATGGTCTTGATCCCTGTCTCCTGTACAATGTCATGAACCTCATCCCATAGTTCATCAGGCACTCTATCTATCAGATCTAGACCCTTAAATCTATTTCTCACTTCCACTGTATAATCATAAGGGATTTGACCTAGGTCATACCTGAATGGTCTAGCGGTTTTCCCTACTTTCTTCAATATCAGTCTGAATTTGGCAATAAGGAGTTCATGATCTGAGCCACAGTCAGCTCCTGGTCTTGTTTTTGCTGACTGTATAGAGCTTCTCCATCTTTGGCTGCAAAGAATATAATCAATCTGACTTCGGTGTTGACCATCTGGTGATGTCCATGTGTAGAGTCTTCTCTTGTGTTGTTGGAAGAGGATGTTTGCTATGACCAGTGCAATTTCTTGGCAAACCTCTATTAGTCTTTGCCCTGCTTCATTCCACATTCCAAGGCCAAATTTGCGTGTTACTCCAGGTGTTTCTTGACTTCCTACTTTTGCATTCCAATCCCTATAATGAAAAGGACATCTTTTTTGGGTGTTACTTCTAAAAGATCTTGTAGGTCTTCATAAAACCATTCAACTTCCGTTTTTTCAGTGTTACTGGTTGGGGCATAGACTTGGATAACTGTGATATTGAATGGTTTGCCTTGGAGACGAACAGAGATCATTCTTTTGTTTCTGAGATTGCATCCAAGTACTGCATTTCGGACTCTTTTGTTGACCATGATGGCTACTCCATTTCTTCTGAGGGATTCCTGCCTGCAGTAGTAGATATAATGGTCATCTGAGTTAAATTCACCCATTCCAGTCCATTTTAGTTGGCTGATTCCTAGAATGTCGACGTTCACCCTTGCCATCTCTTGTTTGACCACTTCCAATTTGCCTTGATTCATGGACCTAACATTCCAGGTTCCTATGCAACTGGGGTTCAGGGGCGGCTGCCGGGAGGAGCTACCCTGCGTCCGAGGCCAGTGGCGGCCGGGAAGAGACACCCCACATCCTAGGTCAGGGGCGACCTGCAGAAGTCACCTCGTGCCCGAGGCCGGGGATGGTGACCTTGAGGAGCCACCCCGAGCCCAAGGCCAGGGGCGGCAGCTGGGAGGAGCCACCCACACCTGAGGCCAGGGCCAGCGGCTGGGAGGAGCAACCCAAGGAGTGGTGGCTGCCCAGGCACAGGAGGGCCTAGAGGAGCTATTCCACTTTGAAGGTCAAGAATGGTGGCGGTAAAGAGATATCCCTCATCCAAGGTAAGGAGCAGCGGCTGTGCTTTGCTGGAGCAGCCATGAAGAGATACCCCACGCCCAAGGTAAGAGAAACCCAAGTAAGATGGTAAGTGTTGCAAGAGGGCATCAGAGGGCAGACACACTGAAACCATACTCACAGAAAACTAGTCAATCTAATCACGCTAGGACCACAGCCTTGTCTAACTCAGTGAAACCAAGCCATGCCCGTGGGGCAACCCAAGACAGGCGGGTCATGGTGGAGAGGTCTGACAGAATGTGGTCCACTGGAGAAGGGAATGGCAAGCCACTTCAGTAATCTTGCCTTGAGAACCCCATGAACAGTATGAAAAGGCAAAAGGATAGGATACCAAAAGGGGAACTCCCCAGGGCATTAGGTGCCCAATATGCTACTGGAGATCAGTGGAGAAATAACTCCAGAAAGAATGAAGGGATGGAGCCAAAGCAAAAACAATACCCAGCTGTGGCTGTGACTGGTGATAGAAGCAAGATCCAATACCCAGTCCAGGGACCCATAATGCAGTGAGAGGAGACCAGCCTGGATTTCAGTCCCCGGTTACCTCCTAGGCTAGGTGCCTTGGTGTCAGGGTAATCTGAATGCAGCAGCCCTGTCTAAAGCAATCTTGACTTGGCTTACCTGACTATTAACACAGGAAGGACATAACCCCAAATATAGTTATGGCAGGAAGCTGATAAAATGGGTCCCCAAGGAACCCTCAAAATAACTGAGCTGTCACTAATAGGTTGAAATACACCTTGATGTCTTGCCTCCATCTGGTGAAACTCATTTCCCCAGACCAGACCCTCCTGCCTTAGACATCTCTAGATCCAGTGTAGCTCCTCGGGTGATGGTCAAGCCTTCTGAGTGCTGTCTGGAACCAGAACCCCTATTCCTTCCACAAATTGGACCATAGCTAGCGGCAGTACATCTGAAGTCAGGGAAGAGTCTCAGTCTATCCTTCCTGGTCTTGTACCCATGGAATTCCCCATGGTCTGGGAATGAATTAGTGCATCTTTCGTTGATATTATAGGACCATTGGTTTACGGGCTTTGAAGAGGAAGGAGCCAAGTTCATACCTATGAAATGATCATTTCAGGTAGTCTTAAGTCTTCACTGATCTGTACAAACAGGACAGCCTGGATTTTCTGGGAGTGATTGCATATTTACTATGTTCCCAGGCTCCCAAGTTCTGAAAGGTAGGAGTGTCCCCATCTATTCTCTTTCCTCATTGCTTCTGAAAACTTTGCCCTTGACAGGGCCCCTTGGTATGCAGACCTGTCTGGCCGAATCTCATTCTTTGCCGAAAACTATGTTAATTGGGTAGTTGCACTGTGGGTTATTTACAAGAATATAGTTTTCTTGAACATTATAATTCTTTACTTATTCAGTCCATCATGAATAAATTTCTGCCATGTCTCAAGTACTGAGGATACTGAAATAAAATCAAGATCTCTGCCCTCAAAAACATACCAAAAATATACCTGGATCCCAGAGTTTTGCGCTGAGAAGAACTTAGAGTTTTACTAAGTTGAAAGAAGAAAGAAAGTGTTAGTCACTCACTCTGTCCAACTCTTTGAGATTCCATGGCTGTTGCACACCAGGCTCCTCTGTCCATGGAGTTCTCCAGTCAGGAATACTAGAGTGGGTTGCCTTGCCCTTCTCCAGGGAATCTTCCCAACCCAGGGATCGAACCTGGTCTCCCGAATTGTGGGCCGATTCTTTACTGTCTGAGCCTCCAAAGAAGCCCCTTTACTAAGTCAGACCCTTAGATTTTGGCAGCCGAGATGTCCTCCCTTTAAAACCCTGTGGAAGGGTCAGAGCATTAACAGTTTACTTTGTCTGAGGCCCCATAACAAGTTAATGGGAGTGAGGAGGCTAAAGGACCACTCCTGCTCTCTCATCAAGACATCTTGGTTAGCAAGGATGTACTGAAAACTTCCCATTACCTGGCCAAGAGTTCTTAGAGCCTCTTTCACCTCATTAACAAGTGAAACTATAAACTGATCATTCTTGTTAGATGTTACATTGGCCTGTAATGCTACTAGATTTAACAGGAAAATCTCAACTTGGTAGTAACCTCATTTTTTAAGCCAACCCTAAGGCCTACAGGAAAGGTTTCTGGCTTAGACACAGTCCATATACCTCACTCCTTGGGTTAGAGAGGAAATGGCTTTTGGCTCACCTGATGGACCAGGTGCTTCTGGGTTGTTCCTGGCTTGATTCACTTCTTGGTCAAGGGGATGAACTTGAACATCTCTGGCCTAGGACGAGGCCCTAGGCCTAAAAGATACAGTACTTGCTAAGAGATGACCCAGAGGGCCTGGCATTCCCACCTGATAGCCACACACTTAGACTCCAGCACCCCTGAAACAAGAGCTGAATCCTGATCCACGACTGTGTGATTATACCGAGTTACATAGCAGTGCAATTAACGCCACTTAATGCAAACTGAAAACAAAATTTTTGCAGCTGCCAGCTTTCTCCAGCTCTGCCAGTGCTATATGCTGACTTCATTTATGAGCATTATTTTCTTTCTCATCATGCTGATTGCAGAAAGAAAATTTGCCCAAGAAAGAGAAACAGACATCTAATGTCAACCGACAACACACAAAGTACAAAATTTAAATTGCAGGTATTGATTTCCATCTAGCATCACGCCAATTGCTCCATAAAATTGAAGCCCTTCTGACATCTCAGTCAATGGTCAATTTGAATGCATCAGGCCCATGAGTTCTGCTGGACGTCAACTAAGGATCTTGGCTGAGCATCACATTTCCTTATTTCTTCAGTTCCTTCCCTACCCTTATCCCAGATTTTTCTGCTAAGTGTCTGAGAAAACCTACAAAAAATATAAATGAACTTTTGTTATTCTAATCATCCAGTCACTGCCATGATTTCATTAGCAAGGGTCTGACTGCCTCTGGAGACATTTTCCTATGTTCTGTCTACTAGCCTTGGATACGTGAGATCTGTGAATCAGCAAGACCTGAATGGAGTATGGTCTTTTGGGCCACATGCCAGGCATTGAAGTCTGCAGAAATCTTCAGAGTCAAAAAAGAAAAAGAAAAAGGCATTTAATGCTTGAGAGATAAGGGTTTTCCCAAATCTTGCTTTAAAATTATACAGAAGATAGAGGTTTTTACGTGAGGTTATGGTAAGGGTCAGAGAAAGCAATGGCACCCCGCTCCGGTACTCTTGCCTGGGAAATCCCATGGACGGAGGAGCCTGGTAGGCTGCAGTCCATGGGGTCGTGAACAGTTGGACACGACTGAGCGACTTCACTTTCACTTTTCCCTTTCATGCATTGGAGAAGGAAATGGCAGCCCACTCCAGTGTTCTTGCCTGGAGGATCCCAGGGACGGGGGAGCCTGGTGGGCTGCTGTCTCCGGGGTCGCACAGAGTCGAACACGACTGAAGCGACTTAGCAGCAGCAGCAGCATGGTAAGGGTGAATTTGATTTTTGTTCTGAGCCAAGCTGCTAACCAGTGTGTGTGGTTTAGTGTTGGGAAGGGAATTGCAAAGCTACAGTAGTACATGTGGTGACTGAAATCAGTACTGTCTCAGAAAATCAGAAAAGAGATGAGAACTGCCTGGATACCATGTTTAGCTATGAAGTATCCCTTTCAGGCAGAATTTCAGATCCCACTCCTAGGTTTTTTTCATAGTTCTTAGTCTATCAGTCTGCCAGAAGCAACTCACTTTCTGCAGTGAGGACACAGACCCAAGGAAGTTGATAAAAAATCATCATTGATCTGCCTGTATCCTTCCGCATATTGGCTTTACTCTCTATACCCTTTGAAGCCAATAACAGCTTCCCCAGCTAAGCAGATATCTTGGGTTGGGAGAGTATATTGGAAATTGGGCCATCCCTGGAAAGGAAATACCATCAATAACTAAACTCTTGGTCAATGTACATTTTCCGAAAGTGCTGGAAATCTCTGAAGAGTGCAGTTAGAGAACATTGCTCTTCAACAATTGAATCTTCCACATCTTGGCTTCAGCTTTCAAGACACATGAAAAATGCTAATGTCTATTGTTATATACAGAGAAATACAGGAAAATTCTAAAGCAGGCTCCAGAAAATAGCAAAAAATGGCCTCTGCCCTACCCCCTAGTCCCCGGTACCCCAGTGGTGTGTCATAAGAGTTGTACAATTTATAGCCTCAGTAATCAATCACATCCCAGCCTTCAAAGTCTGGGTGGCCACACCCATGCAGGGCAGAGCCAAAGCAGACTTGCATAGCAGCTATGACATCAGGAGATTTGTGCAGGGGGGTCATGGATTTTCTCAGTAGTCATTTCCACATCAAAGGAGGATCTCCCCTGTCCTCATGAATATGTCTTCTACCAAGGGATTTTACTGTGCCTATGCAAACCTAAACTGAGGTCCTGCTCCAGGCAAAATAGATACCTTTCCTTTTCTGTACTCTTCCATCTTCTTGTATACAGTTCTGCTTTTCTTTCCCACCAGCCAGCCCCTACAGTACATTCTCATTGAAGTTCATCTGATCCATACTCCCGCACTTCCAAAACCTGGCCTCTCTGTGCTTTCTCCCTGGTCTTCTTCCCTCAGAGAAAGTGAGCTTTTTCTTAATTCTGTTTTCTTGTTTCTTGCTGCTTGCAATTCATGTTATTAACTGATTTAAGCCAAAGTATTAATGACTGAAAATGAAAATTAAAGTGGTAATCCAGACAGGCAACATATGTATAAGCGAGTGAAAATTTTTTATTATTATTTTAGCTACCGGCATAATTGCTCAGAGGAAAGGCTCATTGTTTGGAGAAAATGATTTATCAATCTATTTGGGGTAGAACATGAGACTCTGAGGGGAACAGTTTCAATGGGAGCCCAAAGTTTTAAAAAGATCCTTGAAGTGCTCTACATGAGAGACTTGTGTTTTACTCCTGAGAGAAAAGGGAAAGGTGCAAATACATGGGTAGAGAAGTTTGGTAGGGAAGAGGGTACGGCAAGAACCGGAGTTCTTTGTGAGACAAAGAGCTGGTGAGGTTTCTACATGGGCAGGACCAAAGCAGATTTAAAGAATGTCATATTTCATGGCTCATTATTGCCATGAAACCTCTTTTTCTCCGAACCTTTATTTACATCCATTAGACACACAAAATATATTTTGTGAGTGTATTTGTGTCTCTATGTGTAAAGAAAAAGAAAAAGAGTTTCACAATTTCAGCAATGAGGTATGTGCAGAAGCAAGAACTCACAGACTGAAATGACCCCGAGAATAAAAATCTGCTTCCCCTCTCCTAGGAATTCACAGAAATTTTTAGGATTTTCCTTTCAAATGTATGGAACCATGGGAACTTCCCTGGTGGTCCAGTGGTTAAGATTTCACCTTCTGATGCAGGGGGTGCAAGTTCAATCCCTGCTCAAGTAGCTAAAATTCCTCAGGGCCCAAAAACCAGAACATAAGAAGCAATATTGTAATAAATTCAACAAAAACTTTAAAAAAAAGTCCATCTCAAAAAAGAAAGTATGCACTTTTGCCTCATTTTACCTATATCTAAAGGAATGGGCAGAGGAGCTGAAATATGAGTAATACGTGTAGCCCAGTTAAGTGAAAGGGCATATAGCAGAATTTGTTGATGGGGAAAGGAAGAAGGGAAATGAAGCTTCCCCAGAGGGTGGAACAAGTCTGGGAAGCTTGTTAAGACCACTCCCCTTGGGATAGGAAGGAGGGAAGAGGTTTTGGACTCCTGTGGCCTTAAGTGGAAGCTGGAAATAATGGCTCAGTGATAAAGAATCTGCCTGCAAAGCAGGAGACGCAGGAGATCCAGGTTCGATCCCTGGATTGGGAAGATCTCCTGGAGGAGGAAATTGCAACCCATGCCAGTATTCTTGCCTGGAAAATTCCATGGACAAAGGAGCCTGGCAGGTTACAGTTTGTGGTGTCACAAAAGTCAGACATGACTGAGCGTCTGAACACGAGCACAGGAATATTCCATGTGATATGACACAGGACAATACTCCTTCACTGTGCTCAGATCTGTGAAAATAACTGACTTTATGCGGTGTAGATTGGAGAGGAGCCTTCTGCCTCGATGGGTGGAGTCTCTGAGCAACAAATACTGGAGTGTGGGGCCAATAGTATGGGGTGTGTGTCTTTATTTTTGGCAAGAGCAGCAACATAGTGGACCAGGTATGGCTGAAGTCATCAGGCTAAGGCACAAAAACAGGAATGACAGCATGTGTTACATTTTCCCAGGTCTCCCTTTCACTCCCATGTCAGCAATGGATAGGATCTGGAAGAAGCTGGGTTTTTCCGCCATAGACAATCTTGTCTAACGTGTTCCAGGAAAATATGTCTCCAAGTGTAACCTGGGGTGGGGAGGCGGGGATGTTATATCAACATATTTAATGCAAAAGAAAAAATTTAGAAACAAGATAGTTTTTCTCACTATACTCTTTAATGAGATGACTTCCATGTGCTGGGTATATGGATGGATATTGAATATTCTTTATTCCAGGCTTTACAACAACCCAAAGAGGTAGATATTATATATTCTACAAATGAGAAAACATAGGCTTCAAATGATTAAAGACTATTTATCTCCAAGTTCAAATGCCAGGATGCTCAGGGGAGGAGAAATGCAGTTTTAATTGGTCTGATTTTAAAGTTAATTGTCTTGTATGGCAAGAGTCAGCAAACTGCAGTGGTGGCCCACAGTCTATTTATGCCCCATTAGCTAAGAGTGGTTTTTGCATTTTGAAAGAGGTATCTTAAAAAAAGCAATAATATAGACAACAGAGAGCATATATATCCCACAAGCCTAAAATAATTACTGCCTGACCCTTTGCAGAAAAGGTTTGCCAATCCCAGTTCAGTGGCATAAACCCACTACTCTTTCTCTACACCAGGGTAGCCCTGAATATGACTGTTGATAAACAAAGATACCATCTCTGCCTGATGACATGGAAACACGGGTATTTCAGGTACTTGGTGTTCCTTAAAAATCTTCGTTGGACCATCAAGATGGCTATTAGCTAGAACAGGCACCAAAAGGAAAAGTTTTGCTCTTTCCCTCAAACGAGATTCTTTTTAGTGTCCCAGCTGTACACGCTAGAGAGCGAGGCATCACTCTTGGTTTCTCACTCTCTGTCATCACTCTTCCCCATCTCCACTTCATCCCCAAATCCTTCCCAAATGTCTCCTAAATTTACTCACTTTCCTCTGTTTCTCTCCATCAGCCTGCACTCAGCTACCACCATCTTTACTTACTTACTTGGGCTTCCTTGGTGCCTCAGATGGTAAAGAATTTGCCTGAAATGCATGAGACCTGGGTTTGATCCTTGGGTTGGGACAATCCCCTGGGGAAAGGAATGGCTATTCATTCCACTCTTCTTGCCTGGAGAATTCCATGGACGGAGGAACCTGGCAGGCTACAGTCCAGGTCGCAAAGAGTTAGACACTACTGAGTGACTAACATTTTCACTTACTTTTTTTTTTTTTTTCAGATTTTATTTTATTTATTTATTTTTTTTACTTTACAATATTGTATTGGTTTTGCCATACATCAACATGAATCCGCCATGGGTGTACACGTGTTCCCCATCCTGAACCCCCCTCCCACCTCCCTCCCCCTACCATCCCTCTGGGTCATCCCAGTGCACCAGCCCCAAGCATCCTGTATCCTGCATCGAACCTAGACTGGTGATTCATTTCTTATATGATATTATACATGTTTCAATGCCATTCTCCCAAATCTTACTTTTTGGGGCTGCCACTTCCACCTCCAACCCCTCTCTGAATCATTCTCCTGTTACTTCCAGACTGTCTGGGGTTGGGTTTCCTAAAAGTCTGACTTGGGATGGAGAACTAGCACACAAGAAGTTGATTTTGCAGTGTTTCTTTTTTTTCCTTTTGCTCTCTCATTCTTTTCTTTTTTTAAATTGATTTATTTTTTAATTAAAGAGTGTCTCTTGTGGAAAGGAAAGGAGTTAGCTTGGCTGAAGGGAGAAGTTGGAGTCGCAGTGAAGTTCCAGCCTCAGCCTCAGCCAACACTGTGGGGACTTTTGCTGATGGATGATGCATCAGTGCTGCCCCAGGCTGAGAGGAGCAGGCCTGGTCTTATACCCTTGCATTGATGGAGATGTGAGCCCTGGAAAGGGGTGAACCTTGGGCGCTGTGGCTCTGTGGTTCAGGCAATTCCTGAAGGGATTTGACAGCTGAGGGCTGCTTCACTTTTGAAGTGGAATATGTGTCTCATTGTGAATGTTTCAGTTCCAATTATATCATCCTTTTGTTTAAAACTCCTCAGTGACCTTCCAGGAGCTCATAGTAAATGTTCCAACTGTGTAACATGGTCCTCAAAGCTGTGCATGGTCTGACCCCTACTTGACCTTTCCAGCTTCAGTTAGGTTCAGTTCAGTTTCTCAGTCATGTCCAACTCTTTGCAGCCCCATGAACCATAGCACGCCAGGCCTCCCTATCCATCACCAACTGCCAGAGTCTACCCAAACCCATGTCCATTGAGTTGGTGATGCCATCCAACCATCTCATCCTCTGTTGTCCCCTTCTCCTCCTACCCTCAATCTTTCCCAGCATCAGGGTCTTTTCAAAATGAGTCAGCTCTTTGCATCAGGTGGCCAAAATATTGGAGTTTCAGCTTCAACATCAATCCTTCCAATGGACACCCAGGACTTCCAATGAACACCTTCAGGTATCCTTCCAATGAACACCTTTAGGATGGACTGGTTGGATCTTCTTGCAGTCCAAGGGACCCTCAAGAGTCTTCTCCAACACCACAGTTCAAAAACATCAATTCTTCAGTGCTCAGCTTTCTTTATAGTCCAATTCTTACATCTATACATAACCACTGGAAAAACCATAGCCTTGACTAGATGGACCTTTGTTGGCAAAGTAATGTCCCTGCTTTTTAATATGCTTTCTAGGCTGGTCATAACTTTCCTTCCAAGGAGTAAGTGTCTTTTAATTTCATGGCTGCAATCACCATCTGCAGTGATTTTGGAGCCCAGAAAAAATAAATTCAGCCACTATTTCCATATCTATTTGCCATGAAGTGATGGAACTGGATGCCATGATCTTAGTTTTCTGAATGTTGAACTTTAAGCCAACTTTTTCACTCTCCTCTTTCACTTTCATCAAGAGGCTCTGTAGTTCTTCTTCACTTCACATATGCAGATATGTCATCTGCATATCTGAGGTTATTGATATTTCTCTTAGTAATCTTGATTCCAGCTTGTGCTTCCTCCAGCCCAGCATTCTCATGATGTACTCTGCATATAAGTTAAATAAACAGGGTGACAATATATAGCCTTGATGTACTCCTTTTCCTATTTGGAACCAGTCTGTTGTTCCATGTCCAGTTCTAACTGTTGCTTCCTGACCTGCATACAGGTTTCTCAAGAGGCAGGTCAGGTGGTCTGGTATTCCCATCTCCTTCAGAATTTTCCACAGTTTATTGTGATCCACACAGTCAAAGGCTTTGGCATAGTCAGTAAAGCAGAAATAGATGTCTCCGTCTAACTCAGCTTTGCTCTCTAGACTCCAGTCACGCTGACCTTGTTTCAGCCCCCCGTATTCACTTTGCTCCCTCCTACCACTGGGCCTTTTCACACACTCTTCCCTATCTTGCAGTTGTACCCTCCACCTAGTTAAGCCTTTAGATCTATCCTTAATGCCTCTTTCTGACCTCCTTGACCAGGCCAGTCCACCATTGTAAACTCTCACAGCTTCTGTTCCTCTGGGCAGTAGATTTTGGATCAGTTGCAGTTTTTGCAATTGTCTCTGTGTTTTTTATAGTGAACTATATCTTTCTTCCTTTAAAAGAGTCACTCCATGAGGACAAAGCCTGATTTTTTTTTTTTTTTTGCTCAGCATTGAATTAGAAATTCCTGACCCCATAGTGAGTGCTCAGAGAATATTGGTCGATTGAAAAGTGTGTGAATGCTTTATTTTGTGTTGAATCACCAAAGAGATTGTATGGACTTGTTGGGAGTTTAACAGCTGCTTCATGTCAGAGAAGGACATTTAAAGTTATTTGTGTATTGTGTGCTATTTCGGAGAAGGCACTGGCGACCCCACTCCAGCACTCTTGCCTGGAAAATCCCATGGACAGAGGAGCCTGGCAGGCTGCAGTCCATGGGGTCGCTAAGAGAGTCGGACACAACTGGGTGACTTCACTTTCACTTTTCACTTTCAGGCATTGGAGAAGGAAATGGTAGCCCACTCCAGTGTTCTTGCCTGGAGAATCCCAGGGATGGAGGAGCCTGGAGGGCTGCCGTCTCTGGGGTAGCACAGAGTCAGACACGACTGAAGCAACTTAGCAGCAGCAGTGTGCCATTTGGACATTGTGTGGCTTATTCAGAGGCAATTTTTCAGCTAAAAGTTGATCACTGCTCCTCCCTTCAGCTCTCCTCTCAAGTGGATCATTGCTGTTTCTCTTCCTAGAGTTTTCCCAGTTTAGTTGTGGTCTTCACTTACATAGTCAAAATAATAATAATAAAAAACCTCAAATGGATTGATGGATTGAATCCAGTCACACAAGACTTTGAAAGTAATTTCAGATCCTACATGGCACACATAGTCAGGTGACAAATTCCTTTGCTTTTATACTCAGTTTTTGTCACATGATGGACTGTAATCTTTGCTCCATCCAGATGTCCCACCCCCACCCCAAGTCCAGATTTCATAGTAAAGAGAGTGAGAGAAACAGGAGAAAGGAGGTTGGCCTATAAGGTATATTTCTGGGCTCAAGTTTAGAGAACAATGATTTTGGAATCCTGGGTCATAATTCACCAATCAGGCTACATATGCAAATGAGAACATCCTGACTTGTTCAAAAGAGTTCCGTAAATAATATTATTCATCTCCTAGAAGCAAGCCATATTTTTACTGGACTTTTTACTTCAGACTTGCATTACTAATGAGAATATATATTTTTGAAACTCTGTTATTTATTTCCTTTCTGCTTAATATTTCAATCAAATGTACATTTACCATATTAATCACAGAACATGATGGTTTTAAAACCTCAGAAATCATTTTAATTGAATACTTCATGTCTGTTTAATCTAAAGTTAATAAAACCTTTTTTTTTTTTAAGGCATCATTGTATCCAATTTTAATTTCTTGCTGTAGGACATTCACCTCTCCCATCCCTAAATTTTTTTTCATAGTTAGTCTTATTAAAAAATTCATATTTTATTTTGAGATCAAAGTTAGATTATTTTTTGCTAGTAATACTAACCTGCTATTTATTTAATATCAATTCAATAACCAAATAAAATGGAGAACTGTATCCAACAATAAAAATTTATGCTGTACCAACTCAAAGTATGTTTTGAAATAAGAAACTCTCAGCTGATATCAATCATCTTCAGACATGAACACAACTGGATGAAAAGTTCTGTTACAAGACCTTTATGTACTGGTATCAGTGGGAGTTCTAGGGGTGGGGGATTTGGAATTGCCAATGGCACCAAACAGCATTTCGTTGATTTATTTGGCTAGAAATAGCACGGGTGCAACAATAATGGATTTGGCTATTCAAACAATGGAATTCATTGTTCTACATATCTTTAGTGTTCCCAGTTCTTCCCATTTAATTTTAGAGTTGTGTATTGTTCTTGGTCTATGGATAATAGGTAAATGAATGGTTTTTCAGCTATGCCTTTTATCAGAATTCCCTGACTCTGTGTTCATGTTGTAAAGAGAAGGGAAAGGTGAATTGAAAAAAATTTCATCCCAGAAACCTTGGGTGTCCATTCCCTTGGGAGCCGCATTAGGCATTACTGACACCTTGGGGCTTCATATTTTGTGGTTGATTAGCTGGGTTCGGTCTCTCTTCTAATTTTGGTAGCCAGCATTGCTTTAATAGCAGGCTTCACTTCTCTCTTCTTACACAAATGTGTGGTTTGTCTGACCAGCCATGTGCAAGATCAATGAACCCATTCCTTTTGGAGAATAATATCCAAATATCACTTCATTAGGGCAACCGTATAACCCATTTACCAAGCTGTGACACTTTTCAGCACTGAAGAGGAAGCATTATTGAGTCAGAGCAGTAAGCATAGACCTAAACCATCCATGGAGAAACAGCACATCTGGTTGCTCTGCCTGTTGTATATCTGGAGCACCAACCTCTTTTTTTCCCCCAGAAGAACTTTCCATGAACTCTTCTCTGCAAAAAATGTTCATTCATATTATATGCCTCATAAACTCAGTCTGACACAAGATTCTTAAAATCACTCACATCTATCAGATCATTTTGATTACAGTGGAAAGTTCTGAAACTCCAAGAAATGACCTGACCTAGCGTAGATATTAGGTCCACCCTTAAGTCTCTCTGGCACAGCTCAATTCGTGGCCTCACAGTCCTGGAAACCCACAGCTCCAGAGCAGTGGCGACAAGTCAGTGTGACCAACTTTCCACATGGCTGCATAACAGCAGCTCACTGAGGGCCTGAGTCATCTTTTACTTGGTTATAGTCCTGTTAATGTCCATTATAAGTTGTTTTCTGCTTGTCTGAGCCTCTGGAATTGCCTCTAAGGATGCAAGGACCCTCAGGTAGGACATCTCAGAAAAGTGCCACTTTTTAAAATATTTTAATCCTTTCTAACTATGAGCCAATTTGAGGAAGGACACAGGCAGTGGAGAGTTCCCCATCACATTGTAGGCCATTCTGTTCTTGAAGAGATAGATGTGTGGCAGAAAGACTGCTCAGGGTTGCCTTTCCTAGAGTTACACTATGTAGGTCTCAGACCTAGAGGTCAAATCGTACAATCTTGAATTTGTTTTTGAGGGAGACTTTGTTTGGGAAATTTTCTTCCTGAGAGAATCCTTTGTTTGGAAGTGACCAGAAAGGATGAGTTATTGAGCAAATCTTCTGTCTTGGTCTGATGGGCAGAGAATAAAAGCAACACTTCTATTATCCACAGACCTTCACGAAGACAAGTGCAATCAGTTGCAGATAATTAACCTGTTCATAATCCAAATACTGGAGACAAATCTCAGTTTGAAGCCCTGGGGCACAGAGAATGTGCTTTCCAAACTAAGCTACAAAAAAGAAAGAAAAGATTGGGAAAAGTCTTGACCAATATTTTACATGATTCTCAACCCGAGAAAACCCCAGGCCATCAAAGGACCTTCTTCTTGTGGTGCAGATCTGTCCTGAGAGAAACAGCAGAAACTTCACAATATTGAATAGGATGTGATTAAATCATTACTTCCCTGCACCACTTCTAAGCAATAAGTGCCAGGGGGTGAGTTTAATGTGTAACACAGGAGGTGATATGGTGCAATGCGGTGAGGGATCTTTTTCAGCTGGTACTTCAAGCAGCAAATAACACTTTCCATGAAAAGGGACTTAAAATGTTCTTCCTAATACCTCATAGCCAAGAAGACACTGAAAGGTTGAAAGAAGGCAGATAAAAAATCTGGGCTTTGAGAGACAAAGGCTAAAGATCATGCCTCCATTTTATTGACAAGTAGTCAAATTGTCATTCATCATTTGCAGAATGTTGGGAGAACTTTTCATGGGTGTAAATTGATAACATTTTAGATCTTAAAAAGTGGCAAATGTTCAGGGTTGTTGTTGTTCAGTCACTAAGTCATGTCCAACTTGTGTGACCCCATGGACTGCAGCACGCCAGGCTTCCCTGTCCTTCACTATCTCCCAGAGTTTACTCAGATTCATGTCCGTTGAGTCGGTGATGCTGTCTAAGCATCTCATCCTCTGACGCCCGGTGGAAATGCACATAGAAAGACCCTTATTTTTCCTGTGACTAGTAAGAAACTATTGTAAAAAATAGCCATCTCAATGCTACAGGCTTGAAACGGTAAGATCTGGGACATGGAGAAAAGGATAAAAGAGAGTTCCTCTAGTAATGTTTATTCAGGGTTATCACTAGTTCCTTAATGAGCAGAAAGTAGAGATTGTAATCAGGATCCTTTTTAGTTCATACCACATAAATATTTATATATTGTCTTATCATAATTATTTAATTATTCTCAGATGATTTTATTTTTATCTTCACTGAGGTCAGTGTTAAACTATTAATCTATATATTCTGGTTTTCCGCACATACCAGATGGAGAAATACGTCTGATTCTAGTTCTTGGAATATACAAATCTGGAGAACTAGTAGTCCTTAGAGAATTGAGACAAGGTACATATGTCAAAGGGCTTCTGTGGGGGCTCAGTGGTAAAGAGTCCCCCTGCAATGCAGGAGACATGGGTTCAATCTGTGGGTTTGGAAGATCCTCTGGAGAAGGAAATGGCAACCGAAGCCAGTGTTATTCCCTGGAGAATGCCATGGACAGAGGAGCTTGGCAGGCTACAGTCCAAAGGGTCGCAAAGAGTCAGACACGACTGAAGCGACTGAGCATGCATGCACATTTCAAAGGGGTCCATCCAATGCCTGAAATGAAAGTTCCATCTCCTCCTTTACTCCCAACTACACTCTCCACCCACAAACATTTAGAAATACAAGTTAAAAGTCTGACTCAAGAGAGTCAGTAGGAAGTTTCTTTATCCCCACCCCCACATTTAATAATAGAATACTAAAAAGACTTGGCAATGTTTACATTAATACAGAGTTTATCTTCAGATTCTTCACATATTTGCTTTTAATCTCATCCTCCGAGAAAAACGGGGAAGGCATCACAATTCTTATTTGGTAGGAAACTAGGGCTGTGGTGGCATCAAGTTTGTCCAACATTTCACCTCTAGTCAATAGCAGAACCAGGACCAAAACTCAGGTCTCTTGACTAGCAGACTCCTCTGCACATCATGTCACACCACCTACCCTGGAGCAAAGGCAAAGCTTCCCCTCTCATTTCTCCTGCTGGAAGGAGGAGGAATGCAAAGCTATCATTGTTAGGGAAAGCAGATGAATTGAAGGGCATTTACTGAGCTTATGAAGTGAAGACCATCCGAGTCACATGGTATGTTGCTAAGTGAGATGGCAGAGCATTCTAGAAAAAAACAAAAAAAAATTGTATTGACACAAAAAGTTTACTTAGAGAACTGGTAAAGGACAATTTCAGATAAATACCAACAATGAGTGGTGACAGTGAGGAGAGGTAATGTGAGGGGCAACACAGAGAAGGAATAGGCTTGAGAAAATCTGGATTTTATGGTGACAACATCACTTACTAGGTCCATCCTCTTGAGCAACGCTTTTAATCTCTCTGTGCCCCAGTTTCCTTGTATGTTAACCTGCTTATCCTTCTCACAGGCTTCTGTCAGAATCGAGTGAGATAATGAACATGACTTCCAAGATTCTGAAGGAAGCAGAAGCCTTCGCTCAGTCATGTCCCACTGACTCTTTGCGACCCCGTGGACTGTAGCCCACTAGGCTCCTCTACCCATGGGATTCTCCAGGCAATAATACTGGAGTGGGTTGCCATTTCCTTCTCCATCAAGATTCTGAAGTGCTAGATAAAGGTGAGAAATTATAGAGCATTACACATAGTAGGTATTAACAAACATTGTTGAACTAAAAAGACTATTTCAACTGAAATTGATTATCACTATATGTGGAGATTCGTACAATTATGTGTTGATAATTGTTGCTTTAATGGAAATGGCTATGTGAATTAAACTGCTGCCAGGATTATGGATCCAATAACATTTTAGAAAATGGTTATTATTCTTCAGTCCTGAAATATCTGGGTATGGAATGCAGTAACAAACACACAAATTTTGGCCAACAGCCTGGGTGTTTTTGCTACTTGATAAAATTGGAATGCTCAAATACAGTTTTCCATTTGAAAGGCATATTACAAAAATCTACCAAGACAAGTTAAGTATGTGTCTCTGGCAAAGAAATTAAACAAATGTAGGGAGTGAGAAATATCAATGCAATGTTAGCTATTTTAGTGCTCTATTATCACCCATAGAGATTCTTAATGCAGTATGAAAATTTCATGATTATAAATTCCAGCTATATGGCCTGCCTTGTAGACTATGAGGGTCAGTGTTGCTAAGAACAGATTAATTTGAATTTTACAAACATACTAACCAGTCATAACAGACCTCCATTTCATATGCATGGTGCTTAGTCACTCAATCATGTCCAACTCTTTGAGACCCCATGGACTATAGCCAATGAGATTTCCCAGGCATGAATACTGGAGTGGGTTGCCATTCCCTGTTCCAGGGTATCTTCCTGACCCAGAGATTGAACCTGGGTCTCCTACATTGCAGGCAGATTCTTTATTGTCTGAGCCACCAGGGAAGCCTTCATATGTGTATGTATGTATGTACATGTATGCATATTCTATGTCTATTACATGCTGCTGCTGCTGCTAAGTCACTTCAGTCGTGTCCGACTCTGTGTGCAGCCCACCAGGCTCCCTCGTCCCTGGGATTCTCCAGGCAAGAACACTGGAGTGGGTTGCCATTTCCTTCTCCAATGCATGAAAGTGAAAAGTGAAAGTGAAGTCACTCAGTCGTGTCTGACCCTCAGCGATCCCATGGACTGCAGCCTTCCAGGCTCTGCCGTCCATGGGATTTTCCAGGCAAGAGTACTGGAGTGGGGTGCCATTTCCTCCTCCAGGGGATCTTCCCAACCCAGGGATAGAACCTGCATCTCTTAAATCTCCGCATTGGCAGGCGGGTTCTTTACCTCCAGCACCACCTGGGAAGCCCACAGCCTATCTGGAGGCAAGGGTTTCCAATTGTGAATGGCTCCTGGGTAACTGGTTTCAGCTACTTGGGCTACACCCACAGTGGTGCTTCCTCTCCTTAAGCTATGGCAGATTCCTTTAACCTGGACAGTGGCTTTCAAATGCAAATTAGCACACAAAATGAAAAAGGATAAAGGAAACTTTGTGCATTTTTAAAAATTTTATTTATTTAATTTTATTTTACTTTACAATTCTGTATTGGTTTTGCCATACATTGACATGAATCCACCACGGGTGTACATGCGTTCCCAAACATGAAACCCCCTCCCACCCCTCTCCCCACAACATCTCTCTGGGTCATCCTCGTGTACCAGCCCCAAGCATGCCGTATCCTGCATCGGACATAGACTGGCGATTCGATTCTTACATGATATTATACATGTTTCAGTGCCATTCTCCCAAATCATCTCACCCTCTCCCTCTCCCTCCGAGTCCAAAAGTCCGCTATACACATCTGTGTCTTTTTCTGTCTTGCATACAGGGTCATCATTGCCATCTTTCTAAATTCCATATATATGTGTTAGTATACTGTATTGGTGTTTTTCTTTCTGGTTTACTTCACTCTGTATAATCGGCTCCAGTTTCACCCATCTCATCAGAACTGATTCAAATGTATTCTTTTTAACGGCTGAGTAATACTCTGTTGTGTATATGTACCACAGGTTTCTTATCCATTCATCTGCTAATGGACATCTAGGTTGTTTCCATGTCCTGGCTATTATAAACAGTGCTGCGATGAACATTGGGGTACATGTATCTCTTTCAGTTCTGGTTTCCTCAGTGTGTATGCCCAGCAGTGGGATTGCTGGGTCATAAGGCAGTTCTATTTGCAATTTTTTAAGGAATCTCCACACTGTTCTCCATAGTGGCTGTACTAGTTTGCATCCAAAAATCTGCAAGCAATAAATGCTGGAGAGGGTGTGGAGAAAAGGGAACCCTCCTACACTGTTGAATTTTTAAAATTGAAACAGAATATATATAACATGAATTTCACTATTTTAACAATTTTTAAATGTATAGTTGAATACCCTTTAATACATTCATATTTTTGTGTAACCATCACCACTATCAATTTCCAGAACTTTTGCATCTCCAACTCAAAGTCTGTACCCATCAACAAATAACAACTCCCCAACCCCCAAATGCTGGAATCCGTCATTCTACTTTTTGTCTCTATGAATTTGGCTGTCATCGGTATCTCATTTAAGTAGAATCAAATAATACCTGTCCTTTTGTGACTGGCTTATTTTGCTTAGCACAATATCCTCAAGATTCATCCTTGTTGTAGTATGTGTCAGAAGTTCCTTTTTTTTTTTGAGGCTGAGCAATATTCCATTTATGGATATATATGGATATACCATTTATGGATATATATGGATATATATTTTGTTTGTCCATTCCATCGGTGGATGCTTGAGTTTCTTCTGCTTTTTGATATCTTTCCTGAATAATACTGTTGTGAATATGGGTGTGACAGCTTAGTGACTTTCCAGGTGGCGCTAGTGATGATAAAGAACTCACCTGCCAATGTAGGAAACATTAGAGGCATGGGTTCGATCCCTGGGTCAGGAAGATCCCCCTGGAGGAGGACTCCAGTATTCTTACCTGGATAAACCCATGGACAGAGGAGCCTGGAGCACGAAGGTCCATAGGGTCGCAAAGAGTCAGACACAATTGAAGCGACTTAGCATGCACACACACACCACATTTTGTTTGTCCATTCCATCAGTGGACACTTGGGTTACTTCCACTTTTTGGTACCTTTCATAAATAATTCTGTTATGAACATGGGTGTGGCAGCTTAGTGACTTTTTATGAAATTAAATGTGTTAAAAGATCTGTCCTTCCAATTTTTTCCTTGGTGTTCCTTTGTCTTTTTCTGATGAAATGATGGTGATAGAAGGTAGTTTATTTTTCTTTATTTGGTAAAGCAAGATGTTAACAACTCTAAGCCAGACTTCTTTTAAATTTTTTAAATTTAATTAAAAAATTAAGCCTAGAAAACATAAAAAAATCTTCTCAAATGTGGTAGAGCACTGGAGTCACCTGGAAAGTTTTGCTAACTATAGTTCTCAGGAGCGTGCAATAAGGCTGATTGAGATCCAGTCTACAAAGGTGAACTCAGAGGCACTGATATTATTTGAAAGCTTCCAGGAGTTCTTTATGGCTTTCCAAAATTCTGTGGCAAGCCAGATATTACATTTTGGTCAGTGGCTACCCCTGTGCCACCACCAAACCAATCATGGGGTGAAGTCTATGTTAAGCATGTCCAGGACAAGGAGATTCTGAGCTAGGTCTGTGACTATCTAAAGGTTAAATCCCACTGCAATTTTTACTTCCAAATCCAAGTTGAAGTTTGTGTGTTTCCCCCACAGCTGCTTGCACCTGTTCTTTAGAGGAAGGGGAAAAATCAGTTTCCATGACTTCTTGCCTTCTTTTCACCTCCTCAGAGTCCTTGAACTTGGCCATGTCATGCTTCCAAAACTACATTCCACTCAAACTGTACAATATCCAGCCTCCTTGATTGTGCTATTTTCTGAAACTAATTATATAGTTATTATTTCTTTTCAAAACTAAATATCTACAGAATCTACCATGTGGCCAAAGGATCAATAAATCATATAGAGAAGCATGTCAAAAATGATGAAGAAAGTTGAGTCCCACAAGAATCTTTTGGGTGCCATCCACAGGTTGAACCCAGCTTTCCTGCTGGCTCAGATAATAAAGAGTTTGCCTGCAATGCAGGAGACCTGGGTTCAGTCCCTGGGTCAGAAAGATCCCCTGGAGAAGAGAATGGCAACCTATGCCAGTATTCTTGCCTGGAGAATTCCATGGACAGAGAAGCCTAGTGGGGTACAGTTCATGGGGTTGCAGATGAACACATCATTCACAGGGTGAATACATCATCCACGGGGTAAACACACCATCCATGGAGTGAACACATCCATGCTGATTGTTCCACCTTTAGTGGCTCCCAAATACATACATCAGTTGATGACATGTGATTAGTGGGGAAGCTCTGAGGTGATTGAGTGCAGTGATATTTTGAGGAAAGCAGTACATTCCTCATTATCCACCAATCTGGGTACAAGAGAGACTGTGAGCTTCTATATTAGCATTTCCACATCCATCCTCCATCCTCTCTGCAACCTCCAGCAAGGCAGCTTGCCTTATTAGTAACGTGTTTGGGATTAACAGCTTTGCTATTGTGTTAGTGTCTCTGTCGTTACCCAGGGAGGGAAACTGGCAAGTGCTGCGCCAGTTGCTAACAGACCTAAAACAACGCCCAGGATGGAATTTTCACACAGCTACGTACCTTGGAGCCAAAAGCTCACTAGCTATAATCGAGGTATGTGCACCTTTAATAAAATGGACTTCACAATTAAGGTAGGGAAAATTGTAAACATGCTAAAACTCTCATATTGAATTAAAAA
This sequence comes from Oryx dammah, assembly GCF_014754425.2. Classification (NCBI taxonomy): domain Eukaryota; kingdom Metazoa; phylum Chordata; class Mammalia; order Artiodactyla; family Bovidae; genus Oryx; species Oryx dammah. The sequence goes on from NW_024070209.1 coordinate 63,663,286, forward strand.
GAAATGCCATTCAGATATTTACCAAGTAATGGAATCCCATTCCCATCTGCTTGGGCTTCTTTTCAACACCTCTCCCCTTAGCAGTGCCAAAGGGAGAAAAATTCTCGGCTTGCAGTGTGAATTGTAGCAGAGCCAGCCTGGAGTGTTGTACTGGGAGGGGCTAGGCCTTGAAAATGGCTGGAACTATTAAAAGTGTCTGACGGGTGCCATGAGGACCCGTGAGCTCAGGGGTTGTAAGGTTGATGTGCTGAGAACTGACTTTCTGAAACCATGATGCTGGCAGAGATCTCTGGCCAGCACAGATCCCAGCAGAGGAAGCCCAGGAGTCGAAACTGGGCCAGGTGTGTTTGCACCTCAAGGCCTTTCTGACAGATACCACGTTCTGGGGACAGTCCCATCTCGGGGTCACTTTCTCTTAAACCGCATTAGAATGAAATTTCAAGCAAGGGACGCAGGTGCTGGAGAGAAGTGGAAGTGAAAGTCGCTCAGTCATGTCTGACTCTTTGTGGTCCCATGAACTATAGCCCTGCCAAACTCCTCTGTCCACGGAATTCTCCAGGCAAGAATACTGGAATGGGCTGCCATGCCCTTCTCCAGGGGATCTTCCCGACCCAGGGATTGAACCTGGGTCTCTGGCATTGCGAGCAGATTCTTTACCGTCTGAGCCCACCAGGGAAGCCCTGCTGGAGAGAAACTCTGCCATTATTCTGGGCACATACCCAGATTCCCCATCTTGGTCACCACATCGCTCTGCTCTAGAGTTGGAAAGAAGAGAATAATAAGCATTTCCCCTGATAGTTTTCCTCACCCCTCAGTAGTAACCAGCTCTGTCAGTTACAAAAGTGGAAACTAAAGAAGCTCCCTGAACCATTCTGAGAGTTAACTCAAGAATCAAGCAAAGAATTTGCCCTTCATTACTAATTGAAGGTTCCAGTTTCAAATGAGTCTGCTTTTGACCACGGTTCTCAGGCCCCTCTGAGCCATCAGTGGAATGAATACCAGCTGTATGTCATGACATCTCATGGTGACATGGGCCTCCCTGCCCCCCAGTTTCTTTCACCACTTTCTCCACAGACCAGCTTATCCTCCTTTTGTTAGAATGAGGTTTACATTCCACATCCCCAAGTTCAGCACATAAAGGAACCCCATGACTAGCCTCAAACACCTGTGCCAGCGAGCCTGGGATGATGCTGGGGCCATGGTGGTCAGAGTGGTGCCGTGACCCAGGAAGAGGGAAAGAATAAGGGCCAGGCTGCTGACCTGGAAAGCTAACTTTATTCATGTCATAATTTTTCCAGAGACAGGTCCTATTTCTAGTTTCTAGAACTGGTGACAAAACTTTGTGAACCAGAAATTTCAGCATGCGGTCTGACAGGATTTTCTTGATTTGTGAGCTTTCTCATCTAAAAGAGTCTTACAAAGCAATAATAACCCAACCCTAGCAAGGGACATAGTCAACATATCACTTTAGTGTAAAGAATAAAAATGTGTGAAATGAGGGCTGAACTACAAAGTCTAGGATGTACTATTGCATGTTGGAGCCCAGCAGGTGTGTCCAGGCACAGGAGGCTTCCAAGGCTGTTCAGTTCACAGCCAGGCTTGAAGGCAACTTGCCTCATGTATACACTTCCTCGCACTCTTTCCATGCTCCCCCTCTCTTTTCTGACAATGCTTTCCCTTGGAGAAGGGTAAGAGATGGTAGAGGTGAATGAAATTCAACATAGCTGCTTTGGTTCTTGTTGCATAGCTCTTCCAGGAGTAATTGCATTCACACCCCCAGCTTATTATAATTGATTTGATTGGTGGGTCCATCTCTGAGCCCCAGAAAGCCATCCCTTTGCTCACTGCAGTAGAACTATGTGAGAAAATATACATTGATGTCTATCTAGAAAAGAGGGCTGATTAGAGCTGTGAAGAAGACCCAAGGGAACCTGATACCTGCAGACAGAGGTCCTGCAATCAGGAGGCAAACTGGGCTTTCCCTGGCTGGGTCACACAGAATCTCAGCAGGTCTAAAGACTTCTAGTGGGTGTCAGTTCAATTCAGTTCAGTCACTCAATCACGTCCAACTCTTTGTGACCCCATGGGCTGCAGCATGTCAGGCTTCCCTGTCCTTCACCAACCCCCGGAGCTTGCTCAAACTCATATCCATCAAGTCGGTGATGCCATCCAACCATCTTGTCCTTAGTCATCCCCTTCTCCTCCTGCCCTCAATCTTTCCCAACATCAAGGTCTTTTCCAATGAGTCAGTTCTTTGCATCAGGTGGCCGAAGTATCGGAGTTTCAGCTTCAGCATCAGTCCTTCCAATGAATATTCAGGACTGATTTCCTTTAGGATTGACTGTGATCCTGAATTATAAGGCACTGTCTTAGAGGAGGTCTAAATAAAAGTGAAATCCCTCAGTCATGTCTGATTCTTTGCAACCCCATGGACTGTAGCCCACCAGGCTTGTCCATCCATGGGATTTTCCAGACAAGAGTACACTGGAGTGGGCTGCCATTTTCTTCTTCAGAGGATCTTCCCAACCCAGGGATCAAACCTGGGTCTCCTGCACCTCAGATAGGCACTTTACTGTCTGAGACACCAGGGAAGCTTTAGCGGAGGTATCAACCCTGTAAAAAGCCAGAAAGTAAATATTTTAGGTTCTCAGGGCCCTACGGTCTCTACTGTAACCACACAACTCTGCCATTGTAGGTAGAGCAAAAGAAGCCGCAGCATCCATAAATGAACAGACATGACTGCGTTCTAAGAAAACTTTATTTATAAAGACAAACAATGGGATAGATTTGGTCCATGAGTTGTGGTTTGTTGACTTCTGCCTTTGAAGTTGTTCTCACATGTCATTGTTCAGATGCTCAGTCATGTCTCTTATTGTGACCCCATGGACTGCAGCAGGGCAGGTCTCCCACAGTTTGCTAAAACTCATGTCCATTGACTCAGTGATGGAATCCAACCATCTCCTCTGTCATCCCCTTTTTCTCCTGCCTTCAGTCTTACCCAGCATCAGGGTCTTGTCCAGTGAGTCAATCTTCACATCAGGTGGCTAAAGTATTGGAGCTTCAGCTTCAGCATCAGTGCTTCCAATGAATATTCAGGTTTGATTTCCTTTCAGATTATGTTTTTTCCTGTAGTCATGTATGGATGTGAGAGTTGGACCCTAAAGAAGGCTGAGTACTGAAGAATGATTCCCCTGGAGAAGGAAATTAAAACCCACTCCAGTATTCTTGCCTGGAAAATCCCATGGACAGAGGAGTCTGGCAGGCTACAGTACATGGGTTCGCAAGTCAGACACGACTTAGCGACTAAACCACCACTAGGACCATTCCAGGCAAGCCTGGGTGGATGTGCACTCTAATTACCCCCTCAAACTCAGTGTATCATGTCCTATTGTTTTTTGAGCGATCAACTCCCTTAAGGAATCTCTGAATAAATCTTTATTGAATTGAATTGAAAAGTACTAACTCCCTCCCCTTTCCCACCATGTTTTGTTCTGGGTTTGTGGTGGTTGTTGTTTGATCACTAAATCATGTCTGCCTCTTTTGCAACCTCATGAACTGTAGCGAGACTCCTCTGTCCATGGAATTTTTTACGCAAGAATACTGGAATGGTTTGTCATTTCCTTCTTCAGGGTATCTTCCTGACCAAGGGGTAGAACTCGCATCTCCTGCATTAGCAAGCAGATTGTTTACCCGCTGAGCCACCTGGGAAGACCTGGGTTTGTGGTAGACAGAAAGACGTTAATCTTCCCAGATACAACTGGTTTACTAGCCCATCTTCCTTCATTCATGAGGAAGTTTGCAAAGAGAATTTGATGACTTCAGTATCCAGAAACCAATTTCTGAAACAAATGAATGCATCCAAAGAACCAAGCATTTTAAGTGAAGTTTAAAGCAGCATAATTCTTCCCAAGAACTGAATTATGTCAGCTAACTGGTAGTTTTGAGGACAGAAATACACACCCAAGGACCAGCACGCAGGTTTGTTAAGACAAACAACTTGTCTTCTGAAAGGTCAATCGAGGAACCAGCTTAAGTCAGTTGGAAAAAAAAATTACAAAAATCTTCTTGTTGGACCCCCCTCCTTTGGCCCTGATCCTGTTATTTGATTGGGTGTATCTGATTCTCACCCCCCTAAACTTCTTGTTTTGTCCCCATAAACTTAGTGTATCTAGGGTCCAGTCTCTATAAAGCTGTCCTCTCTGGTGGGATTTTGCAGAGAAGGTCATCACTGTCCTTTTGTTTTCACCACCCTCCATTACCCTCTGCAGTGGGGAGCCCTCCCACGCCAGCAGGCTGACCAGGGATGCATACAGCACCAGGCCCCTAATGCGATCCTGAAAAGGCATCACTGCTTCCATTGTACACACGGGGCCTCTTTTCAGTACTCAGACCACATTTTCTTGAGATTCTGTAACTAAAACCTAGAGGGCCTTGTCATCAGGTACCCAGTGGAGTGGAGGAATTTGCCTTCCCTTAATGTTGGTTTGTTTAACATCCTAAAGGTTCTGTTGGACCAATTTATTGAACCTGTTTCATCTTTGTGAAGTAAGCTGTTGTCAGGAGAATAAAGTTGATAAGTTTCAAGGTGAAATCCTGAGGAATGTTGATAAAGGCTATAATTTAAAAGATGTATTCTTACTCCCAGATATTTTCAGGTGTTTTAGCCTTTTAAAGATGTTAGAGTCCATGGTGTGGAAGCATCTGCTTTGAAGAAGCCTGAATTTCATAATAATTCCATCATTTTTTTTCTTTGTTATAATGCAACTTTTTAATAAAGTAACATCAGAAGCAATCTCAAAAAAGACAGAATGACCTCTGTTTGTTTCCCAGGCAAACCATTCAATATCACAGTAATCCAAGTCTATGCCCCAACCAGTAATGCTGAAGAAGCTGAAGTTGAATGGTTCTATGAAGGCCTACAAGACCTTCTAGAACTAACACCCCCAAAAGATGTCCTTTTCATTATAGAGAGTTCAGTTCAGTTCAGTTCAGTCGCTCAGTCGTGTCCGCTCTTTGTGACCCCATGAATTGCAGCACGCCAGGCCTCCCTATCCATCACCAACTCCCGGAGTTCACTCAGACTCGCGTCCATCGAGTCAGTGATGCCATACAGCCATCTCATCCTCTGTCATCCCCTTCTTCTCCTGCCCACAATCCCTCCCAGCATCAAAATATTTTCCAATGAGTCAACTCTTCGCATGAGGTGGCCAAAGTACTGGAGTTTCAGCTTTAGCATCATTCCTTCTAAAGAAATCCCAGGGTTGATCTCCTTCAGAATGGACTGGTTGGATCTCTTTGCAGTCCAAGGGACTCTCAAGAGTCTTCTCCAACACCACAGTTCAAAAGCATCAATTCTTCAGCGCTCAGCCTTCTTCACAGTCCAACTCTCACATCCATACATGACTGCTGGAAAAACCATAGCCTTGACTAGATGGACCTTAGTCGGCAAAGTAATGTCTCTGCTTTTGAGTATACTATGTAGGTTGCTCATAACTTTTCTTCCAAGGAGTAAGCGTCTTTTAATTTTATGGCTGCAATCACCATCTGCAGTGATTTTGGAGCCCCCAAAAATAAAGTCTGACACTGTTTCAACTGTTTGCCCATCTATTTCCCATGAAGTGATGGGACTGGATGCCATGATCTTCGTTTTCTGAATGTTGAGCTTTAAGCCAACTTTTTCACTCTCCTCTTTTACTTTCATCAAGAGGCTTTTTAGTTCCTCTTCACTTTCTGCCATAAGGGTGTCATCTGTATATCTGAGGTTATTGATATTTCTCCTGGCAATCTTGATTCCAGCTTGTGCTTCTTCCAGCCCAGCATTTCTCATGATGTATTCTGCATAGAAGTTAAATAAGCAGGGTGAGAATATACAGCCTTGACATACTCCTTTTCCTATTTGGAACCAGTCTGTTGTTCCATGTCCATGTCCAGTTCCATTATAGGGAACTGGAATGCAAAAGTAAGAAGTCAAGAAACACCTGGAGTAACAGGCAAATTTGGCCTTAGAGTACAGAATGAAGCAAGGCAAAGGCTAATAGAGTTCTGCCAAAAGATTGCACTGGTCACAGCAAACATCCTCTTCCAACAACACAAAAGAAGACTCTACACATGGACATCACCAGATGGTCAACACCGAAATCAGACTAATTATATTCTTTGCAGCCAAAGATGGAGAAGCTCTATACAGTCAGCAAAAACAAGACCGGGAGCTAACTATGCCTCAGATCATGAACTCCTTATTGACAAATTCAGACTGAAATTGAAGAAAGTGGGGAAAACCACTAGACCATTCAGGTATGACCTAAATCAAATCCCTTATGACTATACAGTGGAAGTGACAAACAGATTTAAGTGACTAGATCTGATAGACAGAGTGCCTGATGAACTATGGATGGAGGTTCGTGACATTGTACAGGAGACAGGGATCAAGACCATTCCCAAGAAAAAGAAATACAAAAAAGCAAAATGGCTGTCTGAGGAGGCCTTACAAATAGCTGGGGAAAGAAGAGAAGTGAAAAGCAGGGGAGAAAAGAAAAGATATGCCCATTTGAATGCAGAGTTCCAAAGAATAGCAAGGAGAGGGAAGAAAGTCTTCCTCAGTGATCAATGCAGAGAAATAGAGGAAAACAATAGAATAGGAAAGACTAGAGATCTCTTCAAGAAAATTAGAGATACCAATGGAACATTTCATGCAAATATGGGCTCAAAAGGACAGAAATGGTAAGGACCTAACAGAAGCAGAAGATATTAAGAAGAGGTGGCATCAAAGAAGAACTGTACAAAATAGATCTTCATGACCCAGATAATCACGATGGTGTGATCACTCACCTAGAGCCAGACATCCTGGAATGTGAAGTCAAGTGGACCTTAGGAAGCATCACTATGAATAAAGCTAGTGGAGGTGATGGAATTCCAGTTGAGCTATTTCAAATCCTGAAAGATGATGCTGTGAAAGTGCTCCACTCAATATGCCAGCAAATTTGGAAAACTCAGCAGTGGCCACAGGACTGGAAAAGGTCAGTTTTCATTCTAATCCCAAAGAAAGGAAATGTCAAAGAATGTTCAAATGACTGCACAATTTCACTCATGTCACATGCTAGTAAAGTAATGCTCAAGATTCTCCAAGACCAGCTTCAGCAATACGTGAACCGTGAACTTCCAGATGTTCAAGCTGGCTTTAGAAAAGGCAGAGGAACCAGAGATCAAATTGCCAACATCCGCTGGATCATCAAAAAAGCTAGAAAGTTCCAGGAAAACATCTATTCCTGCTTTATTGACTATGCCAAAGCCTTTGACTGTGTGCATCACAATAAACTGTGGAAAATTCTGAAAGAGATGGGAATACCAGACCACCTGACCTGCCTTTTGAGAAATGTGTATGCAGGTCAGGAAGCAGCAGTTAGAACTGGACATGGAACAACAGACTGGTTCCAAATAGGAAAAGGAGTACATCAAGGCTGTATATTGTCACCCTGCTTATTTAACTTCTATGCAGAGTACATCGTGAGAAATGCTGGGCTGAAAGGAGCACAAGCAGGAATCAAGATTGCGGGAGAAATATCAATAACCTCAGATATGCAGATGACACCACCCTTATGGCAGAAAGTGAAGAAGAACTAAAGAGCCTCGTGATGAAAGTGAAAGAGGAGAGTGAAACAATTGGCTTAAAGTTCAACATTCGGAAAACTAAGATCATGGCATCTGGTCCTGTCACTTCCTGGAAAATAGATGGGGAAACAGTGGAAACAGTGGCTGACCTTATTTTTCTGGGCTCCAAAATCACTGCAGATGGTGATTCCAGCCATGAAATTAAAAGACACTTACTGCTTGGAAGGAAAGTTATGACGAACCTAGACAGGATATTGAAAAGCTGAGACATTACTTTGTCAACAAAGGTCTGTCTAAGTTAAGGTTTTTCCAGTGGTCACGTATGGATGTGAGAGTTGGACTATAAAGAAAGCTGAGCATCAAAGAATTGATGCTTTTGAACTGTGGTGTTGGAGAAGACTCTTGCGAGTCCCTTGGACTGCAAGGAGATCCAACCAGTCCATCCTAAGGATATCAATCCTGGGTGTTCATTGGGAGGACTTGATGTTGAAGCTGAAACTCCAATACTTTGGCCACCTGATACAAAGAGCTGACTCATTTGAAAAGACCCTGATGCTGGGAAAGATTGAGGGCAGGAGGAGAAGGAGACGACAGAGGATGAGATGGTTGGATGGCATCACTGATTCAATGGACATGGGTTTGGGTGGAGTCTGGGAGTTGGTGATGCACAGGGAGGCCTGGAGTGCTGCAATTCATGGGGTCACAAAGAGTCAGACACGACCGAGCAACTGAACTCAACTGAACGTCAGAAGGCACCAGTTATATTATTACATTCAAGGTGGTATTAGCAGCTGTTCATGGCTGAGAAACAAGCCTTTTTTTCAGCTAGCTGGAGTTCATTCTATTGAAAATGAGTCTGTACTTATCTCTTTGAAGGTTTTCATGGTGATTTTAAAAATCAGGATCAGGAAGGCCAGAGTTTAGCATATGCAGGGATCCTGCATCCAGGAAAGCCAGACTCAGTGAAGGCTTAGGGGGTAAAGAACACCCCTGGGTCAGCTTGGGCCTGAGGACAGTCTCACACCTCCTGCACAGTCAGAGCCTATATGGCTGGGGGATTGTTACTGTTTGACCTTGTTTTCTTAACGAATTCATTACTAACATTGAAGGAGGGTGCAGGTCAGCTCAGTTCAGTCGCTCAGTTGTCTCTGACTCTTTGCCACCCCATGGATTGCAGCACACCAGTCTTCTCTGTCCGTCACCAACTCCTGGAGCTTACTCAAACTCAAGTCCATTGAGCCAGTGATGCCATCCAACTGTCTTATCTTTTGTTGTCCCCTTCTCTTCTTGCCTTCAATCTTTCCCAGCCTCAATGTCTTTTCCAGTAAATCAGTTCTTCGCATCAGGTGGCCAAAGTATTGGAGCTTCAACATCAGCATCAGTCCTTCCAAAAAATATTCAGGACTGGTTTCCTTTAGGATTTACTGGTTTGACCTCCTCCAAGTTCAAGGGACTCACAAGAGTCTTCTCCAACACCACAGTTCAAAGGATCAACTCTTCAGCGTTCAGCTTTCTTTATGGTCCAACTGTCACATTCATACATGACTACTGGAAAAACCATAGCTTTTACTAGATGGACCTTTGTCGGCAAAGTAATGTCTCTGCTTTTTAATATGCTGTCTAGGTTTGTCGTAGCTTTTCTTCCAAGGAACAAGCGTCTTTTAATTTCATGGCTGCACTCACCATTTGCAGTGATTTTGGAGCCCAAGAAACTGAAGTCTGTCACTGTTTTCATTGTTTCCCCATCTATTTGCCATGAAGTGATGGGACTGGATGCCATGATCTTCATTTTTTGAATGCTGAGTTTTAAGCCAGTTTTTTTTTACTCTCCTCTTTCACTTTCATCAAGAGGCTCTTTAGTTCCTCTTTACTTTGTGCCATACGGGTGGTGTCACCTGCATATCTGAGCTTATTGATATTTCTCTCCGCAATATTGATTCCAGCTTGTGCTTCATCCAGCCTGGCATTTCACATGATGTACTCTGCATATAAGTTAAATAAACAGGGTAACAATATACAGCCTTGATATACTCCTACTCAATTTGGAACCAGTCTGTTGTTTCATGTCCAGTTCTAACTGTGGTTTTGATGTGCATACAGATTTCTCAGGAGGCAGGTCAGGTGATCTTGTATTCCGATCTCTTTCAGAATTTTCCACAGTTTGTTGTGATCCACACAGTCAAAGGCTTTGGCATAATCAATAAAGCAGAAGTAGATAGTTTTCTGGAACTTTCTTGCTTTTTCGATAATCCAATGGATATTGGCAATTTGATCTCTGGTTCCTCTGCTTTTTCTAAATCCAGCTTGGACATCTGGAAGTTCTTGGTTCATGTATTGTTGAAACCTCGCTTGGAGAATTTTGAGCATACTTTGCTAGCATGTGAGATAAGTGCATTTGCGCTGTAGTTTGAACATTCTTTGCCATTGCCTTTCTTTGGGATTGGAATGAAAACACCTTTTCCAGTCCTGTGACCACTGCTGAGTTTTCCAACTTTGCTGGCATATTGAGTGCAGCGCTTTCACAGCATCATCTTTTAGGACTTGAAATAGCTCAGCTGGAATTCCATCACATCCACTAGCTTTGTTTGTAATGTTGCTTCCTAAGGCCTACTTGACTTTGGATTCTAGGATGTCTGGCTCTAGGTGACTGATCACACCATTGTGGTTATCTGGGTCATTGGGATCTTTTTTTAATAGTTCTGTGATTCTTGTCACCTTTTCTTAATATCTTCTGCTTCTGTTAAGTCCATACCATTTCTGTTTTTTATTGTGCCCATCTTTGCATGAAATGTTCCCTTGGTATCTCTAATTTTCTTGAAGAGATCTCTAGTCATTCCCATTCTATTGTTTTCTATTTTTTTGTATTGATGTCTTAGGAAGGCTTTCTTATCTCTCCTTGCTATTTTTTGGAACTCTGCATTCAGATGTTTTTACATAAAAATCCACATTTATGACTTGTTTCTCTTGAGAACGCAAAAGATCCATTAACCCCATCTGGCTCAGTGACAATATTTTGGCACCCAGTAGAGGCTGCCTCATTTAAATACAGGGTTTAAATAAATCCTTTTGTTGAACACTGACTGAGGCTATTTGTTGCCCATAGTGTCAGGCTTGCTTGAGTCCCTTCCACTGTGTGTTATTTCTTAATGTTAAAGGCAAATACCAATCGCCAGTTAGCATCATACTTGAGCTTGTGGTTTTCTCATCCTCAGACACTTTAGTAATTTCTCTACCCTGCATGTTATCTGAGAACATTTAAAGCTTTCCATCCTCAGTGCCTGGTGATTAGATTTGTTCCCAAATATCTGGCTCAAGTATGCCTGAAATTCTGCCACTATTACTCATCATTTTTGGTTAGCTGGTTCCTCATGTGTTTCTCCATTAAATCACCAGGAACACTTCTGAGAAGGCAAATGTGGTATTACCTCCCTAACATTTCATTAGTGAGGATTTAATCAGATCACTCTGCATAGTTGTGTCCAAGAAGAAGCATCTCTCCCGTGAGGATTAGGGTTGGATGGCAGTGTACCAAGCAGGATTTCCAGAACAGCCCACAGAGTTTTGAAGGACTATGTCTCCACGTAAATGCTACAGAAGACACACCTAGAGCACACAGTACCTGGAGTCAGTACCACTTTTAGTGCAGGAGGTGTGAAAGTGCTAGCTTTTAGGGATCCCCCTGCAAAATAGCTCTCTTCCTTGCAGTATTCAGATGAGATGGGAGGTAGGCACAGAGGTTGGACATGTAGAGATCCAAATATCAGCTTTTTAGTGATTCAAGGTGGATTAGAGAATGTGGCTTTGATGTAAGGCCAAATGGAATTGCCAACACTCTGCTGAATTGAATCTGCCCTTCTCTCCTAAATTACAAATCTCACCTCCAGGGACAGACCCCCTTACTCATAGCCCCAAACAAGTAGATGCATCCTTCTGCAGACAGGTGAGTTCAGAGAATGGAGATGAGAGTCCTGAGCCTTGTATGCCCACTTTTTCTTCCTGACTGACAATCAGTCAATTTATCATTCCTTTAGGAGTGGGGTCAGGGTGGTCAGTAGTGAGGGATGGGAGGAAGTCACAGGGGTGAGACTTTCTGGAATCCAACTCATGGATTCACTAGAGTGGGGGACAAGTGCTCCCTCCTACAATAACCTGCAGGCTGACTCATGCTTGACCTATAGAAATACAGTCTTTTCCATCTGAATGGAAGCATTTCCTCTTGGCAAGTTGAAGCCCAGGGCTCTGGCCCAAATAGGTTCTTACAGAGCAAACAGGGCTTCCCAGGTGGCACTAGTGGTAAAGAACCTACCTGCCCAGGCAGGAGATGTAAGAGGTGTGGGTTCAGTCCCTGAGCCTGGAAGATCCCTGGAGTAGGAAATGGTAACCCACTCCAGTATTCTTGCTTGGAGAATCCCATGGCCAGAGGAGCCCTGAGGGCTACAGTCCATGGAATCTCAAGAGTTGAACACAACTGAACACACATGCATACAGAACAGATATGACAACGGGGTTTAGAAGTTCCATATAGAAAAAGTAGGTGCAGGGAGAAAAAATGAATGTCCAGTGTTTCAATGGGAACAATAAGAAACAGGAACAGTGAGAAAGATCCAGAGAGTTCTGGAGGAAAGGGAGGAATGGGAGCCTTTCACTTGAGTTACTTGAATAAACTTCTTGTTGGGAACCTGTAGGACCTCCTTTGAGGAGCCATTAAGAGGGCTTGGACAATCTTTGTTTCTAAAAAACCCCATAATGGACATAGTACTCTATTTTATACCTAATAGGCACTCACTAAAATGTTTGGTAGATTGAATTAAAGAAAATCTTCTGATGATTACTACAGTAATGAGAGAGGTACCAAAACATAATAATCCATAGGCTTAACCCTTTAAGGAATGCTTACATTTTAAAAGAGGACTTTGTTATATCAAATTAACCAGCAAGTGATGGAATATTCATCATGGAATATTGATGTGCATGCTAAGTTGCTTCAGTTGTGTCCAACTCTTTTACAGAACTTATTTGAATCAGAAGCTCCTGTGGGGAGGCTTCCTCCCCAACATGCACACATTCCCCAGAATACCAAAGTATTAGTACTGCAGTTAGTCAAGTCTCTACCACAGTCTGAATTTTATGATTTCTTTTAAGGAATACTCGTCTTTCTCCTATTTTTGCCATTTGTCTGAATATAAGTATCTCTAGCTCTCATTAGCAATTAGAAATACATGTTTGTGACAGTGGTTTCTACCTGAAGGATTTATTAGAAACTATAACATTTGTTACAGTGATAAAGACAAAAAGTAGAGCCCACCGCCACCCAGAAGCCCAAATCTCCTTACATAAATTATGGAATCCATCATAGCTATCTTATATGGCAATTGTAAAGCCAATGGAATGTGATGCAGTAAGGATGGATTTCATATTTATTTTGCTTTTTATATCAAGTAGGTAGAGAGTTGCTGATGTCAGGAAAGTCCCTAATCGAGAATCATAGTGCACAGGTTCTGATAAATGACAACTGTCTCACCAGGGCCAGTGACCACATGGGTTCCCACTTCATGACCAGGGTCACTGGGGAGACATTTCTCATTGGATCAGCTTATCATAAATATTAGGTTTCAGCCTTTGAGCATATATTGCTGGTTTTCAGTTACTTGTAGCTTTAGAACATCTGCTTTTTCATAGCAAAAAAAAAAAAATAGTAATGAAGACGAGGAAAAGAGAAAGAAAGAAATCTCTTAAGGAAGTGTTTAAATGGTGAGCTGATAGTTTCGGCAATTCTCATTTGTGGCAGGAATAACAGGCATCGCAGGGGCAGTGTGATTTCAATATTAAAGAATAAATGTTTTAATATTGTTAAATACATCATAGTAGGTTTTATAGCAAACTTCATAATAAAGTTAGATGTTTCAGTACCAAAAAAGCACACACATTGCTTTAATGGTATCTACATGTTATGGATTGTAACGGCCTGTTATGACATCATATGTTAGGAATTTACTATGAATGCTTGGGGAGGGGGTTCAAACAAGCTCCTTCTAATAAGATGCCATGGAGTGTAACTGTATCTAATGACAATTGGTCAATTATGAATAAAGCGTTTTCAAAGAGAACCGTTGCTTTAAGCTCTATTAAAACGTTAATGGGGCTTAGCAAGAAGTCTCCATTTCTTGCCTGCTGTTCTCTCATCTGAAAAGCCACACTCCTATGTGACTCTGCCCAGTTCTCAGGGACCGCTCAGCTCAGAAGGTGATTGGGGACCATTTAGATTGCAGACAAGCTTCTCCACTAACAACAGAGCCAGTTTTGGGGTCGATGCTTGGAGCCTAGTGCGATTCGGATGGGCTGTAAGTTTTTAAAAATATTTATTTATTTATTTGGCTGCATTGCGTCTTCATTGTGGCATGTGGGATCTTTAGTTGAGACGTGGAATCTCGTTCCTAGACCAGGGATCAAACTCAGACCCCCTGCACTGAGAGCACGGAGTCTTAGCCACTGGACCACCAGGGAAGTCCTTAAAAACTGTAAGCTTTTAAGCTCCTTTCTGTCTGATCCACCCTGTTTGTCTCTGCTTTTGGATTCCATGGGAAGCATCTGATTGAAAAGGAATCTACTGATCTGAATTTCTGAAAAGAAAAATGTCTTAGCTGGTAACAGACAAGTTGGCTACCTTCAGGAACAATATTTTCTCTAATTGCAGAGATGGTATGGGGTCTTAAGCCTGCTGTCCTTGGTTGTAAGCCAACCCACGGAGTTGCTTCGTGTGACAGGTGCAGTGCTTAGAGGACATGACTTTGAGAGCCTTTAGGTGGGGCACACCCTCTCTAGTTTAGAACGAGCTTCACACTTTCCTATTACCAGAGGCCTGGCATGTCCCACATTACCTGCCACCTGCCAGGCCGCTAAAAAGGCTGAGAATCATGAGCCCTGGTGGCGGCTCATGGTTCTTTTCTGCTCCCTGCACCTTCAGTTTGACTTGACGTCTTTCACTGACGCCTCCCACAGCTGGGCCTTGTTCCTCACAAAGAGTTTCTGGTGAAACTAGAGTCATAAAGACTGGATTAAGAGCAAAGTCTAAGGAATCCCAGAATCTAAGAGTTTGCAAGCAAATGTCAAGGTTTGGGATACTCCCACCCCAGATGAGCAACCTGAGATCCAGAGAGGGGAAATGCCTCGGGGAGGTCATTCTCAGAAAGGAGAGAGCAGAGACTGAAGCCCTGGTCTCTTCACTCCACATCCTGACACGCTGCACCCACCCCTCGACACAGCTGGCCTGAACGACACCTCCTTTCTAGGGTCTTTCCTCACATTCCCAGAGAGTGTGTCTTTTCCACAGCCACCATGCACGCACACAGGATGGCACCAGCTGTGCAGCCAAACCCCTCCTACACTATAGTAGTGTATCCGGTGAAATGAAAGTCAGGGCCCATGTGTTCACAAAAGCTGCCTAAGTCTCAAAATGAAGTGTTTCCCCATCAATGCCAGAGAACTTGGGGCTGGAGACAGATAAAGGTTTAAAACAAGTCCCAGGAGTCAATTTTGCAGACAGCTCGGATAACTGGAGTCCAGGCCCTTCTCTGTGCAGAACGCAATGCAACTTCCCTCAGAGCTGGCCTTGGGCATAGACAGAATGGTGTCAATGATTCCTGGTGGTTTGAGCTACTTGAGGAAGGCTTCCTTCAGCCAAAGATCACTTTTATAACTGAACCCTCCCATCCTGATCAAGGAATATCTTAAATTTGTAATGTGTTCATATGAACTAAATATTGCCCCCTTTAAGCATTGCATTTTGTGAAAAACTTCCTGGAAGAGAGGAGCTTCTAGCTTGGTTGTTTTGATGAGCTTTCTTCATGAGTGGAAAGGACTAGGGGCAGGAAGAACCCTGAGTGTTAATGAGTTGGGAAAGCAGGTGAAGGAAGTGTTGAGGGAGAGACATTGGCTAATAGCAGTGAAGGGATCACTGAGAGGGATATCCTAAAGAAACTGGTGACGTCGTCTAACCCCATCTGTGGGCGGGACTGATGGTCAGGAGTTAGCTGTGGCCTCTACCTCAATATCCTTGAAATTCTTGACCCTCAACTGCTGCAAAGGTCTTTAGCAAATACTTCCAGCAATCTGGAAGACAGAAGATAAGTGTCCCAAGTACTAGCTCAGTAGCTGGTCATGGACTCACTATTTGTTGAATATATGAATCAAATGTATGCAGTATGTACCTGTGCAGCCATCTCTATAGATAAAGCATTCTAGCCTGGTTGCTGTTGCCCATGACCAAAGCTTTGGTGCCTGTGGAACAGGTTCTTAACTCCAGGAGATATGGTGTGGAATGGACCTGAAATCAAAAGGTCTGAGATTCCGCATCTGTCAAGCAGCAACAAAAATCATTCAGTCCCTGCCTATCTTAGAGAAGTGCTATTTGGTTGTAAAATGAGAGGTTATATGTAAGTGTTGACAACCTGAAAGTATCCACAGGGAAAAAAGTGTTATCTTTTCTTGTCTGCTCTTTGTGGAGTTATTGGTGGTTGAAGACTTTCTTTTTCTCACTTGTGGTAGAATGGGGGTTGTTCTTAGCTCATCCATTTCGATGTCCCTGGTACGTGTCACTCGGAAGTCAGGTTCCCAAGAATAACTGAAAGTGAGAATAGATTGTTCAGGAGAGTTGGAGTGATATCATAGGTGGAGGTTGGAGTGAAATGAAAATTTCTAGTTAAATGGGGAACTTGGAAGGATCACAGAGGACTAGTTGAAGCTGGGTTGCAGCTTCCACTGGTGCTATAGGGAACTGAGAAACCATGATAAAGAGACATGGCAGAAGTGATCCCTGTGGAAGGTGACAGCCATTGTTGTTTTCTGAGAGTGGAAACGAGGTTAAGAATGCCTAGGAGACTACTTGTTACAAGCTGAGCTGGAGTGAAATAGACCCAAACCAAATTTCAGGGAAGACGGTGAGGCACAGACTCAAGAAGGGTGTGCATGTGAATATATGTGAGTGTGTGTGTATATATTGAGGGAGTGGGGGCAAACTATCAGCTAATCCTTTGGCCACAATAGAAGAGAGATGAGGACTGCTAAAACAAATTGAGGGCCTGCAAAAGGTGAAAAGCTAGCTAGAAGCAAAAATAGAAAAAGTTTGAGGAGAGGGGAAACTGAAAACATCTTTGGATAATTTAGAATAAAATGAGCATATCTTGTTTTCTTTTTCTTTTTCCTTAGTTCATTTGCTGTGGTGAAATATTATATACATTCAATGGAATTTTGTATTAGGAATCTGTTGAATGCATCAGAATTTCCACATGGACCAATGCCTCATGCATTAGGGCATTTATGGGGTGAGGGTCAGAAATATGTATAAAAATTGCCTATTTTTTAGTTCACAGTTTTATCGTCCCTGCTATTTCTGTTAGGGAGCCAATGTTCTCTCAGACTTGGAGTGCGTTCCTCACTTATATACTTGTTTATATATAAAAAACTTAAATTAATGAAACTCTTTCCAGACACATAATTCCAGGAATCTTTTATGCCTTTGTTATTAGTCTTTTGATAAAATTTTCTAATTAAGTCAGCGTGACACTCAGCCAAAGAACAGATTACTTCAGCATCTCCTCACATGTTCCCTTTGTGTGTCGTTTACTCTGAAAGCAACACAAAGTGATCAGTTTCAGCTGCTATTAGATGCATTTAGGTTAGATGGGGAGAAGAACTCCCCTACTGCAAGAACCTGGCTGAACTTCCACATGGGAAATTTTAAATCTCATCTTTAGAAAATGCTGGAAAAAAAACAATCAGTCACACATAGGGTTGCCTCTTTGAAAATAATAATATCCAGGAAAATCCCCAGTGCTTGAAATATTTTAATGACCTTGTGGCTCAGTGGTTAAAGAATCCACCTGCCAATGCAAGAGACTCAGAAGACGTGGGTTCCCTGGGTCAGGAAAATCCCCTAGAGATGGGAATGGCAACTCACTCCTGTATTCTTGCCTGGAAAATCCCATGGACAGAGCAGTCTAGTGGGCTACAGTCCATTGGGTCACAAAGAGTCAGACACCTACTGAGCAACTGAGCTACAGCACAATTCTGTATTGCTATACTGTCCCATGACTTGGCTCAGAGAGCATAAGCATTTTCATAGAGTAAAATGAAGACTTTGTGGTATCTGTCCAAACTCCATCTCCATTCTAGGATAACTGATTCCTTAACAGCACCGAGATGGGCCCTACAATTCACGTTGTGCCATGTGGTCCTGCTGAGGTCCATCTATCACCACCTTGGCCAGGGCTGATTGGAGTGGGGTGCCAACCCGATCCAAGTAATGCCAACTGCATTCTCTCTTCTGGGAAATGACACTGGGACTCAGGGAGCAGAAGAGCCCTGATTAAGAGCACAGGCTCTGGAGTTAGGCTGTCTTGATTTGAAACCTGTATCTACTGCTCACATGCTATGTATATTTGGATAAGTCATTTAATTTTTCTGCCTCAAGTTTGTTAGGGGCTCCCTGGTAGCTTAGCTGGTAAAGAATCTGCCTGCAATGCAGGAGACCCCAGTTTAATTCCCGGGTTGGGAAGATTTGCTGGAGAAGGGAATACCCACTCCAATATTCTGGCCTGGAGAATTCCAATGGGGTTGCAAAGAGTCAGACACGACTGTGAGACTTTCACAAGTTTGTTATCTCTAAAACGGGGATAAACCTAATAGGCTGGATATGAATGACTATGAAGTTGCTCCGTCGTGTCCGACTCTGCGATCCCATGGACTGTAGACTACCAGGCTTCTCTGTCCATGGAATTTTCCAGGCAAGAATACTGGAGTGGGTTGCCATTTCCTTCTCCAGTAGGCTGGATAGGAGGGTTAAATGAGTTAATACAACACGCAGATTACTTGGAAACACTCTCTAAAGGATAGCTCTTTCATGATCTGGGCTGGTCACTTGAGCCAAGTGACTGTAATGGAAGACATCACTGCGGAATGGTTCTCTTCAGCCTTGAACCTGAATAAGGAGAAAAATCCAGTCTGGGATAAGAAGAGAGAAGCAGAATGGAGGGAGAGGGTAAAGCAGGGGACCAGAAAGGCAGACAGCTGAACAGATGGAGCAGGTGCCTTGGCTCTTCATGGCTCTCTAGCTCCTGTTCTGGCCTCTCCTATGACTGACCTCCGTTTGATCCATTACATTTCATGGATACTCTTGTATCCTTATAAGAAATGTTGCTTTTCTTAATATGCATTCAAGTGAGTTTCTGTTACTTGGAACTAAGGATCCTTGGCTAGGAGGGTTAGCTATATCCTCTGTTCCCCTTGAACGCACATTTACAAGAAACCAGAACAAAAGTGAAACTTGGGAGAGAAAGGTATTCCATATTCTATTTTTTTAGAGTCAATTCCTCTTTCTCAGAATAAAAGAGAGTCACTATTTGACTTATCCCTTTCAAAGAACAGTCATGTTCTCCATTAACAACTTGTAAACTGAGGGACTTCTTCAACAACCAAAACTCACTTTTCTTCTATATAAAAATGACTTTCGAGCTGAGCCAAACTTCTCATCTTCTAACTGTTGCATTTGGCAGTCCAAAAAATAGCGTCCTCTTCCTCCGTCTCGGATGGTAGGAGAGCCCTGGGTAGCAGTGGGATGCAAAGCTCACACATTATTTGGTATTTTCCACTGCCCCATCCAAGTCCTCAGACTCAACTTGCTAAATCCTTTGACTTCAGTCATGAAAAATGACACACATTACCATGGCTCATAACACATCTTCTAAAACCTTTCCAAATAACCAGCCGGTGGGCGGCATTGCCAGCCTCACCACAGACACCATCATTTTTTCCTTTCCCTGTCTGGCTCTGACTTTTTGGAACAGAGAAGAAACTTAACCTTCCCAAACAAAGACGGTTTACTAGGCAACTTAGGGCAAGTAATTAGCTCACACACCATAAGGTGCCACAGAGCTGTTTGAGGATCTCTTCCAAGTTGAGATCCTTACCGCCACCCCCCACCCCCAGAAACTCACCCTTTTCTCTAAGAACCCATGATCATTTACCACTGAATGAAGGAGCTACACTTATTATGAAAATAAAATATTTAAAGCCTTTTCAGGGATGGTCAGACAGCCTCATAAATCATGTTCTCCCCATGGGTGAGTTTGGGATGGGAAGGTCATGTGTTGACACATTTAGAAGCCATCGGGGTACTGTGGTTTCACAGCTAGGAGGGAAATTTGAGCTTGTTGAAGTTGGAGCTTACTCGTATTTTTATTTATTGAATTAATGAAATCTGGGCAACAAACTGTGCTTTTACTTTAAGCAAATGTGATTTTTTTTTCTTTGCTCCCCCCACCTACCTCCCCCACTGTACCCCTCCCAAATACATTTTTATAAATGTTTCAAACACTAGAAAAGCTTCCTGGGCAGCCAAACTGAACCTTAATAAAATCAAGATGAACCAATCAATATGGGGAGATGTGGCTTCCATTAAAATTGACATTTGGGTGTTAGAAGAAGAAGAAAGGAACAGCATGAAAGTAAATATTTTGAATGTGTTTACAAGGCTGCTGGATCCTAAGTGTTTGCACATTTGTCAATCCATACGTCAGCCTGACTGGTAGCCTGCAAAACCAAGATTACCTCACTTTTGGTGAAGGCTCTGCCATTCTCCCTGTGAACGTGACTATGTATGCATGTGTGTGTATAAACGTATGAGTAATTCAACTAGTGATTCAACAACAACAACAACAAAAATCATCATCGTGATTTAGTGCAGAAGTTTGCAATCCCTTCTATCAGCTAGAATCACCTGGGGAGTTTTGGAAGCCCCCAGGCATCTGTATTTCTTAAAAGCTCCTTGGCATATCGATTATAGTCCCAACAGGAAATCACTGGCAAGCTCAAATCGGGTAACTTGAAGAAGGTTTAATAAAAAGACTTTTACAAAGGTGCCAGCAGAGTGGAAGGAAACCAGAAGGGATATTCCAGTACCCTGGGCTGGGGACAGCAGTTTGCTGTTTTACCCCTAGTCTGAAGGGGAAAAGGGTGGGAGCAGCCATCAGAACCCAGAGAGAGGGCAGCCTGACCTAGGAGGGAAGTAGCTGACTGTAGGTAACCCTACAGGAAGTCACCCAGGGAAGGACTACCCCACCACATTATCCTTCCCACTTCTGCCCCCAGCTGGTGATCCTGGTTGAGTGACCCCAGCTAGAAATCAGGAGCTAAGAGAGCCTTTTGGAGCCATCCATGAAGTTCATTCCTCCTCCACCCACGGACAAGAATGGAGAGTGGACCTGGGAGGCAAACAGGAGTAAATCATGCAACCAGATTTAAGATCCTCTGATTTTCAGTGAAACAGGTGTGGTGATACAAGTCAGAAGTGTCAGGACTAGTCTGACTCTAATTTGGGGAAAAACAATCCACCTGGCTAAGTCCTTTCTCTCAGTTGAAATACAGGGCATTAGGCTAGTACTTTGCTTATCTACCTTAGAGTTCTCTTAGGGTGGGAAAATGGAGAGACAAAATGATGGGTTCTAGCCTCATCCCCCCTTGCAGTCCATAGTAAGTCAGTCAGTCATATGCTAAATTTCCTTCAGTTCAGTTCAGTTGCTCAGTCGTGTCCGACTCTTTGTGACCCCATGAATCGCAGCACGCCAGGCCTCCCTGTCCATCACCAACTCCCAGAGTTCACTCAAACTCATGTCCATTGAGTCGCTAATGCCATCCAGCCATCTCATCCTCTGTCATCCCCTTCTCCTCCTGCCCCCAATCCCTCCTAGCATCAGAGTCTTTTCCAATGAGTCAACTCCTCACATGAGGGGGCCAAAGTATTGGAGTTTCAGCTTCAGCATGTCCTTCCAATGAACACCCAGGACTGATCTCCTTTAGAATGGACTGGTTGGATCTCTTTGCAGTCCAAGGGACTTGCAAGAGTCTTCTCCAACACCATAGTTTAAAAGCATCAATTCTTTGGCACTCAGCCTTCTTCACAGTCCAACTCTCATATCCATACATGACCACTGGAAAAACCATAGCCTTGACTAGTCGGACCTTTGTTGACAAAGTAATGTCTCTGCTTTTGAATATGCTGTCTAGGTTGGTCATAACTGGGGAATGCCAAAGTATTTCTCCAATATTTGGGCCACCTGATGTGAAGACCAACTCATTGGAAAAGACTCTGAGGCTGGGAAAGATTGAAAGCAGAAGGACAAGGGAGTGGCAAAGGATGAGATGGTTAGATAGCATCACCAGCTCAGTGGTCATGAATCTGAGCAAACTCCAGGAGACAGTAGAGGACAGAGGAGCCTGGCATGCTAGCGTGCTACAATCCATGAGCTCACAAAGAGCTGGACATGACTGAATGATTAAACAACAACAAGAACAAAATTATTTCTCCTAAGACATACTGTATGCATTTTAAGACAGTGAGCATCTATAGGCTACAGTGTATGTTCACAACCAAAATTGTGTCTATGTGTGTGTGTAAGGATCTTAGAGATGAGAGTGTAAGGTATTTATAGAGTTGATAAAATTGGAACTTAAAGCATTTAACCTTAACTTGCTTATGTTAAAGGGATAAATACATGATGAAGTTACCACGCAAACTTATGTCTGTTTTATTCCAAATATAATCCCACCACAAGACATGAAAACTGGAAAAACAATTTAAACCTACTTGCACATAGACAGACA
This sequence comes from Oryx dammah, assembly GCF_014754425.2. Lineage (NCBI taxonomy): Eukaryota > Metazoa > Chordata > Mammalia > Artiodactyla > Bovidae > Oryx > Oryx dammah. Next base: position 63,685,549 of record NW_024070209.1, read on the forward strand.
CACACACTTTTACATGTATGTATTTTAGTATGTCTCATTACCTTCCCCAGGTTTAAATATCTTGTCCAGCAGACTGTCCTAGCCAGGGTCCCTTCATCTTCTGACCTTTCAATAGAGGACAAAAGACAGACCATGTGGCAGATGAGCAAAACTACTCTCATTGGGCTTATGCAACATTTGAAATAGATATTTAAAAAAGAAATATCCCCATTCTTCCCAACCTCCAGAAGAGTTTTATTTTATTTTTTTATTATTTTTTTTAAATTTTTACTTTACAATTCTGTATTGGTTTTGGCATAGATTGACATGAATCCACCACAGGTGTACATGCGTTCCCAAACATGAACCCCCCTCCCACCCCCCTCCCCACAACATCTCTCTGGGTCATCCCCGCGTATCAGCCCCAAGCGTGCCATATCCTGCATCAGACATAGACTGGCAATTCGATTCTTACATGATATTATACATGTTTCAATGCCATTCTCCCAAATCATCACACCCTCTCCCTCTCCCTCTGAGTCCAAAAGTCTGCTATACACATCTGTGTCTTTTTTGCTGTCCTGCATACAGGGTCATCATTGCCATCTTTCTAAATTCCATATATGTGTGTTAGTATACTGTATTGGTGTTTTTCTTTCTGGCTTACTTCACTCTGTATAATCGGCTCTAGTTTCATCCATCTCATCAGAACTGATTCAAATGTATTCTTTTTAATGGCTGAGTAATACTCCATTGTGTATATGTACCACAGCTTTCTTATCCATTCATCTGCTGATGGACATCTAGGTTGTTTCCATGTCCTGGCTATTATAAACAGTGCTGCGATGAACATTGGGGTACATGTGTCTCTTTCAATTCTGGTTTCCTCAGTGTGTATGCCCAGCAGTGGGATTGCTGGGTCATAAGGCAGTTCTATTTGCAATTTTTTAAGGAATCTCCACACTGTTCTCCATAGTGGCTGTACTAGTTTGCATTCCCACCAACAGTGTAGGAGGGCAGAATTCTGGAAATAAAAGCAAAAATAAACAAATGGGATCTAATTAAAATTAAAAGCTTCTGCACAACAAAGGAAAACATAAGCAAAGTGAAAAGACAGCCTTCCGAATGGGAGAAAATAATAGCAAATGAAGCAACTGACAAACAACTAATCTCAAAAATATACAAGCAACTCCTGAAACTCAATTCCAGAAAAATAAACGACCCAATCAAAAAATGGGCCAAAGAACTAAATAGACATTTCTCCAAAGAAGACATATGGATGGCTAACAAACACATGAAAAGATGCTCAACATCACTCATTATTAGAGAAACGCAAATCAAAACCACAATGAGGTACCACTTCACACCAGTCAGAATGTCTGCGATCCAAAAATCTGCAAGCAATAAATGCTGGAGTTTTATTTTAATAATAAGTAAAGATGCAGCTTTTGAGAAATTTATTCTCTCACACCATGACTGTCAGGTTTTTCTCAATGGGGAATTGATTTTAGAGGTTCATGTGCTCACAGTTCAGAAAAGAGAGAGGTCATTGAGGATGAATAGTCACAGGCACTGTGGGACTTCAAGGGGTCTTACATGATACGGATGAGAATTTTCACAACTGTTCAATGTAAATTTCTATAAGCCCAGTCTTTGTCCCACTAAGGGAATATCAAATATAACCCTAGAAATGTAGTGTTTAGAGGGTATTATCGTATCTTTTAAATGGCTGGCCCTAAATACTTCTTTCAGCAAATATTTATACAGTAATAAATATGTGCCATGCTAGGTGATAAGTGATGGGGAATAATGATGAAAAATATATTTTGTTTAAAATAGTGGTTATTAAAATACAGTGAGATAATTGGCATACTGTGGATTTAGTATAAAGAATAACAGGAGTAGAAACCAAATTCTTTTTTTCTTCTTGGCATAATAAGGTATGTTTTCATTAGCGGGTATGATTTGAGCTGAGATTTGAGAGATGAATAAGATTTTACCTGATGGACAATAAGCCCATTGAAAGGGAAGGCAGAGGGAACTGCATACACAAAGGCACAGAGGTATGAAATGGGACAGTTATTTAAAGACTAGCAAATAGTTCAAATGTCTGTCATATAGGATGCAAATAGGGCAGTGGTGGGAGCAAAGCTGTCTTGGTAGGTGGCAGTCAGATGATAGATCATAATTAGCAAGTTAAGGAGTTTGTACTTCATCTTGTATTTTCCATGATTTTCAACTATTTTGCACATATGCCCATGGATACAACCCTGTAGAGTATGTATGTGATGTTATGTGAAACATAGCACGTCTTCCCAAAGTACCAATTTTACTGGAAATATTAGACATTTTCTTCTAATTTGTTTATTCATACACTCAGATTATTGTGATATATACCATCTGTCCATTAAAGCAGGAGAGTAAAACACATGTATATGTGGTGGGTAATAAGAAAGTTTTATATTTTATGTCATTAAAAACTCAGTAGGATTAGTGCTATAGTTGAATCATGGTAACTGGGATAAAAAATGAAATATGTGAATGTCTATTTGTTCGAGGAGGTGGATTGGGATTTTTTTGGTAATGGTGAAGACTGGAAGAGCTAGTTTGTTCAATTAGGAGCTAGAAATTTTTGATGAAGAAAAAATAAGTTTTTACAAATCTGTCCAACTTCTCTCTCTGTTTATATTTCATCAAACATTTTATCAACATTTAACTGTTCTTAGTCCTATTGGAATGGAAATGACTTTTCCAATAATTCAGAGGATCCAAGAATTAAGGGAGAGGAAATTAGAAGCAATTTTAATGGCATCCTTAATATACATTTGTAAAATATAATTTTAAATATATTTTTCACCAAGAAGCATAAACTTAAGGAAATTTATGAGAGAAATTTGAAAAGTAACTGAGAAATATGAAAAACTCTGCACAGGAATTTGACAATGAAGAAGATAACAGCAATCTGAAAAGTATAATATGCACTTATATTATTCTTTTAAATGATGATGGATTTATTATTGTGAATGTAAAAATTAGCATAAACCTTGGCATTTCTTAGGATAGAAAAATATCAATTACAATATCAGGACAGAATAGCTCTTAATGAAATCTCCAAAAGAGACACTGTATACTGATAAATGAGCAATAAATAGGGAAGATATATCAACAATGAGTATATTTGTATCTAACAATATAACTTCTGCATATACAAATGACAAGTGAGACCACTATAGAAAAATTAGATATTTTTTTCTGTGAAATAGTAGGTACTCAGTTTATTTCAAGTTGAAATAAGTTAAAGGTAGCCATATAATGTTCTCTGTGCTATTTTAAAACAAGACTTTTATAAGAAAAAAAGCACATATATTTCTCTATATATAGAAGACTCTAATTCATTTTAGATATAGAATTGTTGGACCAGACCTGGGAAGTATTTTACTTGGAAGAGAAATTTAAAGGCTTCCAAGATACTGGCATAAAGAGATCCTGAACTGACCTCCACCCACCAACACGCCAAATCTACACCTACATTTAGAGCAATTCCTCCTGGAGATCTGAAGGCTGACTAAACAACTCCTGCAAATAGAAGGACCACATCGAAACTGATAGGAAAGACAGGGAGACACAGTACCTTTGGGAATCCCACTCCCAGTGCAGTGCTTTGCACTAGGGAGGGATATTGCAAAGGAGCCCAAGTGTAGACTCACCCACCCTGGGACACAGCAAAACACCAGCAGCTTAAAGGGCCCCTGGACCATAAGGGCGGGGGGACCTGTTTACTAACTCTAGAGCTCCTGCCCAACAGGGAACTGCTGAGGGCCTCTTCAAGGTTGGACGTATCCGTGAGTCCCATTATTTGATTCTACCTGGGACTCCTCCTGAGCCATGTCCACTCCAGCTCCAGCCATCCCGTCAAAGTGAAACAAAGGAAAACATTCCAAACAAAAGAATAAAATAAAATCCCAGAGAAGAAAACCCTAATGACATGGAGGTAAGTAATTTAGCTGATAAAAAGTTCAAAGAAGTGTTCATCAGAACCTTCATAAAGCGCAGGAAAAGAATGCAGGGATTCAGTGAGAACTTCACCGAAGACTTCGAAAACATAAGAAAGAACCAAAATTTAAGAATACAATAACTGAAGGAAAAAATTACCTAAAAATGGGGCTTCCCTGGTGGCTCAGTGATAAAGAATCCACCTGCCAATGCAGTTGACATGGGTTTGATCCCTGATCTGGGAATATCCTACATGCCACAGAGTAGCTAAGCCCTTGCCCAACGATCGTTGAGCCTGTGCTCTAGAGCCCGAGAGCTGCAACTACTGAGCCCACGTGCTGCAGATACTGAAGTCGGTGTGCCTTAGCACCCTGGAGCCTGTGCTGCACAACAAGAGAAGCGACTGCAGCGAGAAGCCCGCATACAGCAACTAGAGAGTAGCCCCCACACAGCAAATAGACAGTAGCACCCACTCACCCCAACTAGACAAAAGCCCATGCAGCCAAAAAGTAAACAAAAGTATTTGTTAAATGCCTTAAAATAATATTTAAAAATAAACTAAATGGAATCAACAGCAGTTTAGGTGACACAGAAGAATCTTGAAGCACTATGAATAGACTGATTGCTATAAAGAGATTTAATTAGTAATTCCCAAAACCAAAGCCCAAGACCAGATGACTTCCCAGGTGAATTACACTAAACATTTAAAGAAGAGTTAATACTTATCCTTCTCAAATTATTTCAAAAAATGGAAAAGGAGGGAGCACTTCCAAACTCATTTTACAGGAGTAAATGAGACCAAAATCACACAAAGATGCCACCAAAAAAGAAAATCACAATGTACCTGGTGAACATAGATGTGGAATTGCTCAACAAAATATTAGCAAATGGAATTCAAAAATGCATTAACACGATCATGCATTCTGATAAAGTAGGATTCATTTCAGGGATGTAAGGATGGTTTACCATCCATAAATTAATCGAAGTGATATGCCACATTAACCAAAGGAAGACTAAAAATCACTTGATCGTCTCAATAGATGCAGAAAAAAGTGTTTGATAAAATCCATCGTCAGTTCATGATAAAACTCATGAAAGTTGGTATAGAGGGAATATATTTCAAAATAAAAAGGCCACTTACAAACCCATAAGCTAACATCATATTCAAAGAATAAGACAAAAATATCCACTCTTTCCACTTCTACTTAACATAATATTAATTTTAGAAGACCTGGCCACAGGGATGAAACAAGAAAAAGAAATAAACAGCATTCAAATTGGAAAGGAAGAAGTATAACTGTCACCGTTTGCAGATGACAGGATATTTTATACAGAAAACTATGAAGTCTTCACCAAAAAAGGAAAAAGATTAGAATAATAAATGAATTCAGTAAAACTGCAAGATACAAGAATAATATGCAGAAATCTGTTGCTTTTCTATATACTAATAATGATCAGAAAGTGAAAGCAAGAAAATAATCCTCTTTAAAAATCACATCAGAAAGAATAAAATTTCTAAAAATAAATAAATTTAGCCAAGGAGGTGAAAGACCTACACTGTAGAAACTGTAAAGCATTGATATTGTTGGTACTGAGTCACTAAGTTGTGTCCAACTCTCACCATCCCAAGTACTGTAGCCTGCTAGGCTCCTCTGTCCATGGGATTTCCCAAGCAAGAATACTGGAGTGGGAGAAAATAATTGCAAATTATATGACCAAAATACATAAACAGCTCATCCAACTCAATATCAAACTAACTAACTACCTAATTAAACAATGAGCTAAAGGCTGGAACAGACATTTTTCCAAAGAATACACATAGGGCCAATAAGCACATGAAAAGATGCTTAATATCACTAATCAGGGAAATACAAATCATGACAACAATGAGATATCACCTCATACCTGTGAGAATGGCTATTATAAAAAAGACGACAAATAACACGTGTTGGTGAGGATGGAGAAAAGGGGAACTGTTGGTGGAAATGAAGTTTGGTGCAGTCACTGTGGAAAACAGTATGGAGGTTTCTCAACAAAGTGAAAATAGAACTACCATATGATCTAGCAATTCCACTCCTGGGTCTGTATCTAAAGAAAAGAAAACAAATATGTTAATTTGAAAAGATGCATGCACCCCAATGTTCCTAGCAGCATTGCTTACAATGGCCGAGGTATGAAATCAACCTAAGTGTCCATCGACAGCTGAATGGATAAAAAAGATGTGATTTTGGAATATTACTCACCCATAAAAAGGAATGAAATTTTGCCATTTGCAACAGCATGGATGGACCTGAAGGGTATTATACTTAATTAAATACATCAGAGAAAGACAAATACTTTACGTTATCACTTATATGTGAAATCTAATAAATGAAAGGAATGAATATATCAGAACAAAACAGACTTACAGATATAGAGATTAAACTAGTAGTTACCAGTGGGAAGAGAGAAATGGTAAGAGAGGGATAAGAGATTAAAAGGTATAAACTACTAGGTATAAAATAAATAAGGTATAGGATATATTGTGCAGTACAGGGAATATAGTCAATATTTTATTGTAACTTTAAATGGAATATAATCTATAGAATCACCATGTTGTATACCTGAAATTAATATAATATAAATTGACTATGCTCCAATCAAAATATGTTTAATAAATAATTAAACAAATGAACAAACAGAATGTCCAGAATCCAGGACACAGTATCCTGGTGAGGATATGGAGCTACAGGAAGTTTCACTCATAGCTGGTAGGTATGCAAAATGATACCACCAGTTTGGAAGATAGTGGCAGCTTCTTTTAAAACCTAATAATATACTTACTATATGGTCTAGCAATCTCACTTTTTGGTATATCCCTATAGGATTTGAAAAGTATGTCTATACAAAAATCAGCACATGGATATTTAAAACAGTTTATTATTTCCCAAAGCTAAAAGCAACCAGGATTTCTTTCAGTATGTGAATGGATAAATAAACTGTGCTACATCCAGACAATGGAATATTATTCAGCACCAAAAAGATATGAACTATTGTCATGACTAGATATGGAAAAGATTGAAATGCATGTTGCTAACTGAAAAAAGCCAATTTGGGAAAGCTACATACTGTGTGATTCTAACTTTATGAACTGCTAGAAAAGACAAAAAAAAAAAGTTAGAGATAGTAAAAAAAAAAAAAAAAACTCAATGGTTGCAGTGGGGAGGACGGATGAATTAGTAGAGCATAGAGGAGTTTTAGCCCAGTGAAACTGTGTTATGTTGTCATAATGATGGATACATGTCCATTCTATACTGAACAACACCAGAAGAGAACCTAATGTATGCTAATGGACTCTGGGGGATAAAGATATATCCAGGTAGGTTCATCAGTTGTAACTAATGTGCCAGCTACTCTGGTGGGGAGGTAAGAATGGAGGAACCTGTGTATGACTGTAGTTTCCACTCAATTTTCTGTGATCCTAAAATTGATCTTAAAAATCTGTTAAGAAAGGGGAAAAAAATCTGTTAAGAAAGGAAAACCATAAGTTCCATTTTCATATTGATGAACATGGAGATTTAAATAGTATTTCACATTAAAATTATAATATGTGGATATTGTTCTTGTTGTTCAGTCACTAAGTTGGGCCTGACTCTTTGCAGGCCTGGACTGCAGAATTCCAGGCTCCTCTGTTCTCCACTATCTCCCAGAGTTTGCTCAAATTCATGTCCATTGAATCGGTGATGCTATCTAACCAGCTCATGCTCTGTCACCCCCTTCTCCTTTTGCCTTCAATCTTTTCCAGCATCAGAGTCTTTTCTAATAAGTTGGCTCTTCGCATCAGGTGGACAAAATATTGGAACTTCAGCTTCAGCATCAGTCCTTCCAATGAATATTCAGGGTTGATTTCCTTTAGGATTGACTGGTTTGATCTCCTTCTCCTTGCTGTCCAAGAGACTCTCAAAAGTCTTCTCCAACACCACAATTCAGAAGCATTAATTCTTCGGCACTCAGCCTTCTTTATGGTCCAATTCTCGCATCTGTACATGACTACTGGAAAAACCGTAGCCTTGACTATGTGGACCTTTGTCAGCAAAGTGATGTCTCTGCTTTTTAATATGCTGTTTAAGTTTGTCATAGCTTTCCTTCCAAGGAGCAAGCATATTTTAATTTCATGGCTGCAGTCACTGTCCACAGTGATTTTGGAGCCCAAGAAAATAAAGTCTGTCACTACTTCCACTTTTTCCTCTTCTATTTGCCATGAAATGATGGGACTGGTACCATGATCTTAGTTTTCTTAATTTAATTGAATTTTAAGCCAGTTTTTTAAACTTTCTTCTTTCACCGTCATCCAGAGACTCTTTAGTTCCTCTTCACTTTTTGCCATTAGAGTGATATCATCTGCATATCTGAGGTTGTTGATATTTCTCCCAGAAGTCTTGATTTCAGGTTGTGATTCATCCAGCCTAGCATTTCACATGTAACTGCATACAAGTTAAATAAGCAGGGTGACAATATACAGCCCTGATGTACTCCTTCCCCAGTTTTGAACCAGTCCATTGTTCCATGTCTGGTTCTAATGGTTGCTTCTTGACCCACACACAGGTTTCTCAGTAGACAGGTAAAGTGGTCTGGTATTCCCATCTCTAAGAATTTCCACAGTTTCTTGTGATCCACACAGCCAAAGGCTTTAGCATAGTCAATGAAACAGAAGTAGGTGTTTCTCTGGAATTCTCTTGATTTTTCTATGATCCAACGGATGTTGACAATTTCATCTTTGCTTCCTCTGCCTTTTCTAAATCTAGCTCGAGCATCTGGAAGTTCTTGGTTCACATACTGTTGAAGCTTAGCATGAAGGATTTCCAGCATTACTTTGCTAGCATGTGAAATGAGTGGAGTTGTGTGGCAGTTTGAACATTCTTTGGCATTGCCTTTCTTTGGGATTGGAATGAAAACCGGCCTTTTCCAGTCCTGTGGCAACTGCTGAATTTTCAAATTTGCTGGCCTATTGAGTGCAGCACTTTCACAGCATCATCTTTTAGGATTTTAAATAGCTCAGTTGGAATCCACTAGCTTTGTTCATAGTGATGTGTCCTAAGGCCCATTTGACTTCATGCTCCAGGATGTCTGGCTCTAGGTGAGTGCTCACACCATAATGGTTATCCAGGTCATTGAGATCTCTTTTGCACAGTTCTTCTGTGTATTCTTGCCACCTCTTCTTAATCTCTTCTTGCTTCTCTTAGGTCCTTACCATTTCTGTCCTTTATTGTACCCATCCTTGCCTAAAATAGTCCCTTGATATCTCCATTTTCTTGAAGAAATCTCTAGTCTTTCTCATTTCTCTATTTCTTTGCATTGTTCATTTAAGAAGACCTGCTTATCTCTCCTTGCTATTCTCTGGAACTCTGCATTCAGTTGAGTCTATCTTTCCTTTTCTCCCTTGCCTTTTGTGTCTCTTCTTTCCTTGGCTATTTGTAAAGCCTCCTCAGACAACCACTTTGGGCTTCCCTAATAGCTCAGTTGGTAAAGAATCTGCCTGCAGTGCAGGAGACTCCAGTTTGATTCCTAGGTTGGGAAGATCCCCTGGAGAAGGGAACAGCTACCCATTCTAGTATTCTGGCCTGGAGAATTCCACTAGACTGTTATAGTCCATGGGTTCACAAAGAGTAAGACATGACTGAGAGACTTTCACTTTCACTTCTTGTATTTCTTTTTCTTTGGAATGGCTTTGGTCACTGCCTCCTGTAATATGTTATGAACACCCATCCATAGTTCTTCAGACATTCTGTCTACCAGGGATTATAATCCCTTGAATCTATTCCTCATCTCTACCATACAATCATAAGGGATTTGATTTAGGTCACACCTGAATGGCCTAGTGGTTTTCCATCTTTTCTTCAATATAAGCCTGAATTTTGAAATAAGGAGCTCATGATCTGAGCCACAGTCAGATCCAGGTCTTGTTTTTAATAACTGTTTAGAGTTTTGCTATCTTTGGCTACAAAGAACATAATCAGTCTGACTTTGGTGTTGACCATCTGGTGATGTTCATGTGTAGAGTCATCTCTTAGGTTGTTATAGAAGGGTGTTTGCTATGATGAGCGTGTTCTCTTGACAAAACTGTTAACCTTTGCCCTGCTTCATTTTGTACTCCAAGGCCAAACTTGCTTATTTTTCCGGGTATCTCTTGACTTCTACTTTTGCATTCCAATCCCCTATGATGAAAAGGACATCTTTTTGGTGTTAGTTCCTGAAGGTATTACAATTTTTCATAGCACCTGTCAACCTCAGCTTCTTTGGCATTAATGGTTGGGGCATATACTTGGATTACTGTGATGCTGAACCATTTGCCTTGCAAGCGAACTGAGATCATTCTGTTGCCTTTGACATTTCATATGCTTTTGCCTTTTCATATTGTCCATGGGGTTTTCCAGGCAAGATTACTGAAGTGGACTGCCATTTCCTTCTCCAATGGACCACATTTTTTCAGAACTCTTCACTATAACCCATTCATCTTGGATGGCCCTACATAGCATGACTCATAGCTTCATTGAGCTATGCAAGCCCCTTCACCATGACAAGGCTTTGATCCATTAAGGAGCTGTGAATATTATGAACAACTTTATGCCAATGAATCTTGAATTTAGGTGAAAAAGACATATTCCTTGAAAAGAGAAACACAATGTACCTAAAAACAAGAAGATGTAACAATCAGATTTTACCTGTGTCTATTTTATAAAGTTGATTCCTTATTAAAATCTACCTTAAAGAAAACTTAAAATTTGGATGACTTCACTGGTGAATTCTAGCAAACATTCAAGGAGGAAATAATATCAAATGTATACAAACTCTTTCTGAAAGTAGACTATGAGGGAACTCTTCTCAATTTCCTTAATACTCAGATTTGATGGAAACGTTAACATCAGAGAAATTCACTGACAAATATCTCACAACCGTGGACACAAAAATCTTTTAACAAAGCATTAGTAAATTTAATCAGTCAAGATTCAAAAAGGATAATGTGTGGGTGCTAAGTCACTTCAGTTATGTCTGACTCTTTGCAACCCTATATGCTATACCCCGCCAGGCTCCTCTGTGCATGGGACTCTCCAGGCAAGAATACTGGAGTGGGTTGCCATGCCCTCCTCCAGGAGATCTTCCTAACCCAGGGATTGAATGTGCATCTCTTATGTCTACTGCATTGGCACAGCATGTTCTTTCCTACTAGCACCACCTGGGAAGCCCCTAAAGGTTAATACATCACATCTAAATGTATTTTATCTGAGGAAGACACAGTTATTTTGACATTCAAAGGTCTACCCATGTAATTAATAACATTAAAAAGCTAAAGGAGGAAAGAAAACATACATCACAATAAATGCAGGGAAAAAATTTACAAAAATTTTTTTTACAAAATTCATTATATAAATTCTCAGCAAACTAGAAAAGAACTTCCTAAAATGTTATCTTATTTAAATTTGTGCACTGATTTGTTATACTGGGATTAAACATGCTTTTATGTGTTCCTTAGAATTTTAGATTTTCTCCTCTACTTAGGGTTTCTTAGGGACTTATTGTTTATCTTATCAATTTATATGATTTAATAACATGTCATAAAAGCTGCTAATGTTCACCAATATCTACTTCTACTCTTTCCCAGGCTTGCAGCTAAGCTATATTTCTCGATTCCCTCCCTATCATCCTTGTATCTAGATGAGACCGTGAACCTGAGTGCTGGTGAAAGGAAAGTGAACAAAAATATGTATGTCATTTTCAAACTGATCCTACACAGTATCTCATCCAAACTTTCATTCAATAACTCCATTTGCCTCACTTTCCCATTTGGTATAAGTCAAGGATTCTGAGGATGTAGAGAATGACAGGTGAAAATAACCTGGATCTCTTGAGTTACTGTCTGTCAGAGAGCCATTCAGGAGACCCACCCAGTCGGTACACACCCACAGTGAACTTTGTACAAATGAAAAAGAATCTTTTACATAAAGGCATTGAGATTCAGAGATGTCACAGACGTCAATCGTACTTACAAACTGCATTGTACAGCACAGTTTATCATACATATATTTCTTTCCCAAATATTTAATCTTACATAAACAAAAAATATATAAATCTTTTTTCTTTCCTTTATTCATTCATTCAACAAACATTTTTGTTTGTTTGTCTCTTATGTTCTAGGCACTTAGGGTATAGCAATGGAAAATTGAGACAAAATCTCTACATTTATTGTTTTTATATTTTGATACAGAGAAACTGATGGTAAATAATTAAATTAAGTAGTAACATCACATAGAATAGGGAATATGGATGAAAATAAAGTCAGAAAATAAGTAAGGAATATCAGGATGAGGTTTTACAATTTTACATAGTATGGTCTGTGAAGGACTCACTGAGAAGGTGTCATTTAGGCAAAGACTTAAGGGAAATGAGAGAGTCGTGAAGATATCTGGAGGAAGAATGACCCAGGCAAATGAGAAAACAAATTTTTAAAAATTCCCAAGGCAGAAGCATGCCTGGTGTGTCCAAACATACATTCAAGGAGCCCAGAATAGCTTTACCAGAGTGAGAAAAATAGAAGTGACTTCAAAATCATGTGAAAGAAGTAAGATGTGGGTGGCAGACTAGTAAGGCCTTCTGGCTGTTGTGAGGATCTGAGGTTTTCCTCTGAGTCAGGTGAAGCCTTTGTTTAAAGGTCTGACATGACAGGCTCTGGCTGCTCTGATGAGCCTAAACTGCAGCTGTCAAAAGGAAAACAGATCAGTTAGAAATCACTGCAGTCACTCAGGTGATTGATGATGGGGGCTTGGACTAGTGGAATTGCCTGTAAGTGGTGAGAAGTGGTCAGATTCTGGATATATTTTGAAGATAATTGTCAACAGGATTTCCCACTCAGTCGGAGGTGGGGATGAGAAAAAGAAAGAACTGAGCAACTGGAAGAAGGAGATTATCATTTTCTGAGATGGGGAAGGGGTACATGCCTGAGAAGATCAGGAGTTTCATGTGGAAGGTGACAGCCTGTGATGTTTATTAGACTTCCAAGTGGAGATGTCAAGTGGGCAGTTGGATATATGAGTCTAGAGTTCAGGAGAGAAGTCTGGGCTGGAGACATACATTTCCAAGTAGTCAACGCTTTCTGGTATTTAGGATCATAATTCAGGATGAGATCACCAAGGGAGTGAGCCAAGATAGAGAAGAAGATGAAGGACTGAGCCTCCTTTGGCTCAGAGCTAACAGTCCATATGTTAATTTTGTTCCATGTTCCAGGGCTCCACTATGCTCTTAGTCAATGGAAACTGGTATGGTGGAATATACTATCTGGGATATGTACTCTGGGAACCATACTGGGAACTCCCTCAGTAAACTCCTGCTCCAGAGTACTCACTACATCAAGAGTGTGGCTTTATCTGTTGTGTCTTCTCAATGATTTATTGTATTCTGTAGACCCTTTGATTTATAATGACTAATAAAAGGGATGCAAGAATTGGCACCAGGCCTGCAGCAAAGAAACAAAGAATGTCATTCTGGGTGTTAAATGCAAATTATGAAGTCACTACAAGTGCCTTCAATAAAGTGACAGGAAATGATAAAAGTTAGCAGGCAAAAGGGGAAACTCTTTGATATTATGAAATGTGCTGTAAGTACCACTGCAACCTGTAGGGATCGTCCCGTAACTGTAATCAGCAGTGGCTCAGACGAACTGTGGGAGGACACATTTGTGACCTCAGAGATATAAAGAGCAGAGAACAGCGATGGCCAAGAACACACCTTTCAAGGATGCTGTTGGGCTGATGCAGTGAGTGCTGCCTATTCTCAAACCCCGAGGTACCTTTCCTCCTACCTCAAACAGAGTGTGGAAACATGTGCCGATCACAGTGAGGCCAACCCACCTTACCAGGTTGCCTTTGACTCTGTTCCATTCCCTAATGTACAAATCTTTTATATTTTATATCATCAAATCCATAGATAGTTTCATTTCTTCATTGTACTTATGCTTAAAATACTTCTAAATCCAATTTATTTCTAGTATTTTTAAGAATCACCATTATTTTAGCAAATATTCCATATTTCATCAAGCAGATGCATCAAGAAGCAGAGAGTTGTGTTGTTGTTGCTTTTTAATCCTGAATTCCCCCTTTGGCTGTAAGGACAGTCCTTGGGTATATGAAGGACCAGCTGGAGTCCCCATCCTGAGCTCAGTCTCCCCGACCCTGTACACACCTGAACCTCTCTTTATTAGCATCCTTCTAGAAACAGAATGACTGCTGCTGTGTTGGCACTGTGGAAGGGGGCGAGTTGGCACACCCATGAGAGGACTATGACTCTAGACGGTACTGACTTAGTCACCTTACACCCAGATTCCTGTTCTCTCCAGGACACTCCCAGTTGCCCTGATGACTTTCCATCTCTTGTTATGCTCAGTGCTGTCCATGTCTCTCTGAGTTTCAGGGTCCTGCATGACCTACTTTTTCAAAGTGATAAATTCACATGCTGTGGCCAGGACTCTTGAATGGGGCCTGCTGTCTCCTCTGCTGAGGGGCCCTGGGTGATGGCAGAGCACGGGGATGTGGCTGAACAAACTGAAGTCTCTAAAGACCAGAACAATAATCCTGTTGCCTTGGTTTAGTGTGTCACACAGGGCAACTAGGGCCATCCCTCTGGGCCTTACTGTCCTTAGGTCCTTTAATGCACCATCTCTAAGATCCTTCCCAGATTAAAGAGTCCATCATTCTTTGATGCAGAATCACATGGCACTTTGCATTCTTTCAGGGAAGGTGGAGTAAGAAAAGGTATTGCCAGAAAAGAATGGATTATCCTAAAAATATTGCTGGCGTGTCATTGTGCTCTGGTTCTAGGAGAGAATTGCATGCTAATGCTGTAAGGTATTCACTGTGTGTAATGAATTAACTCCTCTCCTGGGCACGTAGAATGGTACTGATTACCTACCAGCCTTGAGAGAATCAGAGAATAGACACTGAAAACCATTTTTTGTGTGTTCAGTGGCTCATGTAAGGAAACTAAGTTGCAAAACTGTGTTAGACTTTGATGGACATTATGTGGCTGGGGCTGTGTGTGTGTCTGTGTGTGTGCCTGTATGTATATGTTGTGCATGTAAGAGCTGAGATGGGAGGAAATTGCCCTTGAAATAATTCAAAAAAATCCACACAGCCAGTGAAGTTGGCCTCTCCGCTCCCTAGCGCCATAAACTATGACCCTAAAGTCCTGTGTTCTCCTGTCCATAGGCAAAGTCTGCTCTTGCCATTTCCCCCACCCCTGGACTGCAGGGGTGTGACCCAAATTTCTTCTCTTGGATACTGGATGTAAAGGAGCACTCCATTACAAAAGGGTGTGGAGGAGCATTTGACTTATTTCAGATCAGTCTGGAAAATGCTGGGTTCAATGAATTTCTTTACTGCAGAACATTTCAGTGCCTTAGCATACTATATTCATTTTGTTACTAACGAAGGGGCTATAGCACATATGTTACACTGATAGTCTTTGCAAATCTTTTGTCAAGAGAACCCTCATTACACTACAGCTTCTGGGACAAAAGGTGGAAACCAATGAAGTTCCATATGAAGTGTCCCTGGCTATTCCATATCTTTATTAGAATCTTGAACTCAATCTTGGAGAGCAAGTTTAGAAAAAAAATCTCTTGGCCAGTAGAGGTTTGCTGACTGAAATCCCATCTATATTAGGGGGACTGCCTTCTTTACCTGTAGGTGAGGTTGGCCCTGCTTTCACCACTGAAGGAACACACAGCCTGCCTTTCAAGGCACACTTCACTCCTATTCCCATCCACCAACCAGAAGCCATTTTTTAGGTTTGCTTTGGGAGCAAACTCGAGTGGACAATGCTAAGTGTTTACTTGCTCTTTTCCATAAGAGCCCTTAATTCTGTCTTCCCTAAAAGCACAGACAGAATACTTTCTACCAACATCCCAAGAAGTTATCGCTACCCAAAGACCAAAACATTCTCTTGAAGAATGCCTCCATTAACCTCAGACTTTAATGCATTACTTTCAAATCCAATAAAACAATTAAAAAACAAACAAAAAAGAATAAATAAAGTGGGTAAATACATAAGCATTTCTATAAGCAAATCAAAGTAAAATCTTTAAATGATTTGAAAAGACCCTGATGCTGGGAAAGATTGAGGGCAGGAGGAGAAGGGGATGAGAGAGGATGAGATGTTTGGATGGCATCACTGACTCAATGGACATGAGCTTGGGTAAGCTAGGGGAGTTGGTGATAGACAGGGAAGCCTGGCGTGCTGGGGTTCATGGGGTCGCAAAGAGTCAGGCACGGCTGAGCGACTGAACTGATGATGATATAAATACAAAAGCTGAATTTTCATAACTGTTCCCTAGACACTTCCTTGGTTTTTAGGAAAGTTATACTTCAAGGCCAAAATGAATAGAAGAGTTTCTCCCCCATCTCGAGTAAGACTCCAAAACCTTAATGGTTTTAACATTTTATTCATAAGAAGTTGTTCATATTTGCTTGATCTGTTGACTCCAGCTTCATATTTGAAATGACTTATGAAAAATTATCAGATTTGTATAGACTTACAAGAGCTAAGGTTTGAGAAGCAAAGGGTACCAGTAAACAGACATACTTAAAAAAATCTAAATTCCCTTCCCTGACCAACTCTAACAGAAACATTAAAGGGGCCTTTGATGAACAATTGGGGAGCCGACCAAAAGACCCAATTTCAGTTTCAACAAGTCATCAAATATTATATGAGTCAATTACATAAACATTGGAATTTCCCGACATCTGATTCCAATAGCAGGAGAGCAGCCCAGGTTCACAATGGAGATTTCTCAATAGGCAATGCCGTTTTCCAGGTAATTAAAACTGTTTGTATAGGAGAGCAGATTTATCTTCTGAAACCATTTTAGCGCTAGTGCTCTCCTGAGTGGTATCAGTTGACACACTGCATAATCTAGAACAGACTAATTGCTGCATGATTTCTAATTTTTCTGCAGCCATGTAAATGAGCCGAAGTCTGCACAGGTGGAGCCCATTAGAGTGAGTGATTTCCCTCTCATGTTGTTATCTTCATTTGCCGTTGTCTTATCAACTCCAAGTAGGAAATCCGCTGTCATGAAAAGCAGGCGAGGGAACAATGTCTGGCTGAAAAGTCTTGTTTCATTATTTTTTAATTCGTATAGTCCTACCTGCTTAATGCAGCTTTCTGATTAGCATGCTAGGCAGCCAGTAATGCAGTTTTATTTAAATAAGGAGGCAGGGCTTTCATTTAAACTAAGAAATCATCTCCATTTCTTATCAGGGAACAAGGATTCATGATTCAATAATACATGAATTTAATAATGCATAATGGTAGACTTCACAGGTACTAAATAGCAATACCAGAGTGGGTTAGTATGCTCCATGGGTCATCATCTCCAAGTCCCAATCTGGTCTGTCCACACCTCCTCCCTCATCCCTTCCATTATTTCCTGTCAGTGAAAGAGCTATGTGGTTCGCCATATTCCTCTGACGCTGCCAAGATCCCAACTCGAGGGCTGCATCTTCACTT
Organism: Oryx dammah; assembly: GCF_014754425.2. Classification (NCBI taxonomy): domain Eukaryota; kingdom Metazoa; phylum Chordata; class Mammalia; order Artiodactyla; family Bovidae; genus Oryx; species Oryx dammah. The sequence goes on from NW_024070209.1 coordinate 63,703,057, forward strand.
TATGACTGTGTTTAATTGCTGTTAAACTGCTGGACTTTGGCCTCTGCAAGAATTCCCAAACTGGACCCATGGGAGACTTGAAAGGATTGGGAGGGAGAGGATGGGGATAGAAAGGTAAGGAACTTCATTCCCTACCACTAATTTCTCTTTCCATGGAGGCATCACTCCATCACTACCACTAATTGCTCTTTCCATGGAGGCATCACTCCATCACTTTATTTTAGTGAGGGGAAACAGTCTGTAGTGCATTTACGACATCCAGGGCCACATAATCTTTTCATAATTCTGCATGTGGTTCACAGCTTATGGGTACCTGAGTCTGGCAGGTCAATGACAGTTCAGCTTAACATTCCTTCCCTTTTGGTTTGTGTGGCTTTCTTTGCTGTGGGCTACCCAGTGGATACCAAGGGAACATTTAGAGATACCAAGGGGACATTTTGTGCAAAGATGGGCACAGTTAAGGACAGAAATGGTATGGACCTAACAGAAGAAGATATTAAGAAGAGGTGATAAAAAATACACAGAAGAACTATACAAAAATATCTTTATGACCCAGATAATCATGATGGCGTGATCACTCATCTAGAGCCAGACATCCTGGAATGCAAAGTTAAGTGGGCCTTAGGAAGCATCATTATGAACAAATTTAGGGGAGGTGATGGAACTCCATCTGAACTATTTCAAGTCCTAAAAGATGATGCTGTTAAGTGCTGCATTCAATATGCCAGCAAATTTGGAAAACTCAGCAGTGGCCACAGGATGAGAAAAGGTCAGTTTTCATCCAAATGCCAAAGAAAAGCAGTGCCTAAGAATGTTCAAACTATCGCACAATTGCACTCATCTTACAGGCTAGCAAAGTAATAACTCAAAATTCTCCAAGCCAGGCTTCAACAGTATGTGAACTGTGAACTTCCAGATGTTCAAGCTGGATTTAGAAAAGGCAGAGGAACAAGAGATCAAATTGCCAACATCCGTTGGATCATCAAAAAAGCATGAGAGTTCCAGAAAAACATCTACTTCTGCTTTATTGACTATGCCAAAGCCTTTGACTTTGTGGATCACCACAAACTGTGGAAAATTCTGAAAGAAATGAGAATACCAGACCACCTGACCTGCCTCCTGAGAAATCTGTATGCAGGTCAGGAAGCAACAGTTAGAACTGGACATGAACAACAGACTGGTTCCAAATCAGGAAAGGAGGACGTCAAGGCAGTCTATTGTCACCCTGTTTATTTAACTTCTACGCAGAGTACATCATGTGAAATGCTGGCTGGATGAAGCACAAGCTGGAATCAAGATTGCTGGGAGAACTATCAATAACCTCAGATATGCAGATGACACCACCCTTATGGCAGAAAGTGAAGAAGAACTCAAGAGCCTCTTGATGAAAGTGAAAGAGGAGAGTGAAAAAGTTGACTTAATACTCAACATTCAGAAAAATAAGATCATGGTATCCTGTCCCATCACTTCATGGCAAATAGATGGGGAAATAATGGAAACAGTGGCTGACTTTAATTTCTTGGGCTCCAAAATCATGCAGCCATGAAATTAAAAGATGCTTGCTCCTTGAAAGAAAAGCTATGACCAAACTAGACAGCATATCAAAATGTAGAGACATTACTTTGCCAACAAAACTCCATCTAGTCAAAGCGGTGGTTTTTTCAGTAGTCATGTAAGAATGTGAGAGTTGGACTATAAAGAAAGCTGAGTGCCAAAGAATTGATGCTTTTGAACTGTGATGTTGGAGAAGACTCTTGAGAATCCCTTGGACAGCAAGGAGATCCAACCAGTCAGTCCTAAAGGAAATCAGTCCTGAATATTCATTGGAAGGACTGATGCTGAAGCTGAAACTCTGATACCTTGGCCACCTGATGCAAAGAACTGACTCATTTGAAAATACCTTGATGCTAGTAAAGATTGAAAGCAGGAGGCGAAGGGGACAACAGAGGATGAGATGGTTGGATGGCATCACCAACTCGATGGACATGAGTTTGAGTAAGCTCCAGGAGTTAGTGATGGACAGGGAAGCCTGGTGTGCCTCAGTCCATGAGGTTGCAACATGGGGTCGTACACAACTGAGAGACTGAACTGAACTGAACTGTTCGCGGTGGACGGTGTGCTATCCTGCTTGGTATTTAAAGTCAAATGTTCAAGGAATTTCAGCCTGCCCAACTGAATTCCCTGAGTGGTTGACCAATAAGAAAGTCAAATAAATCAGACATACATTGCTTTTTGTCATCCATTTATTTGTTTTTCATTGTCTTCAATTTGGAAAATTAGATAAAGCCAGCCCATTCCCATGCTTTACTGCTTTCATCTGAATATAAGGGGTTAAGCTTTCTTTTTTTTTAAAGAATTTGAAATTTTTTTATTTAGGAGAAAATAAAAATGCACATGTGGAATCATTGGCACAAGTACATGAGCACAAAATGTGCTAAATTTGTATGACTGATTAATTAAGCATTTAGAACTTTTTCATGTGCTACAGAGTGTTTCTCCATAAGCACAAATGTGTGTTACTGTGTAACCTAAGTAAAACTACCTTATTGGCTTCAGTGAGTTTATGAAACCAAATGTGTAATGTGGTCAGTAATTCTATGGAAGAATTCCATTCTGCTTGTTTCAGGACAATGAGTATTAAAACCACAAAAAATATGATAACCTGTTTGCAGTCAGGATGGTGTCTCAGACCTTTTTGCATATGTCTCAGAATTATTCATACACAAAAATCCGTCCCCGGCTACTTGCCTATTGTATGTCAGCCACTGTTGGAAACTGGGTACAAAAGCAGTAAGTAAGAGACAAGTCTCCCCTCAGGAAGCTCCCAGTCAGGACAAATGGGAAGAGAGAAAATACACACAGATCGACACAGGGATGTAAGAGAGCTGTATGTCCCGTGCTGCAGGAGCGCAGAGAGGAAATACTCCAAGAACTAGGCACTGAGTAATTCCTCAAAAAAGACTTGTGAAATTGTAATTTCAAGGGTCTGTTCCCTGAGGCGTAATTGAATTGGTGGTGCTCCGTGTGAGTCAATAATTTTTACTCTCTAGCCAGTTGTGTAGCCAGCAGTAGATTTGGTTTTGACGTATTTTATATGATTCCTTTGGCCAAAATCGCTTGAACAAACTAGGCAAAGAAAAACCCAGTAAAAGCAATTCTCAAAATGTTTTTAAAATCCAGTTCACTCTTCCTTAGAGTTTACGGTTTTGTAAATATATGCATGAAAGGAGATTATTCTATGTTTACTTTTAAGTCTTTATAATTTATATTCCTCAAGAAGCCTTTAAGGTGAATCATAATAAACACACACATACATAAGCACACAAGTGCTAGGGTGGTTAAAATAGAAATTAAAACAAGAAAATAGAACCAATAGAAGGGCAGTTGTACCAGGATCAACGCGTGAGATAATTACGATAACTAAGCTTAAAGCTTCCTGGAAGTTGAATACATTTCTGTGTAAATACTTGAGGGAATACGGTTCACACTATAGTTCTTTTCACTGGTCTTTTGCCCATTTCTTCTCCCTGAGTGAGATGGGGAGGGGGTGGTAATAGCACAGAACATCCATAAATCAACTCTAATCTCTAATGGCATTTTCCATGCACAGTCTTATAGAAGGTCATAGAATGAATTTTTCACCCTCAACAGAATTTTGCTTTCTGTAATACCCCCACTTAAGAAGATTGTAACCTGGGAATTTTTCCCAGGGAGTCAAAATGGGATGTCAAATTCATTATCCTGCACCCTGCTTAGAGCACTAATCCAGACTCCTCAGCGACAGAAACTTGCTTCACAGGTGGTTGCTGAAGTTACAGTATTTTTCTTTACATTTAAAGTTAATCCAGTTCAGTATCAATAGCAAATCCTCTTAAAACATGTACACAGGAGGCCAAGCCAGTATTTTGACATTCCTGGCTGGGAATGATGCCATTAACACCTTCAATTAATCTCCATGCAAAGTCATTAGGTGGCCCAGATTCAAGACCATATGTTAAGATGTTATTAGTTTCCCTGCAAAGGGAGTGTTTGGTCAGTTACAACTAGAAACAGACGCCCACCAGTAGGATCAGAAGGGAATAGTTGCTTTAGTTATGACACCCCTCATCTCACCCATCACCAGGATGGGGCAGGGAGCTTCCTAACTAATTACTGAAGTTAGGATTCAACAATTTCAGGTCCTTTATGAAGTTTACTAGGCCCAATTATAAGCAACAGAAGAGACAGGAATATAAAATCCTTAGAGGAAACTGATCTGGTTGAATATCTACATCTTGGAAAATTGTCCAGTATACCTCCAGAGAGGAATGTCAGAGAAAATGGTAAACTGAGTATCAGAAAGGTTTCCCTGGTGGTTCAGGTGGTAAAGAATCTGCCTGCAATGCAGGAGACCCAGGTTTGATCCTTGGGTTGGGAAAATTCCCTGGAGAAGAGAATGGCTACCCACTCCAATATTCTTGCCTGGAGAATTCCATGGACAGTGGTGCCTGGCAGGCTATAGTCCATGGGGTCACAAAGAGTTGGACACAGCTGAGTGAATTTCACTCACTCTCACTCAAGTATTGTACCACTATGGAGGCATGTGGCCTAGGCAAGCTTGACTAACATTGCTGTTCTTCATTTTTTCACTCCTAAAATGAGAAGGGGGAAGATGTGAGGAGAGGGCATTATTAAATCTTAGTGCATGGGAAACATATCTTAAAAGTCACTCTTTAAATTCAAGGTGTGTCCAGTCTTTATAACTGACAAATTATATTTTCTGTAGAATAGTATGTATTTGGGTATAAACCCTTGCAACAATTTGGGCTATTGGTCAAATCCATTTAAATTAATCTGTGGTGGTGATCAACATCTCTCGATTATAAGCCATTTGTCTAAGAGAATCACTGAATAGTTTCCAAAGTACAATAGACACACAGTTCTGTTTGATGTTCCTAAAATGTACGCAGATGATACCACTCTAATGGCAGAAAGTGAAGAGTAACTTTCACCCTCTTGATGAGGGTAAAAGAGGAGAGTGAAAAAGTTGGCTTGAAACTCAACATTCAGAAAACTAAGATCATGGCATCTAGTCCCATCACTTCATAGCTAATAGATGGGGGGGAAATGGAAACAGTGGTAGATTTTATTTTCTTGGTTTCCAAAATCACTGTAGACGGTGAAGTAGCCACGAAATTAAAAGACACTTACTCCTTGGAAGAAAAGCTACAACAAACCTAGACAATGTACTAAAAAGCAGAGACATCACTTTGCCGACAAAGGTCTGTATAGTCAAAGCTATGGTTTTTTCAGTAGTCATGTACGAATGTGAGAGTTGAGCACTATAAAAATAGCTGAGCACTGAAGATTAGATGCTTTCACATTGTAGTGCTGGAGAAGACTCTAGAGAGTCCCTTGGACAGTATGGAGATCAAATTGGTCAATCCTAAAGGAAATCAACCTTTAATATTCACTGGAAGTACTGATGTTGAAGCTGAATCTCCAATAATTTGATGAGAAAAACGGACTCGTTGAAAAAGACCCTGATGTTGGGAAATATTGAGACAGGAGGAGAAGGGGGCAACAAAGGATGAGATGGCTGGATGGCATGACCAACTCAATGAACATGAATTTGAGAAAGCTCTGGGAGATGGTAAAGGACAAGGAGGCCTGGCATGCTGCAGTCCATGGGGTTGCAAAGAGTTGGACATGACTTAGTGACTGAACAACAGCAAAGTGTATGGAATGGAGGAGAACCATTCACAAGATAGCATGCACACCCTGGAATCTGAGGAAGATTTGGAGATGCCTTGCCACTTACCAAAGTGAATCTCATTCAGTGAGCTTGCAGTATTCACTTAAAGCCTCTTATTTCTTAAACTTGAGTGAACATGCATTGGAATCATCTCAATGAATTGTAAAGGAACAAATGCCTGGACTCCACAGCCAGTAGGTCTAGGATGGACCTGAGAATCTGAACTACTAAAAAATTCCCAGGTGAGGCTGGTGCCATGATCAGGAAACCATGCTTTCAGATAGCTTCGCTTTATAGTCCTCTTCTATTAAGTGAAAATAAAATTAGATAGGTGTGGTTTTCAAAGGTGTTTCCCATTCCTGAGTTGCCCAGAGGGGAATTTTCTTTTCCTCCCCCCATGAGAGTAACTGCATTTTTATCAATTGCATTGATTGATTACTTGCATGGGAATTTATTTGATAAAACATGTTGCATACCCATCCCAAATATGTTTGAAAGCCAAGACACTATAATTGGAAGGTTTCTAAGCTCTCTTCATACCCTAACCTTCTACAAATATCTGTGACTTGGTAATAAAGGAGAACCTTGAACATCTTTTCATTGTGATATCCTGGTATCATGCAAACCCAATAGAATGTCATGAATAATCCCCAAATTACTAGTTTGCCTCAACTTTAAGAGTGGCTAAGAAAAGCCAAGAAAAGTAAAGCTGAAGCTCCAATACTTTGGCCACCTGATGTGAAGAGCCAACTCATTGGAAAAGATCCTGATGCTGGGAAAGATTGACGTCAAGGAGGAGAAGGGGATGACAGAGGATGAGATGGTTGGATGGCATTAGTGACTCAATGGACATGAGTTTGAGCAAAATCAAGAAGATAGTGAAGGACAGGGAAGCCTGGCATGCTGCAGTCCATGGGGTCACAAAGAGTCAGACACGACTGAGCGACTAGATTAAGATATAAAGGAGGTTTCATAAGCCTAAATCTCCCAAGCTCAGCATCATTTGTCATCTCAATAACCTGAATGTCAGCACTGCTCTGAGGAGGGAGAGGACTCACTTCCAGGACGGGAGCTGACGTTTTTCGAAACTTAAGTAGCCAGCCAGCCTTTCCCCTGGTACTTTGATGTTAATTAAACATTTGCTGCTTCAGGGTCTCCATTTGTTTCCTCATTTTACTCCTGTGGTCTAGGTGTTGAACCTGCTTTTAATAAACACCAGCAGAATAACCCCTTTGGGATTGTCAATATCAGTAGCTCACGGGACACAGAGAGAGTTTTGAGGGTAGTGAAGCTGAAGATCATGGCAGCAGATGGTGAGCAGGTGGTGACCTGGTGAGTTTCAGAAGTCCACCGGAACATTGTTTAGGTTTCTGAAGTCACTGAGAGTGGTTAAATGTCATTTCTGAAGTCTCTTAGTTAGAAGAAGCACATGTAGTTGGAAGATGCACCCAGGTTCGTGGTAAATTGCGTCAGTCGTGTCCGACTATTTGCGACCCCAAGGACTGTAGCCTGCCAGGCTCCTCTGTCCATGGGATTCTCTAGGGAAGAATAATTTCTCCAGGGGATCTTCCCAACCCAGGAATAGAACCAGAGTCTCCCGTGAGCCTGCACTGTAGGCGGATTCTTTTGACACTGAGCCACCAGGGGAAGCCCAAGTGAGCCTTGCTCAGGACTCAGCCCACCGTAACAGTTATCAGCTTTCAAATGACCTGCCCATCCCCTTGTTTCCTGAGAATCTGAAGATTTACACTCTGAAGACTGACAGCCATTTTCACATTGGAGATCACTCCCTCAGGCTGCTTCTAACCCCTTGCTGATTTCTTTCAGACTTCAGGCCAAGGGTCCTCAGGCCAGGCTGAGCTGTGGCCACAGCAGCCTTTGTAAGTGGGTCAAGCTGGACCTCATCTAGTTGACTGCTGCCCAGGGAAGACATAGCTCTTCATCGTCCATGGCACTCTGAAGCAGAAATCAGTTAACTTTTAGGACAGGAAAAATAGATCACTTGGATTGCTGAAGTAGGAATAGATTCTGTAGCAATTAAGAGAAACCAGTCCAGAGAGGAGATAGCTGTGTCCATGCTCAGCAGCCAGGTGGAGCTTCAGAGAGTGCACTTAGCGGCCAAGGCCTGGAAAGTGCATCAGCCAGCCCAGCCCATGCAGAACACTCTTCAGAACTTGGGACATTGTTCAGAAGGATGGAAAAAGATGAGCTGGAAATCATCAAAAGATACCTATTTGATTCTCAGGGCAATTCCCTGATGGCATTAAAAATGCAAAAGAATGCCCCTGTGAGCTGTCCCTGTGTATTCTAATGATACCTCTAATACTGTTTAGTAATCAAGAAAAATTGATACAGAACAATTAGTGTTGTTCCATGAAGGAGCCAAAGAAAGCAGCTTGGGACTTCATTTTAAATTAACTAGGAATGACATTAGATCAGTAGTCCCCAACGTTTTCGGCACTGGGCACCAATTTCGTGGAAGACAATTTTTTCATGGACTTGGTGTGGAGGGGTGGTTTTGGTCTCACCTGCTGCTCACCTCCTGCCTGGTTCCTAACAGGTCATGGACCAGTACCCATCTGTGGCCCAGGGATTGGGGAACTCTGTTAGATTCATGAAGTATATAGTATAAGCCACATTTACCAACATGTTACTGAACATGCTTAAAAGCCTGATCTAAACCTGGCATTAGGCGTAGGAGTCAGAGCCACCCTCACCCATCAAGATGCCAGGCTGATGTACTGATCTGTTCCACCAGATGCCCTGAAGACAGATGGCACATTCCAGACAACAGAGAAATCAAGGGCCATTTACAAGTTTTGCTGTAAAATGTGGGATGCAGGTGTGTTTTGGTCTTGCTGTAAATCCCCACAAGGTGCTACTTCATTCTAAATTGCAGCCCCAAGCCCCAAGAAATACTGCAATGATATCCAAGTATCAGCCTTATTGTACAGGACTGCCAGGCCAGGCAGCGCTTTAAACAATTAAAAATGACCATAGATACCCATGGAATATGATCAGGTAGCTCTCCAGGTACAAACCAGAAAACATCTCTGAGATACAGTATTAAAAGAAAAGCATAAGTATACGAGGTCTACATTTTCACATGAGCAAATTTACATAGATATACTAGGCATATATTTTTATGTGAGTATATTTAAGTAGGTATACTAGGCTTACATTTTCTAGAAAGCTACTCTAGAAGCTATGACAATGACTACTCTTGGGGAGAAGGACAGAGGATAGAACAAAGAAGGGGAATTTCTATTTTTCACTTCACACGTTTTCATAGGCTTTGAATAATTTGCCCCCCTGCATGTATTATTTTTACTTTTGAATTTTTAAACTCAAAACTGCTCTCATCTACTATCATCAATAATTCATATGAGAAAAGATATTTTAAAACAAAGTAGTGGGAAGGGTGTAGTCTTATAATAAAGGGTTGTCCATCCGATTAAGTTTTAATTAGCTGAAACAAAACAGAAAACAAACATAAATGAGAAGGCATTCCCCCCCAAAAAAGTTATCTTAGTGATTATTTGCATAGTCCCAAATGTCCACTGCAAAACGGCCATGGTTTTGCAGCCTGTCTGGGTGTTGATAAGAGTGACAGGAGTGGCTAGAGAGTGACGGCGGGTCGTGATTTCCATTTGCTGGCCTTTCCCTGGAAGAGGGAGGTGGCCCCTCATCACCACCAGAGGTGACGCCCCCCAGGGGGCCTCCTGAGTAGGGCAGTTACCCCCCTGCCTGTTTTAGATTCTGCGCCTGCCTTCACACATAACTGCTGGGGTGGGGTGTCGTGTATGTGCCTGTGGTGCATACCAACTCGTTTCAGCCGAATCCTGCCTGGGAAAGGAGCATCAAAGGATGACAAGGGATACAGAGATGCAGAATAAGAGATAAAAGGGACCAAATTTTACTAGCAATCACAGCAAATATCTCACTTGCATAAGTGAAGCCAATTACTGTATTATTGCCTCCTTTTGCACTGTGCACAGTAGGGATGTCACTGGGTAATGGTTTGCATGTAGAGTTAATCACTTTGATGCATTTCTGACTGATCCCAGCAAATTATGTTTTGGTTCCACTATATTAAACACAAGAGCCGGGGATTATCATTAATAAATCTAAGGCACAGCATGCATAAATCTTGAATAAATCAAATATCAATTACATAGGCAGTATCTGCTGACATCTGCTTTCATCAAATAATATATTTGAAATAGGTGTTATTCCAATTTGTGGAAGTCACAGGGATCTTCGTTCAGGGAACACAGACCCCAGACCCCAAAGAGGGAAGCAGCTGAGCGGTTGCTGGGAACGCTCCTCGGTGGCGCTCAATCTGTGAAGACTCCGTTTAGATGGCTGCACAGAGATCCAGAGAGAGAGCTGTCCTGCTGAGGAAAGTGCTTCCAGCTCTGTGCCATTTTCATCTAGCTACCTTTTAAGTGAAGCAGGAGAGATGGAAGAGAGATGGAAGGAAATGTCCCGAGTGTCTAGCTGTCAGGCAAAGAAACAGGCATTTGAGGGGATATGGTGAGTATTAAGGTCCCAGGAGGCAGAAATCCCTTCTGATGTGAAGACAGAGGGATGTTTTATGAATGTGAAGCCATCTGAAAAATGACAGGTCATGAGGGTAGCATCTAGGACTCACTGGGGCAGTGAGTCCTTCCCACTGCTGTTTACCTTTACGGAGCTCCAGGCACTGGGCAGGATTCCAGGGGGTAAATGTCATCCTTACCAATTCCAGCAACCTCCCAGATGAGGGAGCTGTGAGTATTTCTTCTTACCATTTAAGGAAACTGAGGCATGGGAGGTCAAATAACACGTCTGGGGCCATCAGCTCTCACATGGGCACAGCAGAATTCCAGTTTGGACCTGATTACATGACATGTGATTATACTGGTAGTCATGGTAGCGGTGTATAAAACAGAAAAAAAAAAAGATTATGTGTGTCCCTGGGACAGGAGATAGAAAAGGAGGCATCAAAAATGTATGTTTATTTTAAAAAGGCATCTGTTTGTCATCCATCAAGATAAAGGAGTGTTTCTATCCATCCGTTCCTTCCCTGCGGTCTCCCATCAACAGGCCGGAATCCCTTCCATGTGAGTGGTTTTCCAGGACTCCTCTGGGGCCTCTTCACAGAACTTTATAGGTTAAACTCATTCTTGGGGAGGGTGGAGCTGGGTTAGGAAATGTTCTCAGGGCACTGGCTCATCATGACAGGAGCAACGATTGCCACATCTGTCCTCTCCAGGCAAAAGAGTCAAGACCAGCGGTGAAATTAGCTAAAGTTGTGCACCTGAAGCGTCCCGAGGCCTCTGCTGAGGGTGGAGATGGTGCCTCTGAGGGGCGGGCAGAGTATTTCACAAACTGCTTGTCCTGACCTGAATATGCTAGCCTATCAAACAACACTGTGTCCTTTTACCATTTCTTTTATCACACTTGGCATCAAAAGAAAGTAAGGAAACCCAGAAGCAGGCCCCCAGAGCTGAGCCAGTTGGGACCCCTTAGGTTTACATTTTCAAAGCAGAGGTAGGTGGGAGTCAAGGCCATCTCTTTTTGGTTCACGGATCCTGTGAGATGGTTCGGAGGAAGCACTTCAAGGAGCCGAGTAGGAAGAGCTCAGATTTCTTCAGGCCTTGGCTCCCCTTGCATGCCGAGCTGTACCACATCAGACCTGCTGGGCCCCTGACCACATATTTCTCCCGTTCTGCACTCTGCTTTCTATATCAGAACCTGCACTGGGATATTGAGAATGCTCGCTTGTCGACAGATAAGTGAAAACTGATGTGATATCACCACAGAGATGAGCATAGATTTTCAGAGTTGCAGACCCACTTGTAATCATACAGTACATGACATATGGTGATAGAGACCAAGACGATTAACTTAAAATATTTGTAATGTTTCAAATCTAGCTCTTGGGTTATTTTGCTTGGAATCCATAGGGACTGCAGGTTTTGTTTTGTTTTCCTATTGGTTTTCTGATCAGCCTCATGCAGGATTTACAATCACATCCTCAGATAGTGCATCTGACTCAGATTAGATAAAAGGCATCATCCTGGTAAAGGAGGCTTTCAGGCCACAAAATCACTTTCCACCAATCAGGCAATTCTGGTCAAAACAGTATTAACAAATGGGCTTCCCTGGTAACTCATACGGTAAAGAATCCGACTGTAATACAGGAGACTGGGGTCCCATCCCTGGATTGGGAAGATCCCCTGGAGAAGGGAATGACTACCTACTCTAATATTCTTGCCTGGAGAATCCCATGAGAAAAGGTGTCTGGCAAGCTACAGTCCATGGGGTCGCAAAGAGTCAGACATGACTGAGCGACTAAGCACATATACCTCCCTTTTGCTTCAATACTTCGCCCCCCACCCCACACACACACAGTTAACACAGGGCGGCACTTTGGCTGGGAGGAGGGGGAACCAGATGTCTTCCTCTCCAGGGGCCCACTCTCCATACAGTATTATCCACAGTATTGTTGTGCTCATTTGGGGACAGCACTCCCAATGTCCTGGACAAATAGCAATCAAAAGAGGCAGCTAAAGACGTTCCAGTTCAATTCAGAATTGGCCTCCCTGAACTCAGAGGAAGAAAAACTGCCTGCATTCGCTTTCCATCTTAAAACTGTGCCTTTGCACACCTATCCACGAGTGAGGGGAATCCAGAAAGGCCCTGGATGATAGAGTAGCCAGCACTGGCAACTAACAACCAGGAGCACCAGACAAGCATCTGAAACAGAGCAGGGGACAGTCTTGAGTTGTGACAGTCAAACAATACATATGTTTTAAGAGGAAGAGAAGCAGAAGGAATAGAAAGCACATAGGCATGTTTTGTGCTGTGTGTGTGTATGTGTGCTTGTATGTTTGTGTGTACAGCATGAGAAAGATAAAAGGTTTCACATCATTTGTGATTGATTGTAGCCACAGCCATAAGTAATAATCCAATCAGAAAGACTACCTTCGGAGAAAATGGATTTTTAGGTCTCTATATAAATATTTATAGTTACTTGCCATTTGTAATTGGCCCTCCTGAGAAGCAGACCCTTGGAATGGAAAACTGGATGTGAGTGCCTTTGAATGTAGACTTTGCTGTTGTTAAGGATGAGTTACTGTGATGGTGCCATAGAAGATGCTTTTGCTGACTGCAGTGTGTAAAAAACTGAAATGTAAATGACAGTTTATTTTTTTTTTCAAAAAAATCACAGTTTAGATTAAAAAAGAATACACTGATACAAAAATACACTAAAAATGGTAAAGATCATTGGTATGTGACTCATTCATTCATTCATTGCATTCAGCGAATATTGTAAGATGTGTTTTCTGACTACTTTCTTCCAGACCAGAGGAGGTAGGTGATGCAAGTTAGAAAAATCATCATTCAAATAAACGTGTCAAGGTTAAATAACCAGGAGGAGACATCCTGCCTATTTCTGTTCTTAGATGGTAGGGCAGGGCAGGAGCCAGGTGTAAAAGGACCTGGAGCCTTAATGCTCAGCTTCCGGGGTTGGCAGTCATCCACCCAAATGTGAATTTTGAATAGGCCACTTAGCTATCTTAACTGTGAGGGTTAGACTGGTGGTTTAGTCACTAAGTCATGTCCGACTCTTGTGACCCCATGAACTGTAGCCCACCAGGCTCCTGTCCATGGGGTTTCCCTGGCAAGAACACTGGAGTGGTTGTCATTTTCTTTATGGTCCCAAAATGTCAATGATAAGGAAGATCTTTCTTAGGAAGCCTACTGATTCTCATAGACCTAGGACTATCAATTCATTTGGAGGAAAAAAAAGGAAGAAGCCACCATTAATCAAGGGGGCAAGGTTGGGCACAGTTTTGGTTGTTTACATCTGTGTCTGGTTACCAAAGTCTCCATGTCACCGTATGTTGTTATGTCTCTGTGCAACTCTGAGTGTTTGCCTACTTTGCAAAGGTCAGAGGATGGCCATCCCCCAAACTCCTTTGATCCCCTATCACCATATCCCATCAGCCTGCCTCATTGGTGAGGACTTGGGAGTGAAAAGAATAAAAACTCTGCTGATGTGTGGATGTGCATATCATTTATCAAAGATTCCTGCTTGCACATCTGCATTTTGCAATAATCCCCTAGCAATATTATATCTCAGATATTATTGGCATGTTGCCAGTCATCCCGATAGCAAAAGTCATGTTGTTCAACATACAGTCAGCACAACAATGTATGCACACACACCATCCACATTTAAAATTTGTGTTTCCTTAGTGTTTTCCCCCTAGGCAGCACAGATTTCATTTCATCATCTCACCAGAACCTTAACCAGTCTTTCAACACAATGGGGTCATTTAAGAATGATTATATGAGCATGTGTGAATGGGCCAAGAGCACTGGTGATATACACACATGGTAGAAGAATAAAAAAGGTCATGTTCCACTCACCTGCTTTCCTTGGTATTGATACATTGGAGCTCAGTGACATTTTGCCTATTTGAGCAGAAACAAATTGGATTCTTAGTTTTCTAAGAAATATTTATGGCAGAATTCTACCCACCTGCCAGCATCTCAGGAAATCAACCTGCAAGTTTCCTTATGCAGAGACCACATACCTCACCAATACTCCCTGCCCCTGACAGGTAACCCCTGGATGGTTTATTTCCAGGGCTTAGTGGAGAATGCTGACCTCTCTGACATGCTCCCTGCACATCCTCTGGGAAGAAAACAGATTGGAAAAGCAGAGCTGTGAGTCTGTGGGCTTGGGTTTAATATTTTCAAATGTAGCTAATTTTCTTCTGGGCCCTGTGGGAGCTGGATGATTTTCTAACCATCCACATTAAAAAACCAGAATGTTACTCATTTGGCAGAAGCTTTGGAACACCATTTCATTTTATGAAGATGCCATTTGTGAAGAGGTAGAACTCAGATCGATGGCACCTTGGCTTAGATAATTTGATCATTAGTGGTGTTCATATGTGCACCACATCATTTGCCCTCCAAATATTATTATCTGTTTCAGCTTTCCTGTAATAGGAGCATATGGACTGGATTCTCCAGTCATGGAGGCTTTCTTGGGTCATGTCCTTGTGGCTGTGACAGAGTAGTTTGACCAACCAGTGTGGCTCTGAGCCTTCATTACCAGCCCCTACAAAATATGCTCACCATTTAGTTGACGTCTTTGACTGTGATGATTAAGAATGATGAGCCTTGTAGAAAAACAGTGTTTCCATTTACCTTATTCATTCCAGGCAGTGTTTCCTAAAGCCCGGGCCAAAGGCCATCTACATCAAAATCAGATATGGGGGACATACTTGTTAAAAAATTCTAGAAATGTTTTAATCCAAAAATTAATTTTTTGTTGAACTAAGATTTGAGAACAAGATTTGGTCTCTTGTATCTCGAGGGCTGATAAAAATTCATCTTAAGCATTGGTAGGTGGCATTTATTTCAGGTTCCTTCCCCAGTCTGTTCATTCATTCATGAGAAAATTGTTGAATCCCTACCATTTGCTCTGGCAGGAGAGAAAGGATAGAGTCAAAATGCTTGAGTTTGTCTGCCAGCAGTCCCCACACTCAGAGGCTGCATGTCCCTGTTCCCTTATCTTTAGAGTGCTATTTAACCATTTAAGGTTTTGGTTTTGTCATTTATCAAATGAGTGGTATAAAAGAAGCTGCCTCATAAGAGTGTTATAAAAGTTAATGAGTGAAAGTATTTGAACAGCTTAGAACAATGGCTGGCACATAGTGCTATATTGAATGTTGGCTTTCATCATCGTTATCAGTACTATTGTGATTCCAGGTTTGGGGAACATACAACAAAATAGGCCAAGACTGCTTTCCTTCAGGACGCACAGTGTGACTAGAGAAAGCATGCAAGTAAGCAGTGCAAGAGAGAGGGAGTGGTTGTAATGGGAAAAGGTGTCACCAACTCTGACCAGGAGAGTCTGGAAAGGGAAGATGAGAAGTAGGATTCTGAGCTGAGCATTGGCAACTCAGGGGTCATTTTCCAGGTAGAGAAGGGATAGAGTGGTTCCAGGCTGAAAGATGCATCCTCTCTGGTTTGTACTCCAGACACTGTCTTCCTAATGTTGGCACTCCCTTCCAGTCAGCTGAAGCCTGCTCTTTCCGCTCTGCCCTGACTCTTGGTTACATGCTACGGACTCTTCCAGTCAACTGGACAGTCCTGGAGAGCTCTCCTGGGGGCATCCTGGAGCACTGCAGAGCTCAGAAAGTAGAGCCTCATTCCCAGCAAGGGTGAGTCTGCCAAGAGAGGAGGAGAGGCAGCAGTGCTTCTCCGAGAAAAGGTGAAACCGATTGCATTAGACGGCGGGTGAGCTTCCTCCAGGAAAGCAAATGGAAGAAAGGGAGCAAAACTTTTTTTTTTCTCTCTTATGTCTCAAAGTCAAAATCAAAGTGAAGTCGCTCAGTTGTGTCCGACTCTTTGCGACCCCATGGACACCAGGCTTCTCCGTCCATGGGATTTTCTAGGCAAGAGTACTGGAGTGGGTTGCCATTTCCTTCTCCAGGGAATCTTCCCCACCCAGGGATCAAATGCAGGTCTCCCGCATTGTAGACAGATGCTTTACCATCTGAGCCACCAGGGAAGTCACCCAATGCTGCTACCCCTGAGCAGAATTGGTGTATTCTGGTCCTGCTGCAAGTCCTCATACCAAATAGTCAGATCCCTTTGAAAGTAATACCAAACGGTCACTTTTCCTGGTCATTTGTGGGTCATGCCCTTTTAACATGGTATATTGCCTGTTCATAACATCTCTGTGTCTGTTACCCTTTTCATCATATGCTGTTTTGGAAAGCAAAAGCCAAGACTTATCACTGGTTAAAACTGGTTACTTGAAGAGGAAGTTTGGCAATTGCTGGGTGTTTTCATTGCTATTTTAAAAATTAATTTATTTATATCAGTGCATAATTGCTTTACAGTGTTGTGTTTCTGCTGTACAATAAAGGGAATCAGCTATATGTATTCCAATATCCCCTCCCTCTTGGACCTCCCCTTCCCCAATCCCACCCACCTAGATCATCACAGAACACCAAGCTGAGCTGCCTGCATTATACAGCAGGTTCCCAATGTGTCCCACCCTCCCCTCCCCCAACTGTCCACATGTCCACTCTCTATGTCTGTGTCTCTATTCCCGCCCTGCAAATAGGTTCATCTATATTATTTGTCTAGGTTCCACATATATGTGTTAATATATGATATTTGTTTTTCTCTTTCTGACTTAATTCATTCTGTATGACAAACTCTAAGTCCATCTGCATCTGTTTTTCACATGGCATATTGCAGCTCCAGTCTGACTGCTCCAGGTGAGCTTAGAAGATGAAATGTTTGGGCCAGAGGAGAAGTATAAGCAAGGGGACAAATGATGGCAACAAGAACATCCTTGGCTGCCAGGATGACTCCACCAAAACCCACACTGGAGTGCAGAGGCACCATGTTCTCTGACCTCCTCATCCATACTCTCAGCTCTTGCTGGGGACACAGATGGTGAGAAGCAGCAGGTTATTTCCCATGAAATCCATGTCCACAGGAGGTTTCCTTCACTGGCTTCTTTCTAGTAGAGTGTTTCTATACATCTTGGGGTTCACTTTAGCCCAGATGAAGCAAGTGGCTGGTTGAACAAGAATCAGAAAGTGAGACACACGTGCAAGAGGGGTGTGGTTCCTAATAAAAATGGATAATACCACAGCTATGGCCTAGTTCCCACCCTATACGAAACTACAGTCTAAGACTTGCCCAGGTTTTGTGTTTAGGCCATTGGAATCCAGGCTACTGAATCACTTTTCAGAACAGATTTAAATTCCTGGAGCAGGTTCCCTTTGGCATGTTCTTCTGGCAAAACTATGGAGTAAGATCTTTAAAAATCCAGAGACTTAAAAAAAATTGCTAGAGTCACTTTTACAGCAAAGCTTCTACTTCCTATCATTTACAAGAATAATGTCATTTGAATCAGTTCTGATGAGATGGATAAAACTGGAGCCGATTATACAGAGTGAAGTAAGCCAGAAAGAAAAACACCAATACAGTATACTAACACATATATATGGAATTTAGAAAGATGGCAATGATGACCCTGTATGCAGGACAGCAAAAAAGACACAGATGTGTATAGCACACTTTTGGACTCAGAGGGAGAGGGAGAGGGTGAGATGATTTGGGAGAATGTCATTGAAACATGTATAATATCATGTAAGAATCAAATTGCCAGTCTATGTCCGATGCAGGATACGGCACGCTTGGGGCTGGTACACGGGGATGACCCAGAGAGATGTTGTGGGGAGGGGGGTGGGAGGGGGTTTCATGTTTGGGAACGCATGTACACCCATGGTGGATTCATGTCAATGTATGGCAAAACCAATACAGAATTGTAAAGTAAAATAAATAAATAAATAAATCAGAAAAAAAAAGAATAATGTCAAGTTATTATTATTTGTTAAATATTTGCTGGAGTCACTTCTCACTTCTCCCCTAAGGGTTAGCTTGGGTTTTGTGGGCATTCTCAACTCTTTCTTTGTGCTGGAGCACTTGTTTCATCCAAGATGTTACATGGATGAGAGACTCACCATTAACCTTGCTCTCAAGGAAGTTCCAAAGTAACACATTAAAACTATGATGAGTTTGGGCAAAAAGCCCATCCACAGATATCTGAATACAATATCTGGGCATATGAGACACCTGATTTTCAGCCCAAGGAAACACCATCTGAGAAGCATACAGTATTACAGTCTGGCTATATTTTATGCTCCCTTTCCATCAGTCTGGGATAAATTGTGTGTGTCAAGTTTGGCAAGCGTGGGTGAACTAAATGGAGCTGTTAGCTGTCTTTTCAACATATTTATCTGTTTCATTGCCTGCTCTAGGATGTCTTTGTGATCATTATATAGGGATCACAGATAATAGACCATTTGAAATCTTACTTCAATTAGAACTTAATCCTCAGATGTCAATAATAGTGTTTCATACAGAAGGTTACAATGGAAGCAGTGTCTTTTGTGCATATCATTTAAACAAAACAACAACAGAGCAAGAATAAGAAATGGCCTGAACATTTTCCAAAACTAGATACTTGACGCTGTCTCATGAACCTTTGTCACTAGGATAAAATGAGGATTACATTTCATTATCCTCTGCAAATCAACAGTCACATAAGATTTATAAGGATAAAATCACATAAGATTTATCATCATCTCACTTTAAATTCACTCACTATTTTTTTTTATTTCACATAAGAGAATTAACTGCAAAAGATGCTTTTCTTTTATACAATTAAGAATACAATCCAAATTTTGCACAGGCTACAATATAGATGAACCTTAGAAACATTATGCTAAGTGAGTTAAGCCATACACAAAAGGACAAATATGACATGATTCCATTTCTATGAGATATCTAGAATAGGTATTCATAGAGACATAAAGTAGAATATAGGTTACCAGGGACTGAGGGCAAGGTGGGAGATGGAGTTATTATTTAGTTGATACAGAGGAATTGTTTGGGATGATGAAAAGTTTCTAGTAATGGATAGTGCTCGTCTTTGTACAACACTGTGAATGTACTTAATACTATTAAATTATACATTTAAAATGGTTAAAATGGTTATATAGATATATATATCTTGCAATAAACAATGAAAAAATACAAACCAGGATTATAAGGGATTAAGGTTTCTCATTCATATGGTGCACTAAGACATTCAAAAGAGTTCAGAAAATATAAGATAACAGAATGTATCTTTATGGTAGAGGGACTGTTGACTAGGGAGAAATTGGAGTGAAAAAATATTTAGCAAGCCATGAGTTTGAAGAACACTGTCTATTACAGTGTATTGGTAAACTATTTCTCCAAAATAAATGTTTTGTGAAAGTTATGGTGATGGTGATAAAATTTCTTCTCCTTCTGCCTGTTTTATATCACCAATGGGATTGAAGAAGTTCTCTATGATTTATTCATCAATAAAATATGTTGGCTGTTTTGGGGATCCATTTTCCCTTTTTTAAATTAATAGTGCCCCAGCTTTGATTGGGTTTCAGTACAAGCCGACCCCATCTCCAGTCCAAGAAGTTACACATGATTAGCTTGTGCCAATCAATATATCCAGTTCCAGAGGTCCCAGTGATTGGGTCAAGATGAGCATGCTATGCAGTTTTCCCAAGGAGACGTCAGGAGACTCTCAGAGATATTGCTTATAGGCAGGAACTTCCCCAACCTTCCACACTTATCTAAAGAGAACCTCTCTGTCTTTTAGTAGTGCACTATGTTTTGGTAAAAGTCAAAAATTATTGCAATACCTTCCAGCCATGAAGAAAAACATCTCCAAAGAGAGAAGGGTAGAATAGAGTGGATTGCAGAAAAATATGAGCAACCTTTATCAATACATGCTTGAATCACATTTTGCCTCTGAAGCAATTTTGAACCAGTTACATGAACCAGTCAGTTTCCTTTATCATTGTCAATGAAGTCAACTTGAACTGAGTTTTCTGTTGTTTGTAATCACGTTCAACTTACAATACATAGCACGTATTGTGTGCTTACTATGAGCAAGTCACTATTGCCAGACCTTTAGATGTTTTATTTTATTTCATCTTCGCCACAATCTTTTGAGAGCCCTTAAAGGGCACTGTTATAACCCCCATTCTAAAAAGGCAAAATTGAGTCACAGATTAAGTAAGTTGCAAAAAATTTTGAGCGGATGGTAAGAGTTGAAACCAGATTCAAGTCTAGGCAGTCTGAATCTAGAATCTGTGCTCTTAAACAGTATGGCACAATGTCTCATCCACCTCCTAATATCATAACAAAACATCCTAGACATCTTAGTCCTAAAGATTCCTGTAGAAGGCACATTATATTGATAATCAGCAATATTGTCTCCTCGGTGTTACAAACTCTCCTTCCATATGGCTAATTTATCCACTCAACATTTATTGAAAATTTTTATAAATATTGCCTGAAAGCTACATGCCAGCAAAGTTGTAATCCTGCTCTCATGAAACTTATATCTCATGGTAGGAATGGATAATAAATATAAAGTTTAGTGTCAGGTAGTTGTAAATGTTACCAAGAAAATTAAAGCAGGGTAAAGAGACTTCCCAAAGAAAGCTGTAAAAATGATGATTACTACAGGAACATGTAATGTAAATTCATCAGTATAATTAAGTTAAATTTTCCAAGGGCAAAGATGAGAGGTGGGCAGGTGGGGAATCAGTAACATCACATCACTTGATATATTTTCTATCTCTGTCACACCCAGTGTGGATATCCAGAAAACCAGAATTTTCAGATGGGCATAAGGGAAATTGGAAAAGAGTACAATTCATCAAAGAGGTAAGTACCCAGATAATCATGGAAAGAGTCCCTCAAACAGTCAGTTACTTCTCTGCAGGGTAGATTAGGGGCCCAGACACCAGATTAACAACCAGAGCCAAACGTTAGCAGATGACCCTTGTCAGGAACTGTCACACAAACAGGACATACCTGGGGACAGGAGTAACGGGAAGTAGCCAAGTATGGTTTGTTTAGGGAAAGTCAGAGAAGCAATGCAACAGCCAACACTAAACTCAGGATGATTCTGAGCAATATGATATACAGACTTTGGGTTCCTTTTATATTACCAGGATCAGGAACCAGTGTCTGAACCTATAGGAAGCTATTGCCATCAATTGACGTTTAAGAGAAATACCTCTGGAAAAGGTTTTGATTTTACTTGCATATGAATGATGGGCTGAAAGACATGCTCCATACTGACGTATATAAAACAACAATATTATCAAACAATGAATAAACAATTGGCAAATACATTACCGATCAGTAGAACTTAACTATATCTTTTTTTTTTTTTTCAAGTAAAAGTGAGTTTACTCAGGAGTATCAGAGGAACTGTAATTTGGGAGAAGCAAGCTATAGAAAAATCCATGGGCAAGACCAACAAAGAAAGAAAAACATTCTTTTACAGAGAAAAAAAAAGGAGTTGGGAAAGATTATTTTGAGAGCAAGTCCATTGGAGAAAAGTAAGGGATCAGGGTGATGACTTTCTCATTAACTGAGTTGTTGGGGTAGTCAATTCTTTTAAGAGATGCAACGTATACCTTTTCCTGTTGGGGACTGTCACTGATGACTTCTTTGTTGAAAAATTTTTCCTTGGGGCCTGTAATTGACAATTCTTCTTGTAATGGACCTCCAGTTGTACTGCATGAGAGCTCTTCTTTCTAGCCTGCTAACACCACATGAATTGTTTCACTTTATTAATTTTCACATAACACGGTAATAAAAGGTCATTTTACTCTCCCATCTCTGCTCCCAATCCACTTTTAGAAACATACAAATCATAGAGAATTGATATAGGAGCTCCACAACCAGAAGGCTGATGTGCACCATGAGAAATGACGTCCAGATCTTCTGTTCTGCTGAGTTGTTCCTCTGGGTTACAGCTTCCCATGGCATCTGGATCCACCGTAATGGACTCCATCTGTCTGGTGAGAAACCAGAACAATAAGTTGACAGTAAATGCAAAAGCACTGAAGATTCTTGACCAGATATCTCAGCCTGTGGTGGTGGTGGCCACTGCAGGGCTGTACTGGACAGGAAAGTCCTACTTGATGAACTGCCTGCTGGTGTTGCCGAGTCTCCTGTGGAGATGTGGGACACTGGTGGCTGGCTTTGGGGATGGGGGCACTGGCAGCAGCAGTCCTGGAAGGTGCCCCTTGGTGCAAGCCCAAAACTTAACTACATTTTTGAATCTGAATATACTTTAAAATAGATTAATAGTTATAATTACTAATAAGTTAATAGATTAATAACTGTAGTTACTGATAAGTTAGACTATTAAAAATGAAGCATGGTCAGTTCTCTTCCAATGAACCGTGTATTTGTTATACTTGACTGTTCAGACCACAAGCTTCTCCCTGTTGCAAAGTACCCAAAGGACAATGAATTTCTGGCAAAATTGGCACTCCTAGGAAGTCTGAGTGATCTCAAGGATTTCTTTTATACAGAAGAGAAATGAGTTTCAGTTGCTACCCCAATCTCTGTGTCTTTTTCTCAATTAAAAGTTGGCTGGAACCACAATAAAGCATGTTGAACCATCCACTTTAATTGGATGCCTCATACATCATAAAAGTTAACCTTTTTATGCCCAAGGTTATTGACACTGACCTACGTTAAGTCATGGTAGGTTTCAGGGTGCTCACAACCCTGCTCTTATCTGCCACTGTGTATTCACACTTGTTTACTAAGTCAGTTTGTGGTTTCCTTTCTTTCAGTTCAGTTCAGTCGCTCAGTCATCTCTGACTCTTTGCGACCCCATGAACCGCAGCACACCAGGCCTTCCTGTCCATCACCAACTCCCAGAGTCCACCCAAACCCATGTCCATTGTGTCGGTGATGCCATCCAACCATCTCGTCCTCTGTCATCCCCTTCTCCTCCTGCCCTCAATCTTTCCCAGCATCAGGGTCTTTTCAAATGAGTCAGCTCTTTGCATCAGGTGGCCAAAGTATTGGAGTTTCAGCTTCAACGTCAGTCCTTCCAATGAACACCTAGGACTGATCTCCTTTAGCATGGACTGGTTGGGTCTCCTTGCAGCCCAAGGGGCTCTCAAGAGTCTTCTTCAACACCACAGTTCAAAAGCATCAATTCTTCGGCGCTCAGCTTTCTTTATAGTCCAACACTCACATCCACACATGACTACTGGAAAAACCAGAGCTTTGACTAGACAGAGCTTTGTTGGCAAAGTAATGTCTCTGCTTTTTAATATGCTGTCTAGGTTGGTCATAACTTTTCTTCCAAGGAGTAAGCATCTTCTAATTTCATGGCTGCAATCACCATCTGCAGTGATTTTGGAGCCCAGAAAAATAAAGTCTAACATTGTTTCCACTGTTTCCCCATCTATTTGCCATGAAGTGATGGGACCAGATGCCATGATCTTCGTTTTCTGAATGTTGAGCTTTAAGCCAACTTTTTCACTCTCCTCTTTCACTTTCATCAAGAGGCTTTTTAGTTCCTCTTCACTTTCTGCCATAAGGGTGGTGTCAGCTGCATATCTAAGGCTATTGATATTTCTCCCGGCAGTCCTAATTCCAGCTAGTGCTTCTTCCGGCCCAGCGTTTCTCATGATGTACTCTGCATATAAGTTAAATATGCAGGGTGACAATATACAGCCTTGATAACTCCTTTTCCTATCATTACCCAGGTAACCTGAAAGCTGACCTTTGGATCAGCAATACTCTGCCAGCCTTGATCCAACCAGACCAAAAGGCAGAGGAGAGGGAGATTTTAGGGAATGTGGAGGTTAATCCTGGTGAGCTGGGGAAAGGTGCTCTAAGGAGGCAGAGCTTGGGGACCACAGATGGTCAGGTTTTCCGAGCCCAGTTGTGAACTGGAAGGGGTGTGTATAGTCAGCAGTAGTGTTGGCTCCAAGAGCAAGTCCTGTGGTGTGCCAGGCACACACACACACACACACACACACACAGAGCAAGGGAGGAAGCTGAAGAGTAGAATTATTGTCCATGCACCATCAGATCACCCCAAGTCACTTCTTCCTTAGGAAGGAGGCTGCAGCGGCGAGCTCAGGAACCTCTGCTGACCCACCCTCACGCATGTGCAGGAGGGATGGTCACTCTCTGCATCCTCATCCTTGAGCCACCGAGCCAGGTGCTATTTCACAGCTACAGGGAATAGCTGAAAAACCACCAGGGATGTGGGCTTAGGATCACGTGGGACTAGAGAAAAGGGGCTCATGGGTTGTGATGTCTAATTGTCCCTGTTCCAATCCCCTCTGGAGGAAAGCATGGCAACCCACTCCAGTATTCTTGCCTGGAGAGTCC
Source organism: Oryx dammah (assembly GCF_014754425.2). NCBI lineage: Eukaryota > Metazoa > Chordata > Mammalia > Artiodactyla > Bovidae > Oryx > Oryx dammah. The sequence continues at coordinate 63,727,601 of NW_024070209.1, forward strand.
CATGGACCCAGGAGCCAGGAGGGCTACAGTCCATGGGGTCGCACAGAGTTGGACACAATTGAGCATGCACAGAGAGGTTTATATAGATGGTGCAGATGCCTTGGTAGAAGGTATAGGTGGCTGGCTTTGGCTTGGGTCTCTACATTTGTCTCACCTTGACTGGCATGAATGGAAGGGCTCTTTCCTACATATTTGACTGTCCAAATGGAGAGAGGTCACCAGCCCTGCAACTTGGCTAGGCTGGGGGACAAGGAGTGTCACTGTCCAAGGCCATTTTCATACCAAGAGATTCATTCTAGGCCACGCAAAGTGGGAGAACCCATTGATCCTCAGGGACAGGGTAACATTTTCTGTTTTGGGGTGTGTGCTCAGTTGCTTCAGTCATGTCTGACTTTTTACAACCCTGTGGACTGCAGCCCACCAGGCTCCTCTGTCCATGGGGTTCTCCAGGCAAGAATACTAGAGTGGGTTGCCATGCTCTCCTCCAGAGGATCTTCCCAACCCAGGGATCAAACCCACATCTCCTGTGTCTCCCTTATTGCAACAAATTCTTCACCCACTGAGCCAACTGGGAAGCCCTTTTTTGGGTAATTACTGTGGTAAAAGGCTTCTTCTCCTTCTGTCCAACTTAGTAAACTGTCATGCATTGGTTTATCTTCCCAAAGCAGATGGAACATCTTCGGTCATTTCTTCCTACTATTATAAAATATATGTCCAGTCCCACAGTTTGAATGCAGTACTTGGATGCAATCTCAAAAACGACAGAATGATCTGTTTGTTTCCAAGGCAAACCATTCAATATCACAGTAATCCAAGTTTATGCCCTGACCAGTAATGCTGAAGAAGCTGAATGTTTCTATGAAGACCTACAAGACCTTCTAGAATTAATGCCCCCAAAAGATATCCTTTTCATTATAGGGGACTAGAATGCAAAAGTAGGAAGTCAAGAAATACCTGAAGTAACAAGCATATTTGCACATTAACAGTCTATTAGGCACAGACTAATAGAATTTTGCCAAGAGAACACTCTGGTCATAGCAAACACCCTCTTCCAACAACACAAGAAAAGACTGTACACATGGACATCCCCAGGCGGTCAATATCAAAATCAGATTGATTATATTCTTTGCAGCCAAAGATGGAGAAGCTCTATACAGTCAGCAAAAACAAGACCAGGAGCTGACTGTGGCTTAGATCATGAACTCCTTATTGCCAAATTCAGACTTAAATTGAAGAAAATAGGGAAAACCACTAGACCATTCAGTTATGACCTAAATCCAATCCCAAAGTGACAAACGGATTCAGAGAATTAGATCTGATACACAGAGTTCCTAAAGAACTATGAACAGAGGTTCGTGACTTTGTACAGGAGGCAGTGATCAAGACCATCTCCAAGAAAAGGAAATGCAAAAAGGCAAAAGGTGGTCTGAGGAGGCCTTACAAATAGCTGTGAAAAGAAGAGAAACAAAAGGCAAAGGAGAAAAGGAAACATATATCCATTTGAATCCTGAGTTCAGTAGCAAGGAAAAATAAGAAAGCCTTCTTCAGTGATCAGTGTAAAGAAATAGAGGAGAGCAGTAGAATGGGAAAGACTAGAGATCTTTTCAAGAAAATTAGAGATACCAAGGGAACATTTCACACAAAGACATGCACAATAAAGGATAGAAATGGTATGAAACTAACAGAAGCAGAAGATATTAAGAAGAGGTGGCAAGAATACACAGAAGAACTGTACAGAAAAGATCCTCATGTCCCAGATAATGACGATGGTGTGATCACTCACCTAGAGCCAGACATCCTGGAATGTGAAGTCAAATGGGCCTTAGGAAACATCACTATGAACCAAGCTAGTAGAGGTGATGGAATTCCAGTTGAGCTATTTCAGATCCTAAAAGATGAAATATCCCAGCAAATTTGGAAAACTCAGCAGTGGCCACAGGACTGGAAAAGTTCAGTTTTCATTCCAATCCCAAAGAAAGGCAATGCAAAAGAATGCTCAAACTACCACACAATTGCACTCATCTCACACGCTAGCAAAGTAATGCTCAAAATTCTCCAAGCCAGGCTTTAACAGTATGTGAACCGTGAACTTCCAGGTGTTCAAGCTGGTTTTAGAGGAACCAGAGATCAAATTGCCAACATCCATTGGATCATGAAAAAAGCAAGAGAGTTCCAGAAGAACATCTACTTCTGCTTTATTGACTCTGCCAAAGCCTTTGAGTGTGTGGATCACAATAAACTGTGGAAAATTCTTCAAGCGATGGGAATACCAGACCACCTGACCTGCCTCCTGAGAAATCTGTATGCAGGTCAGGAAGCAACAGCTAGAACTGGACATGGAACAACAGACTGGTTCCAAATCGGGTAAGGAGCACGTCAAGGCTGTATTTTGTTACCCTGCTCATTTAACTTATATGCAGAGTATATCATGAGAAACGTTCTGCTGGATGAAGCACAAGCTGGAATCAGTATTACTGGGAGAAATATCAAGAACCTCAGATATGCAGATGACAGCACCCTTATGGAAGAAAGTGAAGAAGAACTAAAGAGCCTCTTGATGAAAGTGAAAGAGGAGAATGAAAAAGTTGGCTTAAAACTCAGCATTGAGAAAACGAAGATCATGGCATCTGGTCCCATCACTTCATGCAAATAGTTGGGGAAACAATGGAAACAGTGGCTGACTTTATTTTGGGGGGCTCCAAAATCACTGTAGATGGTGATTGCAACCATGAAATTAAAAGACGCTTACTCCTTGGAAGAAAAGTTATGACCAAACTAGATAACGTGTTAAAAAGCAGAGACATTACTTTGCCACCAAAGGTCCATCTAGTCAAAGCTATGGTTTTTCTAGTGGTCATGTATGGGTGTGAGAGTTGGACTATAAAGAAAGCTGAGCACCAAAGAACTGATGTTTTTGAACTGTAGTGTTGAAAAGACTCTTGAGAGTCCCTTGGACAGCAAGGAGACCCAACCAGTCCATTCTAAAGGAGATTAATCTTGAGTATTAATTGGAAGGACTGATGCTGAAGCTGAAACTCCAATACTTTGGCCACCTGATGCGAAAAACGGATTCATTTGAAAAGACCCTGATGCTGGGCAAGATAGAAAGCGGGAGGAAAAGGGGACGACAGAGGATGAGATGGTTGGATGGCATCACCAACTCAATGGACATGAGTTTGAATAGGCTCTGGAAGTAGGTGATGGACAGGGAAGCCTGGCATGCTGCAGTCCATGGGATCACAAAGAGTCAGACACAACTGAGCGACTAAACTGAACTGAACAGTTTGAATTGGAATCAAGTCATCCTTCAAAATGGTACCAATATTCTTTCCTTTAGCATCATCATGAGTCTTCCAAAGGATGGTCAAAGGAGATATTACAAACGAAGTCACTATCCAACCTACTGTTCATTTCCCCACTGTCAAAAGACCCTGGCTCAGGTAACACATATATCAGAATAAGCAAATAAAGCCCTGTCTTCTCCCTGCTTGCCATTGGCTAGCACGACTCTAGTTGCACTCAACGTTTGCGACAGGTTGCCCCCGGTTGCCCCAGGCTTGTATACCTGGAGGGTCTTTGCTCATTTAACCCTTGTATACCTGGAGGATCTTTGCTCATTT
>NW_024070209.1:63731230-63899880 GCF_014754425.2 Oryx dammah
TCATTTAACCCTTGTATACCTGGAGGATCTTTGCTCATTTAACCCTTCTGCTCCCTCTCCCCAGCACCAGTAGAGCCTCCTCTTGACCTGGTAACATTTCTGAGTCTTCTCTGCTTATCTTTTGAACCAAATTCTGGGGCATGCATCTCTCTCTCCCCTGAACTTATCAGCAGTGAATACATTTTGAAGTGCATTTACTTGACACATATTTACAAATCTATCTAGTGGGGAAACCAAAAGGGCCATTTGACAGAACTTGCATTCACTTGGGGCATCGAATCTTTACTTTTGACATTAAATTCAAACGACTCGATGCTGTCATTTGTCCATATAGTGTCACAGAGATAAATAGATAGGATTGAAAAGCATTATACAGATTTCAACTGTATTCCTATTAGTGTCACAGAGATAAATAGACAGGATTGAAAAGCATTATACAGATTTAAACTGTATTCCTATTACTGGGCCACATTGCCTTTAGGATACCACATATTAATACAGTTCTTGTTAATAAATCCTATAATCGTCTTCTGAATAATACATTACATTTTTGATGAAAGTGTTAATTTGTTCAGTGTAAACATTTAAAACAGGCTTCTCAGGTGGTGCAGTGGTAAAGAATCCGCCTGCCAGTGCAGCAGATACAGATTGGATCCCTGGGTCAGGAAATCCCCTGGAGGAGGGCATGGCAACCCACTCCAGTATTCTTGCCTGGGAAATCCCGTGGACAGAGGAGCCTGGCAGGCTACAGTCTAATAGGTAGCAAAGAGTCAGACAGGACAGAAACTGAGCACAAATACCAACATTTAAAAACTTGCTACAGTTCTTTGTAACCCTCTTGTGACACATTTTCATTACTTATGAAAGCTCAAAGGAGTAAGGAAAAGAAAGGGAGCAAGACAGCTCCATCTTCTCTCACACTGAGAGGCAGCCTCCTGTGTGGTGAAGACTCCAGGCCCTCAGGCTGGGCCAGGCCCTTTGGAGGGGTTCTGTGCTTTGAGAAAGAGACTGCCTGCCAACATGGCCGCAAAGAGTGTCCTGAGTAAGGAAGAGGCCCCAGGAGGCCTGACACCTGGTTCTGTTTTTCCCCTCCTATTTTACCCCATTCCTGTGCCTCCATTCAGAATTCACAGAAAGCAGAAACCTAAACATTTTAAATAGGTAACTTGAAGAATTATGTGATGTCGAACCATCCTACTTAAAAAAAAAAAAAAAAGATAGTTCTGTGGATTCTAAAAGCAAATGGTGGACTATAATATTAGGCACTAAATTTCTACTAATTCATAAAAACTAAAATAGAATCCATTAAGAATAGTGGGGTACTGGTGCAAAAGGAGATGTAAATTATCCGTGATCATGCTTGAAATGCAAAACCTGATCGTGTTTGGCATCGGGCCAGCTACCATTAAAGTAATTATTTTTAATCATCAGCACTTGGTGACATGAATACTCATATTTGTTGATTTACTGAGAAAAGCACTTTATACTGTAAATAAAAAGGATGGAAAATATACATTTGGATTTTGGAACAAATAATAATGATTATTCTTGCTTTTTGAGAGTCTTTCATTTTACACAGCCATTAAAAAAAAAAAAGGCCTGTTTCTGTGTGGCTCAGACATGGGCCTGATATAAGTGTCATTTGGGGCAAGCATGAGCTTATTTTTATGTCCTATTTTAACAGAATAGTTGGTTCTATTCTTAAATGAGGATTGGGAGAGGATTTCTGGGGATACCTTTAATGGTAACCAAAGGAGACATAGAAAATGGCTACTGAAATGTACCCTAAGAATTGCCATGAGCACCCTCAGAAACCTTGGTAAACCTTCAGTTTACCAGCTCCTGCTGGAAATTGAAAGGTGAATCATGCTCACCAAGGAAATGGAGACCATAGTGGGCATTCCAGGCAGAGCAGAGATGCTTGCAAAGGAGTCGGGGAGATGGCGCTCTGTGGAGGAGACAGAGGAGTCCCTGAGATGAGATGAGGCTTCCAAGTGGACCAGCTGAAGAGCACAGATGACCTTTCACTCTGTTCCAAGCAATGGATGTCTTCTCCTAAATCCATGATTTTCAAGCCTAAGTGCACTGGAAAAATTATCCCAACTTACTTGTTTTTTAATTAATTTTTATTGGAGTCTAGCTGCTTTACATGGAGAAGGAAATGGCAACCCACTCCAGTGTTCTTGCCTGGAGAATCCCAGGGATGGTGGAGCCTGGTGGGCTGCCGTCTATGGGGTCGCACAGAGTCGGACACGACTGAAGCGACTTAGCAGCAGCAGCAGCAGCTGCTGCTGCTTTACAATGTTGTGTTCGTTTGTACTGTGCAACAAAGTCAATCAGCTGTAAGTATACGTATATCCCCTCATTTTTAGATTTCCTTCTCTATTAGGTCACCACAGAGCACTAAGTTCCCTGTGCTATATAGTAGGGTCTCACTAGTTATCTATTTTATATGTAGTATTAGTAGTGTATATCCCAACCTCCCAATTCATCTCACCCCCCACGCCTCTCTTGTTATCCACACACTTTGTTCTCTACATCTATGTCTCTATTTCTGCTTTACAAATAAGATTATCTGTACCATTTTCTAGATTCTATATATATATGCATTAATATATCTGTTTTTCTCTGTTTGATTTCCTTCACTCTATAACTCTAGGTCCACCCACATCTCTACAAATGGCACAATTTCATCTCTTTTTATGACTGAGTAGTACTTCATTCTATATATGTACCACATTTTCTTTATCCACCTCAACTTCCTTATAATGCAAATTTCTTGGTCTTATCAGATTCCCTTCTTTCAAAAATTCAGATTGCTGGTCCCAGGGAAGGGCCCAGGAGCTTGCATTTTATCCAGCACTCTCTTGCAAGCACCTCCCTCCACCCCTGCACTTATTCTGAGGCATGCAATCTCCCTTTGAGCAGCCCTGAAGGATTTTGAACAGAGCAATGATCGCTTCGTTGGCTGTCTGGAAAATGGACTGCAACAGGAAGTTGGCTGGCGGGGAGAGCAGTTATTGTAATAACTGAATTCTTGCTGCGGTGCTGGGAGTGAGACAGAGGGAACAAAGCTGAGAAGCAGTGGGTAGGGACATTTGAGAGGATGTGAGGGCTGGTCATATATGGGCTCCGGGGTGAAAAACCCTTAGTACTCTTGGCCCAGGTGACTAGGGAGGTGAGAGGGATGCTCTTATTAAAAGGAGGGCTTCTTTTCTTTTTGTTTTCTGGAGGTGTGTGGGATTGGGAAGGAAATCTTAGGGAAGTGATTGTACGTGTTGGACAAATATCACTTACTTAATATGTGGGACAACTTGGTGGGAGTCATGAGATATATGTGAAGTTCTCTCCATAGATGAAAAATGGGTCACCAGGGGTAAATGTGTAGGGAGGGTGGAAAGGGACGTTGTTTCTCCCATAGAGAAAGGAGACTGCAAAACATCCAGTCTTCTCTTGCCTCACGAAAAGCACTGCTCTTCAGTTTTTTCTTCCTATCAACTTCACACCCCAAATGAAGCCTAATATTAGCAAATTGTAGCACCAAGGATAATAATATCTGTTCATCTTGATAGGAATGTAATCTAATAAAAAAAAAAACACGTAAATTTTTCAAGCCCTCAAAGCGCCTGGAAATCCCCCTCAAAATCTTCCTATAACTCAAGGCAAAAACTTTTCTCCAGTTCACTCACTTTTTCTTGACTTACCCATATTGGAGATAAATGACTTTTCGATTTTTTGTTAGGTTTTAACAGAGGTATAATTGACAATCAATAGTTTAGTTTCAGGTGTACAGCATAGTGATTCAACGTGTGTGCATTGTGAAGCGGTCACCACAACAAACTCAGCTACCATCTGTCACCATACAAAGTTAATGCAGTATTATTCTCTGTATTACCCATGGCTATACATTACATCTCTGGGACTGACTTACTTTATAACTGAAAGTTTGTACTTCTTAATCCTCTTCACCCATTTTGCCCAACCCCCTCCTCTCTGATAACCATCACTTTGTTCTCTGTAACTATGATTTTTGTTTGTTTTCATGTGTTTAATTATTGGGGTTTTTTTTTTTTTCTGTACTCTTTGGGCTTTGTTCTCTTGCACTGTCATTTTATCTTAATAATTTCCAAAGCTTTTGGTTTTATTTTTCTTTGACTATTATAACTATTACAACAGTATTACAAACTTTTTTTTTTTCATTTAATTAGGCACAATTGTAAGGGCTAGCCTGGAAACCTATCACATGTAGTAAATTCTGTGGGAAAACATATTCCAAAGATATGTTTGGGGAGCACAAATAAATTGTAGTTGGCGATACAATTGTAGTTGGCAGTTTATTATTGCCAGTATTTGGCAGTATCATCACAGACTATTTTTTAAAATAATGTAATGTTATTGTCCACACACTAATAGGGTTTTGGAAGTTTTCTTAAACAAAATATTCTTTTGGAGGGAAAACAGCTTGATTTTATAGGAATATAATGCCTCATTAGGAAAACAGATTTGAACAGAAGTGGCTGAGAAATGCAAGCATATGGTTTAACCAGAGGATGTTAAGACTGGAAAGAAAACTCCACCTGATTTTCCCATATGTGAAAACAGCATGGCCAAAGTCTGGGAAACAGACCCCAGGGACCAAAGGGGGCCCCTATCCTTTGGCTCCCACTAAACCCATATGATGCTGCCCTCAAATCCTTCTACTAAAAATACTGGATTCTTACTCTTTAATCCCCAGTGGAGATCCGGGCCTGTGTTGGAGAAGAAAGGGGACTTCCTGATGCCTAGCAGAGAACATCAAGCTCACTTTTTATCCTTTCATTTTCAAGTTCTTGGGCAAGAAGCCAGAACACTAATGTGAGCTTTCAAAAGATAGGCTTGGGGTTTCCCAGAGTGGGGGCAGGGGGAGATAGGATTGAGCAGGGATGGATTTTACACAGTTAGACGTGGCCTTCCAGAAGTCACTTTTCCCATAATTTAGCCAGCCTCCTTCTGTGAGCTACATTACCATTGTTTGCCTCAAGACCAGGATTTTCCACCCTGTCTTTGGTCTCACACATACTACCTGGCCCAAATATTTTGCAAGTGGGCTCCCCATTCTGATTGGAAAATAAATCTCATGCCAAATGTAGATTTCCAGTGTAATCCTGTGTATTAATTTTACTCACACTCTCTAGATGGCAAAAACACAAGTCACTCCCTCTATTTCATTGACCATGACCTGAACTGGATAATGGCTGTGTCTCTGAAGACGGTGGCGCTGGAAACAGTTACCCACTGCTGACTCCTTGGCTTTCAGGTTATGACTGGCAAGGGGGGAGGTCTGAGTATACCAGTTTTTATCCTAAGATAGCTATACAGCAAAGCACAAGCCTTCTGGTCTGGAAGGAATTCAGAATAGGGTTGTCATAAGTGGAGAGAGGCATAGATGTTTTATTTTATAATGATATAATTTTTATTTTAAATATACTTTATTTACTCTTATTTTAGGGGCCCTCTCAAATTTTATGAGAGATCTTTTATTCTGCTAATATGTTCTTGACACATAGCTGACAACTTTAGGCAGTTAAGCACCATATTTCTCTTATGGTCAACTAGGAATTATATTGCTTTACCAAAGAATCTGAACAAAAAAATCTCCCTTCCTTTTCATCTTAATAGTCTTTTTTCTTCTCCCCTTCTCTTGTGTCTTCTCTTGCTTTCTGTGAGTGTGTGTATGTGTGTATGTATTGTGGGGGGTGTGTGTGTTTGTAGAAAATTGAAAACCAATTTGCCAGAAGTTTTCAGTTTATTCAGGTTAATTGCCATACAGTAAAATGCATCCTTTCTTGATATATAGGTTACTAAATTTTGAAAAACATGTACATGTACCGATAGAGATATAGAGTATTTAAATCACCCTTAGAATTTTCTTTATGTTCCTGTCTAGTCAATCCCCTCTCCCCGGCCCCAGAACCAACTAACCTGTTTTGCAGTTCCTTATTTTTGCCTTTTTGCAACATCATATAGGTGGAATCGTACAGTATTCAACCCTTTGAATCTGACTTCTTTCATTCAGTGTGATACTTTCCAGATACATCCATGTTGCTCCACATACCAATTCTTTCATATCCACACATACAATTCCATGTTATGGACACACATACACTGATGTATTTGTAGTACTTATTTACCCATTTGTGAACATGTGGGTTGTTTCCATTTGGAGGAATTTATGAATAAAGCTTCTATAAACATTTGCATTCAAATACTTGTGTGCGTAGATTTTTTGAAAAGACAGTTGATGGTTTAGTCTAGGAGGATGTAGGAAAGCAAAGGAATATTAAAAGAAGAAAATCTAGTGTGTGCTTGTTAGAGACAAGCTGAGACTGCAAGGGGGAAGAACGAGTGAATTTATGCGTGAGTATGTGGAAGAAAATGACTGTGGGAAAGTGTGTCTATATGTACAGCCTTTTTTGCTGGGGGGATGGTGGGAATGCAGATAGACAGGCAGTAGTCAGTGGAACCAGTTGTCACACCGTCTAACACTGATACAATCCTAGTTGTATCTGCACCTCCCAATAATGTGAATATAAATGGTTTAAAATAATTTATTTATGAAGTCTTTGGATATAGTTTGAAATGTTCTCCAGTTTTATTGAGATATAATTGACATATAGCACCAAGTTTATGTACAGCATAATGAAGCAATTATCACAATAAATTTAGTGAACATCCATCATTTCATATAGATACAAAATTAAAGTTTTCCTTGTAATGAGAACTCTTAAGATTTACTTTCTTAACAACTTTCATATATAACATGCTCAGTCGCTCAGTCGTGTCAGACTCTTTGAGACCCCATAGACTATAGCCCACCAGGGTCTTCTGCCCGTGGGATTCTCCTGGCAAGAATACTGCAGTGGGTAGCCATTCTCTTCTCCAGGGGATCTTCCCAACCAAGGGATCAAACCCAGGTCTCCTGCATTGCTGGCAGATTCTTTACCATCTGAGCCACCAGGCAAGCCCTAGGACTGACTTATCCTATAACTGGAAGTTTGTACCTTTTGACTGCCCTTATCCAGTTCTCCCTTCCCCCACCCCTCACTTCCGGTAACCACAAATCTGATCTCTTTTTCTGAATATAGTTTTAATTTGGGGAGAAAAGTGTTCTAGAAATGGGAATTTATGATTCAAAAAGCTTATGTTTTTAAAAGACTTTCTATATATGTTTTTAAAAGACTTTTGACATGTTCTAAGGAAGTTTTGGCAATTTACCTCACCCCCAGTAGTATGGATATTAATGGACAGTAATTTATCATTTAATGGTAATTTTGTCACATAGCTGGGTGAAAATTACACCTTGTTATTGATATCATTTGCATTTCTTTAATGACTAGGGAAATTAAACTTTTTCCTATGCTGTAAGGCATCTGTATTTCCTTTTTTGTTTGTGTGTATATAGTAGCTGCCTCTTCCTATTATCCATTTTTGAGAAACTTGACCATTTAAAATGTTAAACTTAATATTGTCTTCTAACAAAGAAATTTTTAATGTTTATGTACTTAAATATATTAGTCTTTTCCTGTAAAATTTCTGCCTTTAATGTTGTTATGAAAGATACTTTCCCCCAAAAGATTACATGGATGTTTTTTCATAGTATCTTAATGGCTTAATAAATACATATAATATATAGCATATGTGATATACCATATTATTTAAATATTTTAAAAAATGATTTTTGGTATGGGTAGAGGTTTCAATTTTCCCACTGCTTTTACAGTGTATCAAAATCATTTACTGAAAAATTTATTCTTGTCTCAATGATTTAAAGTATCTTGGTTCTCACCCTAACATCTTTCATAAGTAGTTAGATATATTTTTGGATTTTCCACTTGGTTCAATAGTTTCTCTGGCTATTCTTGCATCCTATACTCTTTTAATTATTATAGCTTAAAATTGTTGTTAATAGTGTTTTTGCTATTCTCATTTATTCATTCTGATGAACTTCAAAGTCATCTTTATCAAATTTTATAAAACTCCCATAAGTACTTTGAAAAGAATTGTTGTTATTGTTGTTGTTGCCTTACATTTATAGTTACAGGTGTAATTCACCTTTAATAAGGTTGAGGTTCCTCATAAAAGAATTTGGTAATTGGAAGATTTATTGAAGTTTTCTATGTAATTTCACAATATGTCATTCCTATATTTCTTATTTAGTTTATTGGTAATTAAAAACATTTTTACTTGCTATCTTCCATTACATCTTTTAAAACTAGTTGTTATTGGTGTGTAAGAAAGCTATGATTTTAGTACACATATTTTTGAAAGTAGCCAACCTCTTTACCTTTCTTATTCATTCTTAGAGGTTTTTCTCTGAGTTTTTCTGGTGGAATGGAATCTGAAAACAGTGGTAATTTTGCCTCTTCCCATCCGTATTTCATCACAGTTGTTCAGAAATGCATTGCCTCACATAGACACAAGGGCTTCCTAATGCTTCTCCCTACTTCTGTGACTCCTCACTCCAGTCTATCTTACATACTGCTGATAGATATAATCACCTCTCTATTCAAAAATAACCAGAATATACCCTTTTTCAATTATTGTTTATTTAGAAAACCCTTATGGGGCACCCCATTTGTGCCAGGCAATACCAGTAGTGAGTAAAACCAATATGACTTCTGCCTTTGGAGCTTTTCATCTACATAGAATGGTGACAGATGTTAAGCACACCACCCAATAAACAGGCACACTATTATAAATTATAAACAGGCACATTGTTATAAATAGCAATGTTTTAATGGAAAAGACTAGGCATTATGAACAGAAATTAGGTTGGAGAAGCCCCTCAGAGGACGTGACTTCAGGACTGTGAAAGGCAGAGTGAACAGGATTGGGTCAGGGGAAAAGTAAGGGAGTCTTTCTAGAAGATAGAAAGCATGTGCAAAACCCCAAGGCAGAAAAGGGTGATGCATTTGAGGAACTGGAGAAGAAAGGTCAGTGTTCCCAGAATGCAGTGAACCAAGAGAGAGGTGGTAAGAGGCTGGACTGCTGAACCAAAGATTTTGAGCTTTATTCTTAGTGGGAAGCCATGGAAGGTTTTTGTTTTTGGTTTTTTTCATGGAAAGATTTTAAGGGTAAAAACAAGCATGATTTGCATTTCAAAACAGCCTCCCTGCATCTGAGTTAACCCATCATTTAATCAATCATAAACCTGTATTTACAATTTATGTCCAAAGTTGGTGGTCCTCCAGCAAATGTCCTGTGTTTCAACAAGGGATTAGACCTTGTTTATTAAAGACTTGGTGACTTATAATAAGCTTCAGGAATTCACTGAACACTCGTGGAGCATCTAATCTTTGGCAAGCTTTATTATAGCTACTAGGGATATAAATATATAACATAGGATTTCTCAGGGAGTTCACACCTAAAGTAGAGAGGGAGAGAACAAAATATAACTAGAAATAAATGTAATTTGAGATATGCTCTAACAAGTTATACAAAATATACTACAGAATCAGAAGAAAGGATCCTAACTCTGGTGGACTGGGGGTGCAGAGCAAAGGAACGGAAGATCATGGGTGGGACAGTGCTACAACAGAAGTGATGCTCAGGTTGAATTTTGACAATTAAGTTTCTTAGATTTGAAACCAAGAGTTACAAGGAGAACAGTATGTATATCTCTCAGAGGCATGAAGCAGAGGATAATTCATTCAAATCAATGGTAAATATTAAGACATGAGCGAGATAGACTTAGGAGAACAAGTGAGAGAATGGAAGACAGGATGTTAAGCATGTAGGAAGGGATGTGAGTGAGCAAGGGTATTGCATCATTGTCTTACTGGGAACAAGTGTTTCATTCAGGAGGAAATGGGTGTCACTGAAGGATTCTAGGTAAGAAGTAACATGACCAGATTTGTTTTTACAAAAATATAACAGGTGTTCAGGTAGAGATGTCTGATCTCAGATGGGTGAGACTAGGAAGGGCTGGGTCAGGGCTGTGGTGGGAGAAATGTTGAGGGGGCAGAAGTATGAGCAATGTCAGGTCTCGGGGCATCTTAAATGAGGGAGGCAAGGTAGAGGAAGGAATGAGAGAGACTCCAGAGTAAATGGATGGTGGGTTTGGGGGAGAAAAGGGTGAGTGCATTTGGGAGCATGTTGGTTTAAAGCAGAGTTTGGGAAACTTTTTCTATAAATGGTCAGATACTAAATATTTTAGGTTTTGCTGACCATGTGCTCTCTGTCACTACTGTTCAGCTCTGCCTCTGTAGCATCAAGGCAGCCATAGATAATACATAAAAGAGTGTGGCTGTGTTTCAGTGGAACAGGGTGGGAGTATGTGTTGGGTTTGGTCCACAGGGGTCAACCCTTGGCTTGATATTCCATGCACAGGGACTTCCATGTGGGTGACCATAATATACTCAGAACAATAAAACTGAAACTCAGGAAAAGAGCTCAGGTTTAGCAAAGTTTAGAAGTCAGTAGATGGATCATAGCCCACCCACTGGCAAATGAAATTCCCACTAGTAGAAGTAATTTTTTGAGCAAAAACAACATATACAGTGGTGGTTTAGTCGCTAAGTTCTGTCCGGCTCTTTGCGACCCCATGTACTATAACCCACCAGGCTTCTCTGTCCATGGGAATTCTCCAGGCAAGAATACTGTTGGGGCACTAGTGGTAAAGAACCCACCTGCCAGTGCAGGATACATAAGAGACATGGGTTCGATCCCTGGGTTGGGAAAATCCCCTGGAGGAGGGCATGGCACCCCACTCCAGTATTCTTGCCTGGAGAGTCCCATGGACAGAGAGGAGCCTGGCAGGCTACAGTCCATGGGGTTACAAAGTGTCGGACCTGACTGAAGCAACTTAGCATGCATGCATGCTTATATAAGATTATATAAGCTCTTCATTTCTCACAAGTTTCATAATCTTTATTGTACCCTATACTACCCTCACATGTTTGTGTGTTACCTATTCATTTCCTGTTCTTATTCAAGTTTTCAACTCATTATATTGATAGTGTTTGGTTTTCTGAGTAGAAAAGCATTTTGGCCAAATACAAAACTTGAAAAATACAAACATGTAAGGGGGAAACAGTAGAAGAATCTGCAAAGAAAGAGTGAGAAATAACAATATTGATCTGAAATGGAAATAGCTTGAAATGGGTTACCCATCTAAAATTTGTGAGCAATAAAACCCTTCAAGACCTAGATCAAACAGCACCTCCCTGTAAAGCCTTCGACAATTATCCCAAAGTCTCTATTAATAAGAGCCCTGGCCTTCACTGGGGGACCTTTCCCACAAAACTTAGCATTTGCCCTTCATTACACTGCTTGATTGTATTCCTTCTTAGAGTCTCCTACTGTATCTAATCCTTGACTTCGCTAATGAGTTATAAACTCCTTGAGGTCTGGGACTCTATTTCTTACCCTTTAGTTTTTCTCACAAATCCTAACATAGTAATAAATATGTAGCAGACACCCAACAAATATTAATAATTGTTCATTGAGTATGTCTTGCTTCCAAGACAGAAAAAGCTAATGCTTTAAGGAAATATCATGTTTGGTTTTAATTTAAGTTTCTGGGGCTTCAGTTGTTTAGCCAGTTTCTCATCAATAGCCTGCCCATCCTTCCCCATCATACAGCCTTAGCCACAAATCTCTTTTCCTTTGGCAATCCCATGTAACCCTAGAACCAATCCATCCTACCACACGTGGAGTTCCTGTCAAGAGTTCCACTTCTGTTCAAGGACTTCTCTTATTTCCTACTTATTTATCCTAATGCATTGTCCTTTTGACCCAAAGAATTATCTAATGGCTTTTACAGAAGGTGTGCATAAAAGTAGCCTTCCTCAAGTTCATCTTAATAGTACCTAGTATATCTTCAATCTGCTTTTCAAGCAATAACTAGTTTATTGTTTTTTAAAGAACACCTGCTAAATAGTTAAGCAACTGAGTCTCCACCAGAAACTTAGAGACTGAATCCGTGAGTTAAGTTTTGACCAACGTCCCTGAGGAAGTCAATGTCCCAGACTCTGTGAAGCCTCAGATGCCAAGCCTCTGCTGTCAGGCTTGCATCATCTCTCAGCACCTCTGGTCATTTTGACTTGACTCTATATTAGAGATAAGACACAATGCAAGAGTACGTGATGCCCAGAGGCTTCTATTAGGAAACTTTGAATGGAGTAATACCCTCCACTTTCAGTGGTGAATTTATCCTTTCCAGGGTATAAAGGTGTGGCCCTTGCCTAATGAGCTCTCTTAGAAGTAGAATTTCTTGTCTCATGGCATGAAAATTAACACAAATGTTGAGGAGTTTACTTCTCTTCCTATAGTTGTTTAATGATCTTCAGACATCCAATTTTTAAAATTTAGTTATTTTTAATTGAAGGATAATTGCTTTACAGTATTGGTTTGACTTCTGCCGTGCATCAACATGTATTAGTTATAGGTGTACCTATGTCCCCTCCCTGGTAACCTCCCTCCCACCTCCCACCCTCTCCCACCCCTCTGTGGGTTACAGAGCCCCCGTTTGAGTCCCGAGTCATAAAGCAAATTTCCACTGGCTCCCTGTCTTACATATGGTAGTGTATATGCTTCCATGCTATCTCTCCATTCTCACCCTCTCCTTCCCTGCCCCCACCCTTGTCCATTAGTCTATTCTCTATGTCTGCATTCAGACATCCAAATTTGAGAACAGAAGAAGGGAAAAACACCTATTTCATGGAATTAACATGCTAACAAATTACTACTCCCAATTCTCCGCCATTCAGAGCAGAAGCATCTTCCATGATAAGCTACAGCTCACGTGAAGCACAAAGATGCCTTTTTTGAACAGAGCAATCCACTCACGATTTAGCCAACATCAGGGTTCTTCCTCTGAATAATTTGTAAATTTAAAGTGTAATAGAAAGAGAGACATGTGTTAACAGACACAAGCCTAACCTTTCAAATAAATTCCATTTTACTCTCTCCCAACAGCAGCTGGTAACCTTCTGACTTTCTTATCTCCTAAACTTTTTGTTTTCTATCCATCTGTTAAGTATTAAACAATGTCAATTCTTCCCTCCCAACTCTAGATCTACCCCCATCAAACTAGACTAAATAGAACTAAATTCAATTACTACATTAAGATATATTCTGCCTTAGTGAAAAACAAAATATCTCCTTTTTTACCTTAAATCAAAAGGCATGCTTGAGCTATGTCCCTCCTGATAACTGCAGATTTTGAGATGGAGGAGGGAAAGCAGGAGCTGTATGCATTTCCTCTTATGTGCTTCCTATAAAATTTGCTGTTAAGGAATTTAAGTCCCTCCACCCAAGGGTTCATCAACAGTAGCTTAAGAATTCTCCAATTTTGACCACATTTGCACCATGTGAAATCTAAGAGATGTGGTGGGACACAGTTTGAAGGTCCTCAAGTGGACACCTTGGGAGTAAAAGCTTTGTTATAGAAGAATGCCACTCTTCTGGCTAATAAAATATGAGAGCTGATGAATGTTCCAGGGGAGAGTGGGCAGCTCTGCTGAGTGTCCATCAGGCACAAGAAAGATATGGTCCAAGATGAGCCAAGGAGAGCTAAGGAAATGACCTGACCCCAAAGACCCCTATTATTCCATGCAACCTGTCAGTGAGCCATCAGAGTCATTTCTCCAGGACAAGGCATTACTACACCTACCTATGAGAAATCTTTACCAGGAATACACTACAATTTCCCATTAACAACAGTAATCCACCACACCCAATGTGTACTATTCAAAGGCAACCAAGCTGTCTCACCATAATCATGACAGACGCTATACTGGGACCAGCAAGGGTTAGAAGAGTATTCACCTGTGGGCTAACTGGTGGGGCTAGGGTCCCATGGAGAGAGCAGGAGGGGGAATAAATGACATTTTTAAAGGTCATTGCTGAAAGGAAGACAAGAAATACCTGCTTTGTATTCAAAGTATAAAATAGTTCCTTTGAAATAATTATTTAAAATAAAAAGAAGATTTTATTTTTAAAATCTCGTGCATGGCAAAAAATCATGAAAGTAGTACATAAATGCTTGAATTTTGGGGAAATAAACTTAATTGGCATTAAATAAAATGATGCACTATAAGATGCATAGGTTGACCTTCAATTTCTTGCCAAATGACCTCCCTCACACCTTTCTGTAGGGTCAGCCCCAGGCATTTGAGCTGGAGGCTGGAGCTCCAACTCAGTTATATGGAAACCCAAGAGATACCTGCCTCTGCCCACCTCACTGCCAGGTCAGGCAGCTTCCTGGGTGGAGGCAAAAAGAGAACAGAATTCTGCTGAGCCCTGGGCTCTGCTGCTGTGGGTCTGGGTTCCCCTGGTAAGGTCCCCTAGCTCCTGACAGAGGAAGTACTTTACTGCGGGGACTGTCTTCTGTGTAAACGCCTGTGGGTGAGTATACCCGGCAAGGACTCCCTTTCATGAGGAGGCTGTGCCTCTGGGTCACGGACTGTTTTTCAGCTCACTGGGGTCACCCTCAACTTGGAACTGCCAGCAGGACTTGGGAATCCAGGCCAGCTGGGGCAGCACGAGCAGTGGGCACCCCCTGGTTTTCTGAATCACCAGCCTCCTGATGGTGATCAGAGCACCAAGAAGGGACTAATTTAAAAACCAAACAATGTGGTAATTGCCCCTGGTCACCCGGTTGCCTGGCTTTTGGAAGGCCGCTGTTTCCGATTAGAGGGGCCTGGATCTGATGAGGACTAACAAAGTGTAACGAATGATCAAAGCAACAGTTACAACAGTGCGAGTGCCCAGTGATTGATCTGGGTGACATAATAATGATAACCAATGAGGTGAGGCGGGGGGTGGTCCCCTCCAGGTAAGGATGGGGGTGGGCCCTGGACAGGTCAGGACTTCTCTCTGTTTAGGGAAAAGAAGGTCATAGGGTGGAAGCGGAGGCACGTGGAAAGGGAAAAATGAAGTGCTCATGCTTAAAACTTCTGCACAGAGGGAAAAAAAAAAAAAAAGGACAAGTCAGTCATGGCTAAGAATGAGATCCTTGTTCAGAGACGGAGATCAAGACTGGCAGTCCTGGAATATCCACAACCCACCTATTGGGCGCCTGCACAAAAGCATTTGTTCTACAGAGAACTTAGATCTCTGTAAATATATTAAATAAAAGTTAAATAAAACAAATAAAAAGAGGCTCATTTTAAAGTTATTTTTGATAGTCATGTTTTACGACTAGGAGAAGAATTACCTCTTTAAGAAACAATAAAAGTAGAGTCTCAAAGAGACACTTGCACACCCACGTTCATAGCACCACAATCCACCACAGCCAAGAGGTGGAAGCAACCCAAGTGTCCATCAGGGGATAAATGGATAAACAAAATGTGGTTTATATACACGATGGGATATTCTTCATCCTTAAAAATGAAGGTGGGCTTCCCATGTGGCTCAGTGGTAAAGAATCTGCCTACCAATTCAGGAGACTCAGATTTGATCCCTGGGTTGGGAAGAACCACTGGAAAAGAAAATGGCAGCTCACTCCAGTATTTTTGCCTGGGAAATCCTATGGACAGAGGAGCCTGGCGGGCTACAGTCCATGGGGTATCAAGAGAGTCCGGACACAACTGAGTACCCACGCACAAAATAGGAAGGCAATCCTGTTCCATGCCATAGCATGGATGAACCTTGAGGACACTCTGCTAAGTGAAATATTAGTCCCAAAAGACAAACATAGTATGGTTCTGCTTACATGAGATACTGAGAGCAGTCCAATTCATAGAAATAGAAAGTAGAATGGTGGTTGCCAGAAGCTGGAGAGAGGGGAAGATGAGGAGTTGTGGGCCATAAGAGCTTCATTTGTGCAAAAGGAAAGAGTTCTGACACTTGTGGCACAATAATGTGAATATACTTGAATGGCATCACCACCTCAATGGACATGAGTTTGAGCAAGCTCCAGGAGATGGTGAAGGACAAGGAAGCCTGGTGTGCTGCAGTCCTTGGGGAACCGAACTGTATACTTAAGAATGGTTCTGACGGCAAATTTTATGTTATCTATTTTTCACAATGAAAAAACAAGAGAGTCTAACACATTTATTGTCATTTAGATAAAAATAATTTTTCGGTAATATTAAACATTTCCTATTTCCCCAAGAACTGTGTGCCAAATCTAATTTGACTGACTCCTTTGTAAGTTCACATATTACAAAGGGTAGCAAAATGTGGTGTTGCCTTCAAAGCCTTTGTCTACTTGCCACTAGACAAATGGCTCAGGAATGATGAATATCTGTGGTTCCCATGCCCATCTCTTGTGGGTTTTACGCTGCTTTTGTTGTCAATCTCTGAACTCTCCTTTCTTTTCTGTGGGCCAATCCCAAATTTGTCAAGGAAATGAGAAAATGTGTTAGAAATGTTAATTCAGTTCTACATAAAATGAGCATAAAAATGTGCAGAATCAAAGATCAGGAAAAAAATGTGCTAATCACCCGAGCTTCAATAATTTCTTTTCTTTTCTTTTTTGGGCATGCCATGTGACTTGGGGGATCTTAGTTCCTCAACCAGAGATCGAACCTGTGCCTGCTGCAGTGAAAGGGCAGAATCCTAACCACTGGACTGCCAGGGAATTCCCTCAGTTCAGCTGCAGAATCTGGTCTTGGGCACTCCGGCATTTCTCTTCTCAGAAGCCTGATCTGCTTACCATCATCCAGATATCCATGGGGCCAACATGGGCAGTGTTGCCAGTTCCAGAATTGTGGATAACAGAGACCTGGGTCTATTATCAACCTGACCCCAAATCACAGGCACAAATATTATGAACTTCAAGCTTCATCTCTAGTCAAAGTTAAGAGATTCTGTGACTAGATATAAATCCATCTTCTAAGAAAAGACTGACTAGCTTTCTTTGGCATAGAATCAATGTCATTACTACGTTGACTCTTTATTGCTACTTTGCTTCTTATTGCACAAGAAAAATATTCATTCTATCCTTGAAAACAAGAAGCTGGTATTTTTAAAGAAGAGGGTATATTCTCAAGGATTCTTAAGGTCTTAAGTGATTGTCTTAATTCATTGTCTCAGTGGAGACAATGAGATGCCTTCTTACTGATGGATCTGCAGAGATTTTCTGTTGAATTTTATACTTTAGAAAGGTAATTCTGAAGCCCAGTTGAAACATGCTGCCTTACCCGGGACCAGCCTTAGGATCCCAGGCATCTCACATCATCGCGTGTATATTCTGCTTCTGCCCCAGGGCTGAAGGCCTGTCCTTCTTGCTCTGTTCCACCTGGAGGCTGCAGGCACATGCAGAGCAGGAAAGGGAAGGGGAGGAAAGGCAGGAAAATAAATAGACGGCTGTGTGCTAACAGGATACTGTTCCACCTCCGCCTGCCCCCGCCTCCATGAGCTCACTGCATACCCCAAGCTCTGGGCTGGAGGCAGCCCAGCAGACACACCTGGCGTGGGGATGGCGGGGGACCGGGTACAACTGGAGTACCAGGTGTGAATGCTCACCCCACCGCTCGCTAGCTCTGTGATATTGTACGAGATTCTCCCCTTTCCCAGCCCCCAGGTTCCCATCTTTGAAATGGCGACACCCTCCTGCGTCCCTTCGAGTTTGCCATAAGGATCCACTAAACCAGAGCTGTGAAAACACGCTGCAGAGTGTGAGATCTCTACACAAATGTGAGGCCTCTTTGCTGATTACCATTTGGCAGATGCAAAGCCTTGTGCTGTTGACACAACTGTCCTCCACAGCGCTTGGCAATTTGGACTTTGCTGACAAACAGGGGAAAGGCGGGAACATTTGCCTCTAGCTTCAGTTTTAAAATAAGGTTTAAAAGGTGTTTCACAAAACTGGCTGGCTGAGGCAGCCCCAGGTTCTAACGGACCTCTTATCCACACTGACCCCGTCCCCCCAGCCCCTTCTCCAACTGCCCTGACCCCTCCCTGAACTCTTTCCACTCCAGCCTTCTTTCAAAACAAACCAATAGGTAAACCAGCATAATTTCTCTTTCTAATAATCCAAATACAGTCTCAAGGAGACTGGCACATCTGGACAAAAAGACCTATCACTCTGCAGCCTCCTTCTCTGGCATCCCCCTGTCCAGCCTGATCAGGGGGCACTGCTCTTCTGTCATACCTTAAACCAGGCTATGCCAGGCTCACCTGCAGTCACTCAGGTCCCCAGGCAGCCTCAGATGTAAGTTCATGTGTTCTCCTGAATGGCCTTTTATTGTCACACTATTTTCCTGAAGGTTCTTGGAAAATCATTATCAGTGACAAAATATTTTCCAGAGCTCCAGGATTTTTCTTCCTGGTGACTTTTAAACCTTTCTGAGGCTCCCTGTTCCATCAGCAGCCACCCTTTCAGGCTCCAAGCACATGCAACTTAATTAGTTTTAATACTTTAACTGTTTAAATAGTTAATAGTAGAACTTGGACTTCAAACCACTGCCACCCCCCACCCCACCCCACCCCCCAACTGCCTATGTGTCTGAGGTTGTCAGATCAAGATGGAAAAATACCTCTAATTGTTTCCAGACAATACACAACGCTCTCACTCTGAGTGAGAATGAGTATAACTTACATTTTCACAAAGGATCCTGGGGAGGCCCGTGGGAGATTCCTGCAAGCCAGGATTCTTTGTGCATTCCAGTCCACTGGAAAATAAAACCCAGTTTCAAAACTGAACCAGGAGCTTTTACTTCCCTTAGATTATTTCTGGATGAGTAGCTAAAACTGGTTTCATTTTTCTTTTTTTCACAACAAACATTTCTTTTCAGATTTTGATAGATTTTTATCTTGGCCTGGTATGTCAGAAAGCAAACACTGTGGCCCAGCGGAATTGACAACTCTTCACTGGAATATGGCAAATATATTGCCAAATATGTACCCCATTCAGGCCCGAATAATCTGCATGGTATTCTTTTCCTGCCTATAAGTATCTCCCTCCTTGAGAATTTTATCTCTGGGACTGCAGTTTTATCACTAAGAGATCCATTCCTTTATGTGTAGAAGATTTGAGAGTTCCAAGAATGTGCACAGTCTGAAAGCAGATGCAGTTGTTGACAGGTAACACCTTAGTCAGACTCTGATGAACAGAAGTTTTAAACTCTGTCAGAATGAGACTCCAGATTAGGACCTAGAGATGGGAATCTTAGGGGTGATAGAGAAGAAAGTGAAAAAAGGGAAACCAAGTCTCATTTACTCACATCCTGTATGTGCCAGACACTTCCTAAGGCCTACAGAGAGGTAGGTGTTACTGAATCCATTTGAAAGGTGAGGAGACTGGGATTCAAAAAACACTGAGGAGATTACCAGAGAACTTACTTTAACACTGTTGATTTATTTTTCTATCAATACATGCAGATCCAATTTCAAATATTTTTCTTTCAATCAACACGTGTCTTGCTATATATATATATGTATATAGTGAAAGTGAAAAGTCACTCAGTCATGTTTGACTCTTTGTGACCCCATGGACTGTGAAGAAAGTTTATCTGTTTGCCGCCTCCTAAGTTCATCTGCCAGACTCCTAGGAACACCAACCACAATTTAGGAAGATGCCTCACACTTAGAAGTCAATAGTTCTTGAGAGCAAGAAAAGATCACAACTCGTTGGCATGAACAAGCCCTCCCCGGTCACACATGAAGACTGGTCCATAATTCATTCTCCCGATGGGTGTCTCCTACGGGAATGGGAGGTGGCCCAGCAAGCGACTCCGCAGACAAGGGAAATCAGTCACCATACCCCGACGTCCTCAGCTGTCATCGTTCCTAGTTTTCTTTGGAAGAGTTACTCAATGGAAGAAGACTCATTCGTTTTTAAGGTTAGACTCAACCAGAAGTCCTCCAGATCATACTCTGGCACTAGGCTCATCCCTGATCTAGACTGAGAACATGTTGAGGTTCCTTTTGTCTTTTCTTGGAGATTTTCATTTTTTTTAATCTGTAATTTTGCTTCTTTTAAAGTGTGTGATTGCTCTTTTATAATTTAAGAAGTAATTGGAAGAGTAAATGGAAATTTGCTTTCTATTGAAACCTTTACTTAGAAAAACATGGTAAGCTGCCAACATATCTTTGTGCATATGTGAAACTGAAATAGTCTAGTATGCCTACACAGGGGCAAAAAGAGGCACAGATAAGGAATGTCCATTCCCATTACAGAATTAGGTACAACAGTAAAAAAAAAAAAAAAAGAAGAAATAGTGCTACACTGAGATAGAAAAATCACCAAAGTTAAGACAAGAAAGCTGAAAGAAAATAAGTGTACTGTATAACACCATCTATCTAAATAAAGCATCCAAAATAAGTACTTTATGTAGACCTATTTATATATGTAATGTATAGAGAAAGATTTAGAAGAATCCATAGCAAGTTGACAACAGTGGTTGCCTTTGGGGAAGACGCTGAGATTTAGCTGGATATCACAAGAGACATTTGCTTTATCTGTGTTGTTTGACTTTTTAAAATTGAAGTATAGTTGATTTACAATAACTGAATCACTTTGCTGTACACCTGAAATTAACCTATTATTAGACAATTTTTAATGAGAATATGTTTAGCTACTCCTTATGCAATTAGAAAATAAATTAAAAGTTTTAAAGTTCCAAATCTGATGTCAGTCCCCTTTTATTATTACTACATTTACCATGGGCTTCCCTGGTGGCTCAGTGGTAAGGAATCTGCCTGCAATGCAGGGGACCGGTATTCAACCCCTGGACTGGGAAGATCCCCTGGAGGAGGGCATGGCAACCCACTCCAGTACTCCTACCTGGAGAATTCCATGGACAGAGGAGCCTGGTGGGCTACAGTCCACAGGGTCACAAAGAGTTGCACACAACTGAAGTGACTAGGCAGCTGCATATTTACCATACTGTTGTTTTTGGCTCTGTTGTTGTTATTCATATTTAATTTTGCCAGCCTGTGAAAGTAAAACTCTGGGCATCACTGCGCTAAGGCTGAATCAAGGCAGATAGTCAGTGAACATCATTAAGTGCACAAAAATGGTCATTTTTAATAAGTATCACCATAATAATCATAAATTTTTAAAAGAGAGTGTAAAGACTATTTTCAGTATTTTAAGTGCAACACAATGACTCTTACTTACATTATTTAAATGAATAGAATTTTAATTCTTTGAAATTCAGTGTTACAATATACCAGGGATAGTGAGAGTCTGAAAATTTATTTGTTACCACTGGCCCTCTAAGTTTCACCATAGCACCTAAGATTATTTTTTTAATTTGTTTATCTTTAATTGGAGGATAATTGCTTTAAAATATCATGTTGGTTTCTGCCGTATACCAACATGAATCAGCCATAGGTATATATATACACCCTCCCTCTTGAACCTCCCTTCCAGCTCCCATCCCATCCCACCCCTCTAAGTTGTCACAGAGCACCAGGTTTGGGCTCCCTGTGTCATACAGCAAATTCCCACTAGCTAACTATTTTACGTATGGTAAGGTATATGTTTCAAAGCTACTCTTCCTATTTGTCTCACTGCATCTCTGTAAGCACCCATGACTATTATCCCACATTTTGCATTTGAGGAAACCACATTTTGCATTAAGAGGCGATCTTGAAAAGCAACCAACACATGCTTTCAGGTCTGCAGGAACACATCCCAGAGACTTTTCCCCTCACCATCCACTCAGCCCCCTAGACCTCTGCCACAGCCTCCCAAAGGACTCAAGTTCAGCTTGCAAGCATTTGTCTCTTACGTCATTTACAGCCCTGTACTCTAGACTTGGAATCAACATCAAGGTAAGCCTTGAGGAGAGATCAGATTTGTAGAACTGAAAACTTCAGGCCCATATGACGAGGTTCCTTGGACATACAATCTGAAAGCTCCAGGTCATGGGGGAGGTGGGGTGAGCTGGCGGATCAGTGGCAGAGACCAGCCTGCTTCTGGAGCTCTTCCAGCCCATGATGCAACCAACAGCCATGGCTTTGGTAAAGGACAGACACGTCTGCTGTTCTGCCTGCATCATCACTTCCTTCTGCCAGACCAGGAACAGCGTTCTGAATCCTTACACAGATGAACCAATCATTTCCTTCTCTTGCACTCTTTGGATTGCAGACACTTTGGGGGATCCTTTTGTTTCCTTGGATCTCAAACTCAGGGCCCCTAGAACTCTGTTATATTGCTTCCTAGAAATCAATCAAATTTCACTCTTTTCTTTCTCCTTATAAACAAGTGTAGAACTGATGTTAGCTGGGTTCCGATCCCATAGGGTCCACAGGAAATCAGCTCAGATCTACATTCCAAACCCCATCGAAGTTAAAACCAGGCTCCTCCCTCCACAGGATTCTCCAGGCAAGAGTACTGGAGTGGGTTGCCATTTCCTTCTCCAGGGGATCTTCCCAACCCAGTGATCGAACCCTGGTCTCCCACATTCCAGGCAGATGCTTTAACCTCTGAGCCACTGGGGAAGCCCGACTAACAGCATAGGGCCAAATAAAATAATTATTCTACAAGAGTTGCCTATTCTTATTGGTGTCTTAAGAGGTTCTTGTTGACAATACAGCTGTAACAAAGTAGTGGCACCAAAATGCCCATCTTGGTTTCAAGACTTTTGACCAGAAAAGATAAATGGAATTAATGGAATTATTCCATCAAAAAGTTGATGGAATTTTTAATATCAATCAGTCGGTGGGGAGCCTGGGTGGTAACCCACCAAGCCATTTCTGGTTTCATTTCAGCCTTGACTGACTCTTACAAGGCTGGATGACAATATTTGCTGAAAGATACTATAATTCTTTCCTTTAAAAGTCATCTGCTTGGTATCCAGTGGCTCTCATACAGGATTTCCTCTAGTTCTGGGTGGGTTTGTCCTTGATGTTCCTTCTTAGACCCACAGTTCTCCATGCTCACCCACTCAAAACCAGGGTGGTAAATTTGCCACAAGGCTTCCACAGGAGACTTTGTGAATCATGCCATGGTCTCTGCTATTCCAAGTTAGGACTTATTTTTATAGTAAGTATCCAGACACCATGCAAGTAGGCAAGGGACTGATATTACTAAGGCAAAGCATCTAAAAACATCAATTCCAAATGATCTTTTTTCATATTTGAAGTTGTGACCTCTAGTTTAAAACCAGCCTTCCAACTTTTGCTAATTGTGGTGTTAATTTCCTCTGTAATAGTCAAAGATTCACTTGTATCAGATCAATACTTTCTTATATTAATATCTTTCTATATCTTTTGGATCTTAAACCATCACACTGTGAGAGGAAGCCACTTAAATATTTGATAAGGGAATAAGTAGTCTCCAGGTATATTTAAAATTGCATCCCCCAAACCTTGTGTATATTCTCAGGGCACTTTATTAATTCAACATAATAACTGATAGCAATAGTACTATTACTCACACATGAGTGGATAGTATTTTGCATTGAGACTATAAGAGGTCTCAGTTGTATTACTCAACAACAGCTTGTTTAAAATAGAAACAAAAACTAGGAAAAGAAAGGAAGGGTCAGAGAATATAAACTTGTTTGGGGAATTCCAGAAGTGTGAAAAAATAAAATCACAAAGACAAAATTCATTCTTCAGCCATTAAATGTTTTTGGTATATGATCATCTGTGCTAGGAAAATGCTATAATGATTTCAATAAATTGACTTCTTGGGACTCAGAGCAATGGCCCTTGCATTTTGACAAATTTAAATCATGATCAAAGGGAAGGGAAGCAGGGGAGATGGGAGAAGAGGAGGGGTGGACTGTAGAGAGGGAAGGGGAAGGGACAGAAATAAAGAAAAGAAGAGGCCCCATGGCTCATCACAGGCATGATACACAGAAAGTTAGAATGTGAAAGTTAAGTCGCTCAGTCGTCTGACTCTTTGCGACCCTGTGTACTGTAGCCCACCAGGGTTCTCTGTCCATGGGATTCTCCAGGCAAGAGTACTGGAGTGGGTTGCCTCACAGAACCGCTGTTAATTCCTTCTTCTGAGCCTTAGCACACCTCTAAGCCACGGAGTTAGCCAAGAAGCAGCTGCTTGGAGGGGAAGTTAAGGGCTTTGAACCAGTGAACTAAGATACCGACACAAACTCTTTTGCTGTAGGGTAACAGTGGGGTGGAAAGAAAAAGGGGGGGAGTGTGGGAAGGGGTCAAGAAGTCCAAGGAATCCAAAAATTCTCAGTGTAAACCGTGCTTCTCTAATTTATATGGAAGCAGAAAGATGGAACTTTTTACTTACCAGTTTCTATGACTTTCAAACATGTAGACATGTAGAGTATGGCCTCTAGTAGTGCTTTTGCCTCAGAGGCCATTCAATTTAGGGTCAGACCTTCCCTTGACCTAGCATTTTACAATTTCTAAAGCCCTATTATACATGACATCATCAAATCCCATCAATCACCTCAACTCTCAGAAACAAGCAAACACTAATTCCCCAGGGGTTCAAGGACACATCCAAAATCACATTAGAAATAGGTAGTGTTGGTTTCCCTCTTCTGGGCAGAAGGAATTCTGGTTATGGGTCAAATAAATCAAAATCACAACGAGATCATGATTGTAGTGGATGGAGCTTTGGTCTCCCATGCAACTGGTGCTGTACAAAGTCTGGGAGGACTTCCTGTTTTCAAGATGCCCTGGTTGTGGGCATCTCAGAGAAGAATAAGGGAGTATAGAGGGACTACAGAGGACTGGACAGGCAAAGGCCCAAGAACTTTAAAGGAAATCAAACTCTGAATATAAAATCTATCACTTAGCATCATCATCCTTGGTTTGCTAATCTGCTATCACTTAAACAAGTGGTCAATAAAGGTCTTAGTTGTTTGTATTCAGTATTTCTATATTAGGTTTAGCTTCATGCTAGAGGCCAGATACTAGGTAAGGTAGCCTCTTACCTTCTCTCTTGCTTGGAAAAGTACAAAAGGTAGAGGTTACTCTAAAGGGCCCAAGCAAGTGCCCACTTGCTCCTTGCCACCCTCCTTCTTAACAGGGCTTTGGGAGCACTTGAAAGATTTAGGCCATCAAAGGGAATTATAGAAGAAGAGAGATTGATGATTTTTCTTATGAGTCCAGTGAGTTTGGAGACCTTCAAGAACTAAATTTAAAACCAAGATGGCTTACAGGGTACAAGAAGGAATGATATTTCTATTTAAAATAAATTAATCAAACCTTTAGAGAGAAGAGTTCTTCTTTGGAGACACTGGAACAAAAATTGACCTTGCTGAGCCATGAAATGTCATAGACCTTAAAAGATTTTCCTAAATCAATGATACATTTTTAAATCACTTTCTTTAAGCCAATCAGTCTTGTCTTACAATATGGCAGAAAGAAACCTATGGAAGTCATTCCAAAAAGTGCCACTGTGGGTCAAGGATGAGATCATAGTGGAGTAGCAGGGAAACTCTTTTCATCAAATTAAAGTTTGAGGGTCCAGAGAGCATGGGCCTAAATTGGATGTCTGTGATGTCATTTCCAAGTCCCACAACATTTCATCTATGTGCTCTGGTGTAGCTTTAAATTCTACGCTAAGAATCAAACACTTGGGACAAGATGCTATCAAGATGTTCATTGTGTTTTGTTGATGATTGAAGCTGCATAATCTCAGAGACAGAGCATGCCTTCTTATACAGTCTGTGTGTACCCTTCACTACCTTAAAAAGGCATCTTCATTTTCTTATGTTTCTTTCCCCTCCCTTCTGTCCTCTTACTCCTCTGCTTTCCATTTCATCTTCTCCACTTTGTCCTCTTTCTCCAGGGCTCTCTGCCCTTTCTCTAGTTGACACTTAGAGCCCCCATGAAATTACCAAACTCTTCCAATCCCCATATCCTATTCTTCCTCATCTAGAGTTCAATACCAAAAGCTGCCTGGCAGCTCATGTTTGAAGATTCCTCTGAGGCTTCCCTGATAGCTCAGTTGATAAAGAAGTGAAGAGAAGCCGCTCAGTCATGTCTGACTCTTTGCAACCCCATGGACTGTAGCCCACCAGGCTCCTCAGTCCATGGATTTTCCAGGCATGACTGCTGGAGTGGGTTGCCACTTCTTTCTCCAGGGGATCTTCTCAACCCAGGGATCGAACCCAGGTCTCCCACATTGTAGGCAGACTCTTTACCGTCCGAGCTAAAGAATCCGCCTGCAATGCAGGAGACCTGAGTTTGATTCCTGGGTTGGGAAGATCCACTGGAGAAGGGATAGGCTACCCACTCCAGCATCCTGGCCTAGAGATTCCATGGACTATACAGTCCATGGGGTCACAAAGAGTCAGACATGACTGAGCAACTTTCACTTTCTCTTTCACTAATCAATATGACCATCCCAGGCATCTCCATTTATGGTTGGAAAATTCCAACCAAGAGTGACTCCTCTGAGGTAATGGATGATGAAATTCAAAACCTAGATTGTTACACTGGTGCCCACCTTACACAGAGTCAAAGCTCTTTCTCTACACAAAAGAGCATTTATTATTTGCACTGTTCTTGTGAAAATGGCTTCCGTCGTTGGTTTTTAAAAGCATCTCTACGGTGCTTGATCTCAACATCCTTTCTTGCACTTCAAAGGTGTCAAGCAGACTTCTAGTTTCCTAGCTGTGTGAAAGACCCCAAGCTATTTGGAAGAACTGATGCTGAGTTCTTTGAGTATTTCACTAGATGCCAAGATTAACAGTCTTATACTAGCACAGGGATTTAAAAAATGTGGCAAAGCCTTAGTTTGAAAGGAAGTGATCCCACAAAGAGGAAAGCAGCTTTCCCAAATGAGGAGCTGAAATGAAGGTGTTATGTCCCATCCTGGGACACAGAGAGTCTGGGAGGAAGATCAGGTGAGATAGGACCATGGGCCCAGGCTTTGGAGAAATATGACAAAGAAAGAGGAATGTAGCACACATTTCACATCCCCAAACTGTCATCATTAGATAAATAATAGCAAACACTTCCTGATAGCCTGCTATGTGCTATGCTCCGTTTGAGTCATTTCGTTTAGTCTTCAAAAAGAGAAGGGTACTAACTTATAAGCCCCAGTTTTCCACACATGGAAATTGAGGCTTAATTGTTAATTTGCACAAAGCCGTAGTTAGGAGGTGATGGAAGTAGAATTTGAACCCATGCGTTCTGACTCCAAAGTGGAAGCTGGTAATCACTGTTGTCTAAGGGTGGGTGAAACAGGCACTCATGCCGAATCTTCCACTTGGAGCAGAGGAGAAATGGCGGTTCTCATTGGAAGAGCTGGCACCCAGGCAGAGTGGATCCCTTAGCCCCAGCTTCCTCAGGAATCAGCTGCTCCGAATCTGAGAGCAGATGGGGAGCCAGAACAGAGCCTGAAGCAATGGTGATGTGGGGGGTTTAGGAAGAAGGGTACAGAGGTGGTGTTTCCAACAGCCTCTGAACCACCTGGGGAAAGAGAAGCTGAACTTGTCCCCGCACAAAACAATTGTGGGAACTAGCTGTGATGGATTGTGTGTTTGGGAGCCTGAATAACCAAACCCATCAGGAACAGGGCACATTTTTTTTTAATCTTTATCTCGAAATGTTGACAGTGTATATACCTTATGTTCCCAGCCTCACTGTACACTCAGGAAGGGCAGGAACAAGCCTTCCACATCCTTAGTTCTCTACCACGAAGACACCCAGCACCAATTCAAATATTGACTTGGAGTTTACACATTCACCCATATTCTGTAAAGAACTCAAATACACTCATTATCCCTGCCTGCTAGGAGCTGGTGCTTTAGAACAAAACTAATTGATCCTTTGAAAAAAAATTCACTTGAAGTATTATTCCAGGTGTGCATACGTGTGTCTGAGGAAGGAGAGAAATGGCATTTATTATGCATCTACTGCAAGCCAGGCACTGTGCCAGGTCTGCGACAAATGTTATCTCATTTAATCCTCAAATGGCTGGATAAAGTGGGGACAAGTATTAATATGCTTTTGGTACAGAGGCAAAAATTTAAGAGGCTTAAACTCACAAAGTTAATGCATCATGTAAGCCCAAGTAATTCTGGCTCCACAACCCATCTTTTCTCCCATTTCACTGAAAGACTTGCCAAGTAGAGAACAGGCTTTTGTAGGATAAATGTTCCCTGCTCCCACCAAGACCCTGTGGTCACTGGCTTTGGGCCTCCTTGCTTTCCAAGCATTGGGATTCCTACCCTGGCACTGAGGTTGCTATCAGTGGGGCAGGGCAGGTGGCAAACAAGTCCTGGGCAATGTGAAACTGCTCCAGACACACAGGATGGATGAAATCGGCAGTGGTAGCTCAGTCCCCCTTTTTCATATCAGAATGTACTATCCTGCCCCCCGTCTGATAGCTCCTTTCCCTCTCTAGATGCAGCGTGGTTGATGACTCTCCACACAGCTCCCTCTGTGCTGCGTTACTCCAGAGAGGGCTCCAAGCCCTCTCTTCTGGCCCTGCCTCATGCTACCGGATACTCTCTGCATGCACAGAAGAGAAGAATGAAATGTTCTGCCCATAAAATTGCATCACGTCAATAGAGCTTTCGCTGAAACCCCTCAGCCTTGACCCCAAGTGCTACAGTAAAAGAAAAAGAAAATGTGAGCAATAAATAACACCTCCCCCTTCTCTGCCCTCTGTTCAGGAAAACTCCAAGGAAACACTAAACCAATTTCACTCGGCCTCTGTTTCTAAAATCTTCACGAAGTCCCGTAGTCAGTGAGCCTAATGAAACCCGGCTTTTACAGCCAGCTGTGTTTGAAGGCAGCAGTACATGACTTACAGAGCCCAAGGTGAGCTGCTGCCAAATAGCCTTTCCTTGCATGAAAAGCCAGAGGATGAAGAGTTCCCAGCAGGGAAGAGCCTCAAGAAGTCACCCAAGCCAGCTCTCCACTTCCAGGCAGCCAAGGCCAGCACTTCCTGGCTCCCTCTTCAACCCCCTCGTAGTAAGCGCCCCTACTCTCAGCAACTTTCGGCTCCAACAGCCTCACTCGCTACTTTTGTGTGAACAACCAAAAACAAGCATCAGTGCCTGAGCTCCCTGCCTTTTTCCTCCCTTTGCTGCTCAGGGTGATTCTGAGCTTTACTATTTGCCTCCTTCAGCCTCTGGGTCAGTTCTGCCACTTGCCTTCTGGGGGGACACTCTTGGGCTTCCAAATAGAGTGTGTGCATGCTTGCTAAGTCACTTCAGTTTTGTCTGACTCTTTGCAACTCCATGGACTGTAGCCAGCCAGGCTCCTCTGTCCATGGGATTCTCAAGGCAAGAACACTGGAGTGGGTAGCCATGCCCTGCTCCAGGTGATCCTGGCAACCCAGGGATCGAACCCGTGTCTCTTATGTCTCCTGCATTGGCAGGTGGGTTCTTTACCACTAGCACCACTTGGGAAGCGCTCCAGATGGAGACTGGGTTCCAAAGGAGCAGGAGGAAGGAACCCCAGAAGTGAGGGGGGCAGAGGCTAGAGGACCTTGGGGAAGAGTCTGGAAAGCCTTGCAGGCAGCATCAGGCCTGAGGCAAGGGAACAGTGTTCAAGGGAGAAGGGAGGAGTGGAGGGGGCCCTCTTACCGTCCACACAGGGCATCTGAGAAGTGCAAGTGGAGGGCTAGGTTTATTTTGAAATTACCTCTGATTGCATGGACTGTGTTCTTTCAGCCGTAATGTTGCTCCAAGACCAAAACCCCCTGGGCCGTGACTTCATCAGCATGACGCTGGTGTTTCCACAACGGGTCTTGGGAGGTTGTGGGGAGCGTGCAGGGTCTGGAGGGGCGGGGAGCACATGGCCTGAGTCAGGACTTTGTCTCAGTCATCACTGCAAACACCAGATCGCAAACATTAGGCTGCGGTGAGGCCCACCAGAGATTTCAAGGCAACCTGATGCAGTTTCTCTTTCATTCAAGAAAGGTGAAGAGTTCATGGGAATCTTTGTGGTAGGAACTGTAGAGCCAAGAAATATCACAAGATAGGGAAAGGGTGCTTAAATAAAGCTATTCTAACACAGTGTCTGTTTCTTTATACTTAGACTTTCCGGTTCTAAAGCTGGGAGGGACTTCAGAAGTCAATCAGTCCATCCCCTGACTTTGATCACCATGTAAGCAACAGGCCAGTTTGGCAGGTGACACAGCTCCTGATGCCAGGTGACTGCAGATCCTGGGACCTGTGGTGACACTGATGGGCCACTCCTCTCACACAGGGGCCGGATCCTGCCATCCCGAGGCGACTGGTCAGAGTCTCACCCACAGAGATGTTGATCTCAATAGTCTGAGATGCAGCATCAAGACTGTAGAAGCCAGCAGCACTGACCTAATGCTGGAGCCCGTTCCTGTGTGCTTTCTATGGGGAATGCTATGGACTGAATGTCTGCATACTCCACACATCCATATGTTGAAACCCCACCCCGCAGTGTGAGGTGGGGCCTTTGGGAGGTGATTAGAATTAAACAAGGTCATGAGAAGGAACCCTCATGATTGGGATTAGTGCCCTTAAAAGAAGACTGGAGAGAATGCCTGCATCTTCTCTCTCTCATTCTGCCCCGTGGGGACCCAATGAGAATGGGGCAGTCCACAGCCTGGAAGGGGGCTCTCACTAGGGCAAGGCTGTGCTAGCACCTGATCTCGGACTTCTGTCCTCCAGTACCCTGAGAAAGAAACCTCTGTTACTGAAGCTAGCCTATGACATTATGTTGCTGTTCTTTAGTCACTCAGTTGTGTCTGACTCTCTGAGTCCCATGGACTGCAGAGTGCCAGGCTTCCCTGTCCTTCATTATCTCCCTGAATTTGCTCAAATTCATGTCCCTTGAGTTGATGATGCCATCCAACCATCTCATCAGGAGCCCAAAGGGACCATGACAGGGAACAAGTGATGAGCACTGGCCTCTCATTAATAGCACCCCCTGTGCTCCAAGGCATTGACCAGAGAGGCAGAGGAGGCTGAGGGAGGGCCTCTGAGGGAAGCGCCTGCAGACCTCTGCTTTGACTCAGACCACCCACACGAGTGACCTGGAGGAAGGGACAAGTCCTTGCGGCCCACTGATGGCCCTCAGAAAACTGAGGACGTTGAAATGGAAGAGGACCTCTGCTGGTCCTTCCTGCCCGCATACTCAGCAGCTCTAAGCATGTTTCTCAGCTCCAGGTTTCCATGTCTTAAAACTTGAGATTTGTACAGCTTCATTTGTTCCCTTTCATCACAATTTCCATTCTTTTTTTCAGTTTTGGTTTTTTTTTTCATCTCATTGAGTGGAGCACTCCATATAAGAAGGCCAGCCACCCAGGCTTGACTAGGCTATGAGCACAAATAGAGTCAACATGAGCAGTTACACTAAAAAAAAAAAAAAAAAGCCAAAAAAAAAAAAAAATGCCCTCAATGCTCAAACAGGAAGTCCCGTCACTGCAGTCACAATAACAGATTTTGTTTCTGGGACCTCCTTTTCCCCAGAGGCAGGCACCTCGTGAACCCTCACAAAGCTCTCTATCAGGACTATCACCGTGGGCATCCTCTCTGTGAGCTTCCTATGGATCAGGCACCCTTCTTTTGGGGAACTCCTCTGGCAAAGCCCCCGGAGCAAGCTTCACAATGTTCACTGTTGCCGGTGCTAACCTGGAAAAATCAGGCGTAGGCAGGGTGCTGCCTGCTGAAGCTGCCTAAGCAGTCAGTCCTCAAGGGACCAGCGTGGAGCCAGGTTCCATGCAGAGGTGGGGAGAAAGGCTGTCTCCTCCGCCCCGCTCTCCCAGATAGTGATCCTTGTGCACGCAATCACTACCTCTGCCTGTGGCCAAGTCCCCCATCTTCCAGCCTCCCTCCCTCCCCACTGGAGATCAGAAGCAATCCCAGGAGAGGAAGGTGGGAGAAAAGCAGAGGTTTCTTTTCTCTCCTTGTTCAATATACATGTATACATAAACATATACATGTACAAATAGAGATCAAACCAGTCAATCCTAAAAGAAATCAGTCCTGAATATTCACTGGAAGGACTGATGCTGAAGTTGAAGCTCCAATACTTTGGCCACCTGATGCGAAGAAATGAGTCAATGGAAAAGACTCTGATGCTGGGAAAAATTGAAGGTAGGAGGAGAATGGGATGACAGAGGATGAGATGGTTGGATGGTATCACCAACTTGCTGGACAGGAGTTTGAGCAAGCTTGGGAGTTGGTGATGGACAGAAGCCTGGTGTGCTGCAGTCCATGGGGTTGCAGTCAGACACGACTGAGCAACTGAACTGTACTGAGAGTGTATAGCGAGTATAAATAGAGTATATACATGTATATATGTGTGTATATATACTGCATATATATAGTGTGTGTGTGTTTATTTTGTTTGTTTACAGGGGAGGGAGAGGCTCTGGCTCATCAATTTTGCAAGAAATCACTTCAACTCCCAGTCTGTTTGACAAGGATTCCCTTCTTCATGGTAGGGTAAGATCTCTCTTCCTATAATCTTTCTAAGGAAAACAAACCCCTCATAATTTCAAAGAATTATATATTTCTTTGAATAACTGACATCTATTAAGAGTTCTCAAAAAGACTTTTTTTAATCCAATAATTCTATTCTAAGGAAATATACAAATGCAGACAAAGATATACATCATGATGATAAAAAAGCAAGAACCTTAACTCCAATAAGAATATCCATATAATGGAATATTTATAAAGCACTTTAAAATAACATTTTGAGGCATTTAAAAACATATTTAATGATGTGGGAAATGTTTAAAAATCATTCATGGTAAAATGTTTATATAATATTGTCCCAGTTTAATAATTCCAAATAGAATCTTAGACAAAAAGACAAAGGAATTATGTAAACATTCAAATAATGGTTATTTCTAAGTGGTAAATGAAAGGTTATTTTTATTTGTTTCTTTTCTTCGCTTTAAAGTCTAAAATAAACATTGAATCAACAAATGAAGTCTATGTATTTACGTATTTTTTAATATAACAATCTAAGGGCTGGAGCATTTTTTCCTAAAAAGAACAAATTCCTGCTGAGAAAACCAAAACGTTTCCAGCTGACTCCTGGGTGGATGAATAACACAGTGGGCTCTGTTCATTCCCATAGCAATCATTTGCTGATCACGGGTGGATCAATGCAACCCAGGATGGCAGTCCATGCCTTGCTTACCTTCACCTATTTCCTCATCTCCACAGGTCATGGTGGTAGGTACCATTATAATGACTCATCCACAAATTAAGAAACCACAGTTTAGAGAGAAAAGGTCATCTTGGTCACCAGCTGCAGAGCCAGAGCTTGAGGCCCATATCCCTGCTCCAAGGGCTAGATTGTTGGGCACTTCAGTTTACCCCTAAAAGAAAGCAATTTGCAATCACTAAAAATCAAGAGGCACCTCAGAGGTAAAAACCAACACTCAGAGAGTAGACAGACAGAGAAGAGAGATCAGAGAAGGCCCATTTCAGAAGGAAAAAGGAAGGGGCTATTTTCCTCGATGCCCGCTCCTGCTCCCCGAGCCCAGGTGCCCCCAGGTGGGAGCCTGAGGTGTTCACTCTCTTTGCCCAACCTTATGGGACCCTCTGCCTCCTGCTCAAAAAAGGGAAACTCAGGGAGATGGACCATTGCCTCTAGTTCTAAATAAGTGGTAAAAACTAAAATTCAGAGTTCCTCTCCTTGAATCCTAAAATCAAAACCACCAGCCAAATCACCCAGTGTAGACAGGGAACAAAAAGAGCCTCCTGGCTGCTGCCAGCTGGACAGGGCCCCACCAGCCCGGGGCGCACTGTTTCTGCAGCACATTCTCCTCCAATCAAGATGTCCCAGGCTTCCCTGCCGCTCCATCTGACAGGAGCACAATACTCTCCTTTCCAGACGTCTTGGGTTAATTTCTTTATTTTTTCTGGCCCACATTTTGAAGTCTTTCCAGCCTGATGGACTGAAGTGGAAATTACAATCCTATCAGGTCTGTCCAAAACAGATGCCACATAATCACAATCATATTAATAAAGTTGGCAAGCACGAGTATGAAGAATCTGAGGAAGGGGAGGGGGAGGGAAAAAAGAAAAACAAACTAACAACTTCCAGAATGTCTTAACTGATTGAACACTCCTGCCATGAAACAGGTTTCCCTGAGAAATCTGTAGCTGGCTCTTTCCGATCTAAACTCCAAGTAATTCCTTTCATTTAATAGTTTCTACAGTTTGGATGAAGGGAGTGAAAAGCGAGGATATTTTCTTGAATCTTTTTGGACTTCACAACACTCGAGGTCTTATTTATGCGTGGGTTTCCAGCTGTGCATGACATAAGTCATTGAAAACTGGCATATCTTCCCATCAGCAAGCACGGCACAACCACAAGCTTGGCAAGAAGTTCACGTTGCCAGATGCCTTCACTGTTTCTTAAACTATGTATTCAAGGCACTCCACATTTTTTTTTCCCTTGCTGGAAATAGTTTCAAAGAAGAACACAATGTTTTGGGTTGCCTGGCCAAAGTTTAGCTGTACTTTTGCATCTTTGCCAAACTTCCTGTTTTTAGCAAAACAATTTATTATCTCTCTGGTTCTTTACCCAAAAGGATTTGCAGGCACAAATAACTACTTGGTTTCCATGTCTTTTCAGAGAAGAAACTCATTCACTTTCCCATAATTATCCTGTAGATGCAAGAGCAGAAATGTATTTAACCTTTGGGAGTGCTACCAAGGTGCAGAAAAGGTTTTAATTATTCAAAACCTCTACAATCTGAACTTTAAAGAACTGACAATTATTTTGTGTATGTGTGCAAGGAAAATAATTCTTTTCAGGTGGTTTGGCAAGATCACAGATTTGCCACACGTGGCGTTGTGGAAGCCAGTTCAGAGTAATTTGGGGTTTGGAAGCCAAGGTTAGACTAAAGAGATTTGATTCATCAGTAGCAATCAAAGAAAGCATTCGATCAGACACCGTTATGCATAGTTCATCTCTGATTACTAAGCTACACAGTCACATTTTAGACTTCACACACACACATGCACACACAGAGACACACACAAAAAAACAGACACTAAAGAGTAAGAGGCTTTTCCATCCCCACCTAGCAGTCAGTTAGCCTATCAACCAGTAAATAGATTGAGAAAAAACTTAAATTCTTGATTGGATTGAGGCGGCCACTTATAGTCTCAGTTTTCTTCTATAAGAATATCTTAGGTATAACTAGAGCATGTGTTATCCTTATCAAGACACACACACACACACACACACACCCCTACACACTTCAGTAGTAATGACCTAAATATACTGTAGCAGAGCAACATTGATAACAGTGTGGTTAATTCTTCAGCAAAGTGCCTTTAATTTCTAGGGTACAGTTTATTTCATCTTAGATGTACCCAATCACATTTCTCCACATCTTTTAAAAAATACTTCACACTATCTGCAAAAGAACAGATAATGTCGATTTCTTATATGTTCGTGCTTCACAGATCTTAGAATTCTTTGATGGTGACTTAGCAACCACGATAAAAATAACAGTTTCCTAAAACAGAGTGAGTCAAAGAGAAAGACCCCTTCGAGGAAATGGTTAATATTAATGAGAGAATGCAGTGTAGTCCAACAATAGATCGGCATAAGTACTTTGGGAGGAATGCTTCTAACTCAAGCAACAGAGGCTCAACTTTTGTCTTTCCATTTATGAACTGTTCCTCCAGATGAAAGCAGAGAAAAAGACAATATCTATTAGATAGATGGCTGGATAGATGGACAGATGATAGATAGATAGATGATAGATAGGAAATGTGTGTTATCGCTGTATGTCTTTCTTTCTTTCTTTTAAGATTGATGCTTTGATTCTCTTAAGCAAAGACTGGTCCAAAGAAGAAAAGACTGGTCCAAGTCAGTAATTCAATGGGCTGGAGCACATACACTGAAGACAGAGTTAAAAGGGAAGTTTTTCTCATAAAAAATTATCACTCAAATCAAGCCCTTGCAGACGTTATAGTTTACTATCATGGCTACAGAAGGTGGCCCAAGATTTCTTGTAAACTCTTCCAAAAGGTGAGAATGTGCTTTTATTATTAACCATGGGGCATGTGGCTTTAAAGAGTTATTTTTAACATTTAAACATAAACAATATCAGCACTAAATATAGGATCAAAGAAATACTGTTTCCATGTGGAGTTGCCAAAGCACAGAAGTATGGCTGCAAAGCACAAGTTTCCTTTGAAGGGGATGTTGCTATCAAAACTGCTTACTCAGCACTCTAGAAATAGCAAAAGAAAGCGCTCATACACAGATATATTCATTATATCTTGCCTGGTGTGAAAAAGGTTTCACTCCCCAGCCTTTAAAACCAAAATCCAACATCCCACACCAAAACCTTAAGGGCCCCTTCACTAGCTTTTTTTTTTTTTTTTTTAATGAACACATTTAAAGTAATGTTTGAAGCCTGTAGTATCAGAATTTATTTCTACAAAGTTAACTCTATTTAATATCCTTGGCTCTAAGCTTAATTTGCTAAATCGTGCTGTTTTTAAAATTTATTGCAAAATTATTGTTCTCCAGGGAAATAATTACCATTCCTCTTACTTCCATGGTATTGCTCTCCTCTGCACGTGAATTTAAGTAAGAGATTTAAAAAGCAGCTCTGTGTTTTGAGTAAGTATCAGTCAAGACAAGGTGACTCTCATACTATATTTGAATTTAAGAGAATACCTTCTGTTCACCTGAATATACAATTTTCTGAATGAGACCAATTGGATATTAAAATTAGAAAAGAATCATCCTAAGAAATGACTGCATCTATCTATTTATTTATATATTGCCTTGTTGTAAAAAGGATTCTAGGCAGCTTAGGAGCATATATAAAACATAGCTACAGAACATAAATTAGAAGCAGCATAAAGCAAAAAAGCAAACACTAGGGTAAAGACGTAAATGGACTCAGGAACGGATTGGATATAAGCTAGTGGAATTCTATAAATGAAGCACAAATTTGACTTTAGACTCAAATTTCAAGGTAAAAACAGAAGCCTGCTCATGATTATATGACTCATGAATAGCAGGTTCTCAGAACTTTATCATGGAAGTTTAAAATCTTTTATAAATTATTCATTTGTGAACCAGACCATGGTTTCTAGTCTTCTCCATTGACTGTCGTGTGATCGCTTTGGAGGCCAAGGTAAATCACACTGCATCTGGTTTTCAGTACTTTGATAGCACATCCTGATTTTTTCCTGGGGAATTACCTATTCCCTATCGGTATGCAGGTGCTCTGTCCTTGGCCCTCCTGGTTCCCAGCAACATTGGATCTTAAGCAGATTGGCAACAACAGGAGAGGGAAAAGTCTGTGACTGAGTCCTTCCAAGTGGGTGTGTGCTGCCAAGAGAGTGACTGGTTCATGGTAATGCCTTATTCCAATTCTTCTCATAACCTGCTTCTTCTACGTCCCCATCAGTCCTGTGAGCCATTTAAAGACCATCCGCTTATGGTTACCAGGGAAAAAGGAGGGGGAGGGATAAACTGGGAGATTGAGACTGACATACACACACTGAAGGGAAGTGAAAGTCACTCAGTCATGTCCGACTCTTTGAGACCTCATGGACTGTAACCCACCAGGCTCCTCTGTCCATGGGGATTCTCCAGGCAAGAATTTGGAAGTGGGTAGACCTTCCCTTCTCCGGGGGATTTCCCCAACCCAGGGATCAAACCTGGGTCTCCTGCATTGCAGGTGAATTCTTTACCATCTGAGCCACCAGGGAAGTCCAAGAATACTCAAGGGGGCAGTGTACCCCTTCTCCAGGGGATCTTCCCAACCCAGGGATCGAACTAGGGTCTCCTGCATTGTGAGCAGATTCTTTACCAGCTGAGCTACCAGGGAAGCCCCATATACACATTGATGTGTACAAAATAGTTAACAATAAGAACCTACTGTATAGCACAGGGAACTCTTTTCAATACTCTAATGGCCTATTTCAGGAAAGAATCTAAAAAATAAGTAAAGTGATTATGCTATATGTATAACTGATTCACTCTGCTATACACCTGAAACTAATGCAACATTGTAAGTCAACTATACTCTTAAAATGTTAAAAATAAGTAAATTAACAAAAATAAAGATTATCCAGTAAATTTCTTTTCTGCTTAAATGAGCATCTCTTGCCTGCAACTATAGAATACTAAATGAAGTACAAGTAGGACAGACAACTCAAATGCAGGCGGGTAGAATGTGTCTGTACCCCATTAGGTAATTTGGGATAAAGTAAGTGGAATCCTGAAAATCTAATACCCATTTTAACGCCATTGTGATCCTACTCAGTGCAAACTGGATCCAAAGCAGAAATAGTCACTAGTGAAGAGTATCTGTGTCCACAACAAGAATCTCTACTAAAGGGTATATATCCTTTTTCTTCATTAAATTCTTAGTGTTTCTCTTTCCTGTGTAGGATATGGGTGTATTTAGACAAATGTTTGGAGTATTCTACTACCATACCCCACTTTCAAGGTTAGATGTAAACATTGTTAGTAGTATTATAACACCTTCTGTTTGTCCTAGTAAATAATGCCTAAATTCAACACTGGTAAAACTCAATGCATGAATAATGCTTTATTTATTTGTTATAAAGAATTTGTGCTGCTGATGAAAATTACTTCTCCTTTTATGAGTTCTGGACTGGAGAGCTAATGGAATAAGAAGTACTGAGTATCTAGAAGAGTCCTGAATTTCCCCCAAGTGCCCAGTGCATGTGCACAGCAGTATCTTGGTAAATGTCTCACAACTTACTGTCTAAAACACAAAAACAAAAAGCCCCAATCTGTAGTGCTTACAAATTTCTGTGGTATAAAGATTCCTACCACATGCAATTTCAAGCTGTTAACGGGATGTCACTGCTGGTGGAATTGGGAAGAGAATGCACACAGGGTTCTGGAAGCTGGTACAAGTAAGCTCCCCCCATGCACCACTAGAAGTGAGAATGGCTGGGACCACCTGGGACCCTGTACTAGAGTGCTTGCACTTGCTCCTGGACAAATGTCTCCTCAAGTAACAGAATAAAAAGAAACTATAAAAATAACTTCAGTCATATACATTGAGGGCAATTATGAACAATAAGATATAAAAAGGCCAAAAACTAACTGCTGCTTCTGAAGCACCCAGAGCAAAAGCAGAGTACCACCATGATCCCTGCACAAAGGACCACCAAGGCAGGTGGGCAGACCACCTAAGCCACCCTTCCGGCCTGACCCACCGATCCACCCCTACCCTCACTCCATTTAAGAAACCAGCTCACCCCACTCAGGGACTGAGTAAGGGAATCTGCTTCTTGTTTTTGCTCCCTCTTGCTATAGCATAGTGTTAGCCAATCAGTCCTGTCTAAGTCTTTGCGACCTTATGGACTGTAGCTGACCAGGCTCCTCTGTCCATCGAATTTCCCAGCCAAGAATACTGGAGTAGGTTGCCATTCCCTTCTCCAGGGATCTTCCCAACCCAGGGATCGAACCGGGTCTCCTGCACTGCAGGCAGATTCTTTACTGTCTGAGCCACCAGGGAAGCCCACGTGAGTTCCATTAAAGCCTTGCCTGAATTTCTTATCTGGTTTCATCACTTTCTATTGATTAAAGAGTCAAAGGACCCTGACGGGCAACAGGAGGATCTCTCGTAGGTCCCTCTCCTCCAACTGGACCCAAGAAAGGACTGCAAAGAAGGTCCAGCAGTCCATTACTCTTGTGAGCTATGTTCTTCTAGAAGGAACAGTGGAAACCTCAAAAGTAAGGTTGATCTCTATAAATCAGTCACGTAAATATTGGGTAATAGGAGTCTCTGTCCAGTCTGTTTCAGGCTCCTCCTCAGGAACATGAAATCATTCATCAGGAATAGACATCCTACATGAAGAATTCTTCAGTATCTTTTCAAGAGACAGTTTCCATTTGAAGGCAAAGTGACTTACCTTGTCTATAAAATCAAATTTTCAAGAAAATCTATGCTATTTTGCAGGAAAAAAGAAAATCACCACTTAAAGGCAGTGTAAAGTGCCTAAAGTGCTAAAGTACACAGCTCCTAAATCTAGGTCTCTGGGTTTGAACACTGGCTCTGCTTTTTGCCCATAGCATCTGCCCTTGGGCAAGTAACTTGAGTTTCAAAACCTCAGGTTGTTCCTCTGCAAAATGAAAATGATAAGAGGATTTCTGTGAGAACTGAGATAATGCAGGACTTAGCCTGGGGTCAGATTTGAGGTAAGTTGCTCCTGTCACTACTCTTTGATGGTCTGGCCTGCCCTTGTCAGAGGGCTCCATGGGTCTGGGTTTCCTTTCCAAAGACGCAGCAGCAGCCAATAGAGCTCATTCAACCCAGGAAAGGATATGGGAAAAGGACTGTGAAGAGAAAGCAAGTCCTGGAGGAGTCAAAATAACAGAATAGAAGGATGCGGAATTTGCCTCTCCTCACAAGTATACCAAGAATACATCTGCAGACGGAACAGTTCTCACAGAGCACCTGCTGAACATTAGCAGAAGACCTGGGACCCCG
This sequence comes from Oryx dammah, assembly GCF_014754425.2. Lineage (NCBI taxonomy): Eukaryota > Metazoa > Chordata > Mammalia > Artiodactyla > Bovidae > Oryx > Oryx dammah. The sequence goes on from NW_024070209.1 coordinate 63,771,513, forward strand.
AAAAGGAGAAGAAAAATCCCCACGCAGCCAGGTAGGATGACAGAAAGGAAAAAAGAAAATGAGAAGAGACCAGGACCTCCGGTGGGGAAATAAAGGTAAGAAGAAGTTCCCAAATTCAGAAAAGCCCACTCACAGCAGGAAATCCGCTAGGACAGAAAGGGACCTTTAATGGATTGGAGGGAAACGCAGCAACAGGTCTGTGAAAGGCAAGACAGAATAAGAGCTGCACGCATGATCTATACCACTGACCTGTGTACCCCTGCCTGAATTGAGCGTTTCCTGGTGCAGAGAGGGGCTGGGTGCTGGATAGTGGGGTTTGGAGAGTGGACCCAGGGAGGGTACAGCTAACCTGAAGACTTACACAGTGATGTAAGTCAGAAAGAAAAAAAAATGTATAATATCACTTATATATGGAATCCATATGGGGCTTCCCAGGTGGCACAGTGGTAAAGAATCTGCTTGTCAATGCAGGAGACACAAGAAATGTGGGTTTGATCCCTGGTTGGGATCCCTTCTCTTCCTGGAGAAGGAAATGGCAACCTGCTTCAGTATTCTGGCCTGGAAAGTCCCATGGACAAAGGAGCCTGGCAGGCTGCAATCCATGGTGTCTCAAAGAGTTGGATACAGCTTAGAACACACGCACACATGGAATCTAGAAAAGTATGAACTTATTTCCAAAGCAGACATTGAGACACAGACATAAAGAATGAACATATGGATACTGGGGAGGGAGCAGTTGGGGTGGGATGAATTTGGAGAATGGGATTGACATATACACAACCAGGTATATAATAGATAACTAACGACAACCTACTGTATAGCACAGGGAACGCTTCTCAGTGCTCTGTGGGTACCTAAATGGAAAGGAAATCCAGAAAAGAGAGGGTGTATGTATAAGTACAGCTGATTCACTTAGCTGCACAGTAGAAACTAACACAACCTTGTAAAACAATTATACTCCAATAAAAATTAATTTAATTTTTTTTTTAAAGAAGCCAGTCCTAGCAGGGTGCTTTCGATGGGCACAAGAACACGATGACAGGCGCTGACAAGGCATTCCTCCCCACCTCGTGGGAAAGAGCACAAGCCTGGAACAGGTGCAGTCAAGGGGGCCCAGAAGGGGGTGGCCGAGAGGATGAAACTTCCATTATCAGCGTTTGGCTGAAAACCTTCAGAGCCACATTTCCAACAGAATTGTAACTGCTTACTCATCTCAAATAACTTAAGGCATGTCATCACCACTCGCGGCCACAGGAATGAACCCTGCCACAGACTGGAGATCTGTTTTCTTCCTTAAAGCTCTGAGAGTGTTCTGCTTCAATTCCCTGTATGGGATGTAGATATATTAAATACCCAAAAAATGACCATAAAGTGAACATTAAGGTTGAGAAATGAGGTCCAAGGATGCCAAGAAATTCGAAAGTAAGTGTTCCCCCAGCAGCTCTAATTCAACCATCTTTGCAGTAATGCATCCTTTCTGATTTCTGGATCCTCAGAGGAATGCCCACTCTGGATCCTTCAACTAAGCCAGGGGGGGATGTTTGGGGTCCCTGCTGATCCTTCTCACTTCCCCAGGTCGTGAGAAAATCCTGTCTCGGATCCTTCCGCTGAGCCCTTGAATGAGGCCAACTATGGCAAAGCATGCTCAAGAGCCCAGAGCAGGGGCAAGGGGCAATTCAGCCCCAGGAAGCTGGACCAGTTCCCTTCCCTGGCCCCTCCCTGAAAGCCAGGAGGCGACTCCTGACTCCACGCAGCAAATGTATCCATGCAGATTCCAGGATGCATTAATGGTTTGACACAACTGATGTGCTCAGGCACCTCCGGGGTACATTAGTTGAAGTGGCTGCAGCAGCTGGTGGCTCCTCTTCAGGCATAATTTATCTATTGCACTTTACTTAATGTGCAAAATTAAATTTATGCTCAATCCATGTGTATTACCTACTGTGCATGAGCAGCATGAAATATACCATAAAGCAAATCAGCCCAGAACCATGCTCTTAATTGCTAATGGCTTTCAACACACTTCATTGTGGCCTAACCAAACTTGGAGTCGATTCTACACTAAGAATCCTGCTCACATCAAGGTTGAAAGTGCTTCTCCCCAAAACCTCCCAGAGAAGTAAAGGATCAAAGAGAAATGCTTTTAAGCCAATCTTTCTAGAGCCTATGTTCATTAGATCACAGATTTTGCACTGTTTCACAAATATTGTGACCAGTAAAATTTTCTACAAAAGACATCATTTTGCTGAAAAATAAGCAAATCAATGTCAATTTTTTAAAGTGGAATATAGGAAATAACTATCCCAAGTTCTGTTACTGCCAGGCCATTGTTGCTGTTGCTGTTCAGTTGCTCAATTGTATCTGACTCTTTGTGACCCCATGGACTACAGCACGCCAGGCTTCCTTGTCCTTCACTATCTCCCAATATAGTCAGACCCAATTTCTGATTCCATATTTTAAAGTGTAGGAGTTGGAATGGTTGATTTCTGCCTCTAACAAGAAAAAAAAAAAATACTATGCAATCAAGTATAGTGCATTTCATAAAAACAAATCTCTCAAAGGAAGCTTTAAAAAATGTGGTGTAAAATATATTAGCACACACTCTCACACATCTAAATTCACACTGAGCAAAAATTAATTCACGTTTGAAACCTGGTTTGAAAAAAGAAATTTGGTGGAGGAAAACAGAAAGGGAGAGAATAAATGCAGAAATTTAAACACAATTGTACCTCCTCCAACAATGATTATTCACATCTTTTATGTCTCTTATCAGTTTAAAGTATGCTTTGTATGACTACAGAGACCATTTTCTATGGGGGAAAAAAGTTATTTGCTTTGTAATTTGCATTTGTGCTAGAAAGGAAGCATCTGTAGAAATGTCATGTTCTTCCCTTGAAAATAATTTGTAACCTTCCCCACGTAAAGGACAGAGGAAAAATAAAAACAGTGACTATATTACCTTTCAGATGTCATCTTTACATATATTTTCAGTAGACGACTATTAGTAAGAAATTTCAGAAAATATATCAGCCTTACAAAGCATAGCATTTTTATAAAAATAAGAAAGTTCTACTAGGAAGATACAAAGATAATTTTACTTGTTTCTCTGCTCATCCTCATTTTGTTTTCCATAAGAAAATAAGGATATTATTCACTAAGGATTATAATCTGACATTTTAAATGTTTTATTCAATTCTAGTTCTTTTTTATTTTATGTGATTTACAGCTGAAAAACCAAAGTGTAGAAATGAATTGTCTGCATTCATATATAAATATATATATGCACATATGTATGCGTGCACACGCATTCTTTCAGTCATCGTCATATTGAATCATAATAAATTGAATAAATGTGCATGTAAAATAGATTTTCCCATTACTTCTGCTTTTGCATGTATAAGCTATGTTGTTTTGCTGAAAGTTCTAATAAATATGCTTCCAGAAATGAAATTCATTAGTAGCATCTGGATCTTTTTTTTTTTTTTTTTGAAAAGATGTGTTCAAATTTGACTCAGAGGTAAACATTAATTGAGCAACTACTAGGTGTAAGACTCAGATCTGAAATTTGGCTTCTACTCTGGGAGCACACAGTTAGGTGATAAGCATGGACATGCACGTTAATAACTAGCGCAAGGTGAACAGTAGTAAGTCTTAGGATAGGATTATGTCAGTGTGGGGAGTCTCTGGGGCCAAAGGTAGCTATGGAGGCCACAGTAGATTGACAGCCGAGTCTTGGAAAATGCGCATAACTTTGGCTGGAAGACAACGTGGGAAGCTGAATGGCTATCAGAGCTGGCAGAGGTAACTGCTTGAAGAACAATTTGGATAAATGAAGGGAAGGTCAAAACTCCAAACTGTGACACACCAAAGGCATACTGAGAGCCCTTAGTGAGGTTGTCTTAGACTGCCTCAGAATGAGACTTAAAAAAAATAAAAACAAAAAAGAAGGAAAGCAATGATGTTTCCCTTTCCTAGCCATGAAATCTAGTTTAGATCTTCCTAGTCACAAGTTTCCTGGGTTTAAGAAGAAAAATTTTCTTTCTTAATCCACAAAGATGATAAGCTTTTGCAGTGGTCCTTACCTTCTTTAGTTGAGCTAGCTTAGCTGCAAAGGTGGTTAGAAGAAACAAGGACATTATCAAGTACATTTAAAGATCCCATCTCTGGTATTTTACTGGATATCTTTCAGAATAAGACTTTTCCTAAGTTCATGCTATGCTTTCCCAAACACAAGAATTCCTTCCCTACTTCTCACCTTTCCCTCCCTCTCTCCCCTTTCTCCCTCGTTTAACATCAAGGGGCATAAATGTGAGACACAAAATTGGAATTAGGTTGTCAGATATCTTCTTTTAATTATTTGCGTGATATGGGTCTTAACAATCAAAGAGGCTTATTGTCTTTTAGCTTCTATGATTTTCTCCCATTTTTCCCTCTTCTCTGGACAGAATGCATATTTACCATGTTGCCCCAGACCTGGTCTTCCCATCTCATTCAACACTAGAAGGCTTTGTCAAAGGAGAGGTCAATAGCCTCTTAGAATCTTTTGGAGATAGAGAGAGCCTGGTAATCGTTTCCCACAATGGGGTTATCTGCTATCTGCCAGGGCTGTTTTCCTGAAAATGATATCTGATCAAACAACCCTGCAGTCTCTAAAAGTACCCAAAGGGGTCTTCCCAGCCCCATCCTCTTTCTCTGCTTTCTGTCAATCAACCCAAGCCAAGATAATGTGTGATCCAAATATTTTTTTTTTAAGTGTCAACATAGACCATGGTGATTGGGTCTACATTTAGATAAAATCTTATTTATATTCTCTAATCCAGCTCATTATTCACAGATGGTTCTACTGATTCCTACTGTGTTGTCCTTCATATCAAGATCCAAGAATAACTGCAGCAAATTTGCATTCTTTCCTTCCTCTTGTTTTGACTCAAGCACATTGTTCACGGAAATTTGAGCGATAAGAAAAGGAAACAAACTACCTTGGAATGTGGCTGATTCTCTAGATCTCTGACCCAGTACAGGGAAACTTCAAACTCTATAATTGCTAGACATAAAGAACAGACGTTTAGACTCAGTGTGAGAAAGCGAGAATAACATTGAAACATATACATTACCATATGTAAAATAGATGACCAGTGCAAGTTCAATGCATGAAGCAGGGCATCCAAAGCCAGCGCTCTGGGACAACCCAGAGGGTTAGGGTAGGGAGAGAGGTAGGAGGGGTTTTAGGATTAGGGGGACGTATGTACACCTATGGCTGATTCATGTTGATGTATGGCAAAAACCAACCCTATATTGTCAAGTAAATATCCTCAAATTAAAATAAATTAATTTAAAAAATTAAAAAATAAAATGCAAAATCTTTGAAAGGTGAAAACAATGAAATTCCACTAATTCTGAAAGAAAAATATAAAGCACTGACACACAGTAAAACTGAGAGTGTGTCTGTGAAGAACATTATCCTTATACTTTCCATTCAGATTTTCTAACACTATCCTTCTAGAAAATTAAGGATCGCTTCCTTTTTTTCTTTAGAATCATGAGCATTCCATGCTCAAATACTTACATCTAATATTTGAAATTTTCCAGGTCCCACTTGAGCTGACTAAAATCAACCTACCAAATTTCTTTTCTCACTGTGCCTAAATAATGAGAAGGGTTTGGCAGGGATTCAGTGTGTATACGTGTGCTCAGTCACTCAGTTGTGTCCGACTCTTTGCAACTCTATGGACTGTAACCTGCCAGGCACCCCTGTCCGTGGAATTCCCAGATGATGCAGTAGGAAAGAATCCACCTGCCAACGCAGGAGATGTAAGAGATGTGGGTTCAATCCCTGGATCAGGAAGGTCCCCTGGAGTAGGGATCCAGGGCCCAATCCAAAATCTGACCTGAACTGGACTTCTGCAGGCATCAGTCATTTCGCTGGATGATACAGGATCTCCACCAGCCATGAAGCAAACCTCTGTCTTCCTACCCATGATCTGTCCCAAGATCAGCAGGCGCATTCCTGTCTAAACCCTTTACTGCAAATCACCACAGCTCCTTTCATCAAGTTAATTATAGAACCAAGAAGCTGGAAGGGGAGCCTAAGACATCATCTGTTCCATCCCCCTGGCTTTCTTGCAGTGCTTATTTAAATCATCCTAGACAGATGGAAATCTATCTGGTTTTTAAAGACCTCCAGAGAAGGAGATTCCACAAGCCCATCAGTCACTCACTCTGCTGTTTAACAGCCCCTGTCAGAGAATCCCTCTTTATCTGTAGTTCAAATCTCACACACTGCAGTTCAAGCCAGTTTCTTCTTGTTCTGTATATACATCAACCCTTCACATACCTGAAGATCATTACTGAGGCATCTCTCGAGATTCTCTGAGCTGAGCTGATCAATTCCAATTCCTTCCATCTCTTCTTATAAATCGGACTCTCTAATGTTTAATCATCTCTGTGACTTTTCACTAAACTTTGGTTCCTTTCCACTCAAGGATTAACTAGAAATATAGGTAGCTATTTTTGTCTTCAAGGCACTGTTTCTCAAAATTTTTACTCTCAGGATTCTTTTTTCTCTCTTAAAAATTAAGGACCCCAAAGACATTTTGCTTATGTAGGTTCTATCTTTAGGTATTTGCTCTGTTAAAAATTAAGACTAAAAAATCTTGGGGCTTCCCCAACTGTCCAGTGGTTAAGACTCTGCACTCCCAATGCAAGGGGCACAGGTTCAATCTCTGGTTGAGGAACTAGGGTCCCACATGCGGCATGCCAAAAAATTTAAAAAAAAAATTAACAGTAAAAAAAACTTTAAGACCCCAGAATACAGAAGCATACAACCTATTATCCATCAGAGTGATGATGTCATCATATTATGTGACCTCTGTATGCTTGTGAGAGAATGAGCTAAAAAAGCAAGTAACAAACTAGTATTATTATAGAAATTGTACAGATGCTGCAGGCCTCCTAAGAGTCTTCAGGCTCCTCAATGTTTCTGGACCACACTCTGAGACTCTCTGCTTTATGAGGAGTATGGCCCTTTCTCAGATGCACAGGCAATGGGCAAGGAATAGAGTCTAGGGTAAAGACAGCCAAATCAAACCAGGCTACGTTAGAAGGCAAATGAAAGCCTTTAGCTGTCAAAAAGTCTGGGTTCTCAGCCTTAGAAAGGAGAAACTGATTTTGAGATAAACTGAACTTTGTTGGTCTCTTTATGGGAGAATATGTAGTATCAGAACAGAAAGGCAGAGGGAGTTACTGTTGATTGTGCTTTCAGAGCAAAAGCAGATTCTCTAACATGTAATCCTCTTAATCACACACAAAACCATTCTGTTTATTAACTGTTGAACTGGGCACAAATAAGTTGTTTGCTGTGAAACAACAGAGCTCTTCAAATCCCTTGCTTACTGCTGTTTTTACAGTTGAAATTGGCACTATCCACTAGATCCTCCCTAGGTCTGCCTATTGATTTTAAAGACCCTGAGGGGATGGGGAGCTTGGGGAAAGGAAGCGGTCTGCACAAGTCCTTTTTTGCAGGTTCAATCCCCAAGCAAAACCAGACACTCAAATGACCTCTTTTCCTTTGTTCTCCCTTCACTGATTTTATATTGTCCTCTTTCATACCTGAAAAACTGCTTCTTTCCTCAGCCATCTCAAATTTTAAAACTGTGAGCCCAAGTCTTGTTTAACATATGTATAAGGCATTATAGGTTTATCCATCAAGCAACAAGTACTTATTATTTACCTTATATTCAAAATTCTGTTAGACATAGTAGGTAACTACCACGGAGGCATAAGTCTTATTTTCTATCTCTAGGGACTCACAGTTTAGTTGGAGGTAAAATAAAACTCAAATAAAACAACAGCTCACTGTAAATGACAGAATAGAATTAAGTTCTAAATTCCACAGCACAGGCTAAGTATTATAGGAGTTGTCAGAAAGAGTCTCTCTGTTAGGATATAAAACACACCCCACAAATTTTTTAAAAGTGGAGTATTTCAGCGGTGTTAAGGTGAATTTTGAGTTGGAACTTGAAATGTATTTCTTCTGGAAACTTGCAGGTCATTCATACAAGCAGGCCTGGCCCTGTGTTTAGGGGTCCGGGACTAGAGGACAAATGCTCCCTATCTCCTGCTTTCCAGTCTGGCCTGACGCCTGCCCCTAGGGAGAGCTTCACCTGCATGAACAGGAAACCCCAGCCTGTAGCACAAACTCACTCTACAGCCACACTTGCAAGACAGCTACCACTGGCACCCCTGGGGCTTACCAATGAGTGTGCTGGAAGGCTGCTTAGCCCCAGGGAAGATGAAAGAGGGGCTGAGGACCCTGGAAACAGACTCTGTCCCTCTGGGCAGGGAATTCCAGAGATCTGGGATCTGAGATATACCTGAAGGGGGATGGTATAGTGCAAGCTCCAGGTGAGCATTGCACTGAGTCCTCAGAATTCACTCCTTGAAGGAGAGATACCTGTACTGGGCCAAAGCAGGTTCTCCAACATGCAGGACACAAAGCCAAATCCCCATATCCGAGGAGGTAGCTTTAAAGTAAAGGAATTCCAATATAAAATTCTGTCAAAATAAATATTCCTCATATTGAGTCTTTTAATATTCCTTCTACTTCTCCAGTCATGCAATTTCTTCTTCTTTAAAAGAATTCTGCGCTTTGATTAGATTTTTCAAAGTAAAACTATCACAAATTTCATTTTACTTAGATTAATTTACCTTTTACTATTTATTCCACAAAAAAATTTTTAAATGCACTTTCATAGGAATTTTCAGAAGTAACTTAATTTCAGAAAATGGTCCAGACCTGGAAAAGTAAACCTTTAAGTCAACTAATATTTTGAACGCACACAAAAGTTGAATGAAAGATTCTTTTAATAAAGTCAATTCTCAATCTTTTTATAAATGGTGTTAGTCTCTCCTAAATCAGCTATTTAATTTAATTTTAATATTTACTCATCAGACTTTCTTGATTTCTCAGTAGTCATCAGACTTGTAATCTCATTGCATTTCTTTAAAAACATCTTTTCACCTGTGATTGCCCTTGAGGCATCCTAGCTCTATTCTTCCTCTTTCCTCCATCGTTCTGAATTAATGAGATTTTCCTGTCCCTGGTGAAAAACCGAAAAGAAACATTCCAAGCATATAGACATGGAGAAAGGAACCAAGAAAAGATGTATTAGAAGAAAATGACAGGCTGGGTTTTTCTTGAGTGCTGCCTTGTGGCCCATCACAGCATGGCCAGCATTCACAATAGATGGAAAGAAATTTAATTTATTAGTACAGCCTCTTGTGAAAGTACCATAGGGAGAGTACAGTCATAGCACAGAGCAAAACTTCTTCAAAAGCCCATTTCCTACTAGGAAATGGGCAAATGACTTGAACAGACACTTCACCAAAGGGGATATATGGGTGGCAAATAGTACATGGAGAATTACCCTATGTCATTAACCAACAGAGGAATGCAGATTAAACATACAAGGATATATATTATAACACTACATATCTATTAAAATGGCTAAAGTTTAAAAAAAAACAAAAACTGTTAATACCAAATGCTGTTATGGATGGATGCAGAACAATTTGATCTTTCATACGCTGCTAGCAGGAATGTAAGATGGCTAAGCTATTCTGAAAGACTGGCCATTTCTTAGTACAGTTAAACACAGTTATTATATAACCCAGCAATCACACTTTTGCCTATTTCTCCTCAGGAAATGAAAACTTGTATTTATAAAAGACCTATAGATGAATATTCACAGCAATTTTATTTATAACAGCCCCAAAATAAAAACAACCCAATTGTCCTCTGATCAGTTAACAGGTAAAAAACAATACATATGTACAATAGAAAGTTCCTCAGCAATATAAAGGAATAAATTACTGATATATGCAAAGAAATAGAGGAAAACAATACAATGGGAAAGACTAAAGATCTCTTCAAGAAAATTAGAGATACCAAGGGAATATTTCATGCAAAGATGGGCACAATAAAAGACAGAAATGGTAGGGACCTAACAGAAGCAGAAGATATTAAGAAGAAGTGGCAAGAACACACAGAAGAACTGTACAAAAAAGATCTTCATGACCAAGATAATCACGATGGTGTGATCACTCACCTAAAGCCAGACATCCTGGAATGTGAAGTCAAATGGGCCTTAGGAAGCATCACTACAAATAAAGCTAGTGTAGGTGATGGAATTTCAGTTGAGCTATTTCAAATCCTGAAAGATGATGCTGTGAAAGTGCTGCACTCAATATGCCAGCAAATTTGGAAAACTCAGCAGTGGCCACAGGACTGGAAAAGGTCAGTTTTCATTCCAATCCCAAAGAAAGGCAATGCCAAAGAATGCACAAACCACCTCACATGCTAGTAAAATAATGCTCAAAATTCTCCAAGTCAGGCTTCAGCAATACGTGAACCATGAACTTCCAGATGTTCAAGCTGGCTTTAGAAAAGGAAGAGGAACCAGAGATCAAATTGCCAATATCTGCTGAATCATTGAAAAAGCAAGAGAGTTCCAGAAAAACATCTATTTCTGCTTTATTGACTATGCCAAAGCCTTTGACTGTGTGGATCACAACAATCTGTGGAAAATTCTGAGAGAGATGGGAATACCAGACCACCTTACCTGTCACCTGAGAAATCTGTGTTCATGTCAAGAAGCAACAGTTAGAACTGGACATGGAACAGACTGGTGCCAAATAGGAAAAGGAGTCCTTCAAGGCTGTATATTGTCACCCTGCTTATTTAACTTATATGCAGAGTTCATCATGAGAAGTGCTAGGCTGGAGGAAGCACAAGCTGGAATCAAGATTGCCAGGAGAATTATCAAGAACCTCAGATATGCAGATGACACCACCTTTATGGCAGAAAGTGAAGAAGAACTAAAGAGCCTCTCAATGAAAGTGAAAGTGGAGAGTGAAAATGTTGGCTTAAAGCTCAACATTCAGAAAACAAAGATCATGGCATGTGGTCCCATCACTTCATGGAAAATCGATGGGGAAACAGTGGAAACAGTGGCTGATTTTTATGGGCTCCAAAATCACTGCAGATGGTGATTGCAGCCATGAAATTAAAAGACGCTTACTCCTTGGAAGAAAAGTTATGACCAACCTAGACAGTATATTAAAAAGCAGAGACATTACTTTGTCAACAAAAGTCCATCTGGTCAAGGCTATGATTTTTCCACTGGTCATGTATGGATGTGAGAGTTGGACTATAAATAAAGCTGAGCACCAAAGAACTAATGCTTTTGAACTATGGTGTTGAAGAAGACTCTTGAGAGTCCCTTGAACTGCAAGGAGATCCAACCAGTCCATCCTAAAGGAGATCAGTCCTGGGTATTCATTGGAAGGACTGATGTTGAAGCTGAAACTCCAATACTTTGGCCACCTGATGCAAAGAGCTGACTCATTTGAAAAGATCCTGATGCTGGGAAAGATTGAGGGCAGGAGGAGAAGCGGACGACAGAGGATGAGATGGTTGGATGGCATCACCGACTCAATGTACATGGGTTTGGGTGGACTCCAGGAGTTGGTGATGGACAGGGAGGCCTAGTGTGCTGAGGTTCATGGGGTCACAGAGTCAGACATGACTGAGTGACTGAACTGAACTGATATGCAAAAACTTGGTGAATATCAAGGGCTTTATGGTGAGTGGAAAACCAATCTCAAAAGATTACATGCTGTATGATTCCATTTATATGGCATTCTCAAAATGACCAAATTATATTCCTGGAGAATAATCAAGTTGGAGTTGGATGGAGGGTATATGATATTAGGGAATAACTTGAGGGAATTTCTTTATGGTAATATATGGTTCTGTATCCCAGTTGGGGTGACTGATAAAGCTATAAAATCTATTGCCAAAAAGATTAGACACCCACCACTGGCTTGTCCAGAGCCTTTCCCAAAGGGAAGTCATTTCTTGATCACTTGCAATTCATTTATCACTCATCTGGTTCTCACAGGGTATTCATTGCACTTGAATGCTCCATACAGCCACTGGGGTTGGAAGGGCGATGTCAGTATTCCTCATATTTAAATGAGAAGATGGAGAATTTCCAGGCTCTTAGATTTTTAGTCTGTTGCTCCTCTCACCACAGCTCCTCTCAATAAGACCCTAGGTATGAAAGTCAGGGAAGAAAGCAAGCCGCACTCAGAAGAACCATCTTTCTGTAGTGAGGATAGTTATCCTGAGATCCCTACAACTGACTTTTCCAACCGGACCCTTATTTCATTGCAAGATGTTGTCAAACACTTAGAGGAAACTCATGGGTTAGATTTCTCACCTTCTCGACATTAAATATATTCTTTTGCATTTACAAAACCCATGATTCCTTCCTCAAGGGTAAGGACATAAACCCTTGCCAGACTGTGAGTCACATTATATTTTATCTTGATAGCTTCAGTTCATGTGGTATTTTTCCTTCATTCCTGCTACAACTACCCTAAAGTCCAAACAAAACATTATCAACAGATCTCGGTGGCCTCCAATAAAGGGTGCTTTCTCTTTGTCTATTTAAAGTGCCCTTGCTATTAAAAAAAAAAATTACATTCTATTAATAACAGATGCCTGATATCTTATTTCTGTAATATAGTGTAATTAACAATGCAAATGTGAAATAAAAATCTCATTATTTATCAGATAGACATGAGCAGGTGATTATGTACTTAGAGGTATAAAATGAATAATAAAAATGCACCGTGATAATTGTTCCAGAAGAGCTTCCACTTCTGGGCCACAGATAGAGTTTTAAATTTTAAATATAAAGACTATCTGTGTATTTCCTTTTTTCTAGTCTAGCCCTGTGCATAATATCATTTTTTTCCTCAATCCATCCAAGCTCAGTTTGAATAACTTAAATTTTATAGCATCTTGTTTAAACTCAAGGCTAACTGAGAAAAAGTGTTACAGAGCCTATACAAATGATACATTTATGTTTTTCCAAAATACTCATATAACTCAGGAAAATTAGACAGACCAATTTTATTAACCATTTTTTAAGATTCTATTCGAAAGGAAAGCACTCCTGGATGGAAAGCTTGTATATCAAATTTCAGACCTAAGTAAACTTTTATAGCTGAGCTGTAAAAATAGTCATTTATAATGAAAACACTGCCAAATTTTTAACTATAATCCTGCCAGTGGGTGACTATAATAATCTAACAACAATCATCGTCATTATAACAAATCACCCGAAAGAGAGGTTGTTGCCCTCTCCAAATGGGCAAAACACTCCCCTCCAACGGGAGCATGTTCCAACAGAGAGAATCTAACAGGCAGAGAGCCAGGTACCCTTCCATCCCAGCACTGTCAAATTGCAGGAAGAAACTAGTCAAGGGAACCGCCCTGCCCTCATCCATTATACTTTTCACATCCTAAATGACCTAAAAAACCAATTTTATTAAAGGCAATTTTGTTACTCCCTGACTGTATTATCTTCCTCTTTGTCTCATAACTCTGTAAAGCTTTCAGTTCAGTTCAGTTGCTCAGTCATGTCTGATTCTTTGCGATCCCATGGGCTTCAGTGTGCCAGGCTTACCTGTCCATCACCAACTCCCAGAGCTTAATCAAACTCATGTCCATCAAGTTGGTGATGTGATCCAATCATCTCTTCCTCTGTTGTCCCCTTCTCCTCCAACATTCAATCTTTCCCAGCATCAGGGTCTTTTCCAATGAGTCAGTTCTTTGCATCAGGTGGTCAAAGTATTGGAGTTTCAGCTTCAGTATCAATCCTTCCAATGAAAATTCAGGATTGATATCCTTTAGGATTGACTGGTAGGATCATCTTGCAGTCCAAGGGACTCTCAAGAGGCTTCTCTAACACCACAGTTCAAAAGTATCAATTCTTCAGTGCTCAGCTTTCTTAATAGTCCAATCTCACATCCATACATAACTACTGGAAAAAACAGAGCTTTGACTAGATGGACATTTGTTGGCAAAGTAATGTCTCTGCTTTTTAATATGTTGTCTGGGTTGTCATAGCTTTTCTCCCAAGGAGCAAGCATCTTTTAATTTCATAGCTGCAGTCACCATCTGCTGTGATTTTGGAGTCCAAAATCATAAAGTCTCTCACGGTTTCCTCATCTATTTGCCGTGAAGTGATGGGACTGGAAGCCATGATCTTAGTTTTCTGAATGTTGAGTTTAAAGCCAACTTTTCACTCTCCTCTTTCACTTTCATCAAGAGGCTCTTTAGTTCTTCACTTTCTGCCATAAAGGTGGTGTCATCTGCATATCTGAGGTTCTTGATATTTCTCCCAGCAATATTGATTCCAGCTTGTGCTTCTTCCAGTCCAGCATTTCACATGATGTACCCTGAATTTAAGTTACATAAGCAGGGCAACAATATACAACCTTGACGGACTCCTTTCCCTATTTGGCACCAGTCTGTTGTTCCATGTCCAGTTCTAACTGTTGCTTCTTGACATGAACACAGATTTCTCAGGAGGCAGGTAAGGTGGTCTGGTATTCCCATCTCTTGAAGAATTTTCCACAGATTGTTGTGGTCCACACAGTCAAAGGCTTTGGCATAGTCAATAAAGCAGAAGAAGTTGTTTTTCTGGAACTCTCTTGCTTTTTCAATGATCCAACTGCCGGAAGCCAGCACGGGAGATCCCACCCATGACAAGGTCATGCAGGACTTGAGGGAATCCCTGGGCCATCCAACCCATGACAAGGTCACGCGGAAGAGTCCTGATGAGCAAGGCCTCAGGACTTGATGGACTCCCTGGACCTGCTCGAGCATCTACCCCGGAACCAGAATCTGTCTGTCTTACTATTTTATGTCTTTCACCAGCTCTTCTGACATTAGCAGGGGGCTGTCCCTGACCAAAAGAGTTAACTTGGGGCTTTAGTTAATAAATCTCCTGGGCATGAAAGGAGTGTTTCAAACCCTCTGTTAGCATTCTAGCTTACATGGCAGCTTTATCCAGACTCTTGCAACATTGTTGAGCCTATGCAATGCTTGCTGCCAAGTTCTCACATCCTTTATCCATTGTGTTTCTGGGAGTGCATATAGTCAGGATGTAGAAAAAACAAGTAATAGCCTTAGCATTAGCAACATTAGACTTTGAGTTAATAAGTTCTTTCTTTGCTGTAACCGGCTGAATCTTTGCTCCATAAGAATGTAACTCTGTACTTTAAAGGTGACGCAGGCTAAAAATTTAAGAAGAAACACTTCAAGGGAAAATCATTGTTCTGGTGTTCTGGCTGACCAACCTTTATCAAAAAGAGGTCATGGAATATCAACAGGCCTCCAGAATAGAAGATGATGTACAGAAAATAAGACTTTTGCAGGAAGGAACCTGATATCAATAAAAGTTATTACTGATGGAATGTTGAGTTGACTCTGCATTTTTCACCTTGCTGTATGTATAACTCAGGGTATAAAAGCCCCGAGAAGAATAAAGTAAATGGACCTCGCTCGAAGAAGCTTGGTCACCCCGTGTCTCTTTCTTTATCTCTTTATCTATCTTTCTTCATTCGCCAACGTCGTCCATCTTGAGGATATCCCTGGACTCGGCTGAGGCTGGACCTCGGCATCCAACGAATGTTGGCAATTTGATCTCTGTTTCCTCTGCCTTTTCTAAATCCAGCTTGGACATCTGGAAGTGCACAATTCACATACTGCTGAAGCTTGGCTTAGAGAATTTTGAGCATTATTTTGCTAGTGTGTGAGATGAGTGCATTTGTGCAGTAGTTTGAGCATTCTTTGGCATTGTCTTTCTTTGGGATTGGAATGAAAACTGACCTTTTCCAGTCCTGTGGCCACTACTGAGTTTTCCAAATTTGCTGGCATATTGAATGCAGCACTTTCACAGAGTCATCTTTAGGATTTGAAATAGCTCAACTGAAATTCCATCACCTTTACTAGCTTTGTTTGTAGTGATGCTTCCTAAGGCCCATTTGACATCACATTCTAGGATGTCTGGCTCTGGGTGAGTGATCACACCATTGTGGTTATCTGGGTCATGAAGATCTTTTTTATACAGTTCTTCTGTGTATTCTTGCCACTTCTTCTTAATATCTTCTGCTTCTGTTAGGTCCATACCATTTCTGTCCTTTACTGTGCCCATCTTTGCATGAAATGTTCCCTTGATATCTCTAATTTTCTTGAAGAAATCTCTAGTCTTTCCTATTCTATTGTTTTCCTCTATTTCTTTGCATTGGTCAATGAGGAAGGCTTTCTTATCTCTCCTTGCTATTCTTTGGAACTGTGCCTTCAAATGGGTATATCTTTCCTTTTCTCCTTTGCCTTTTGCTTCTCTTCTTTTCTCAGCTATTTGTAAGGCTTCCTCAGACAATCGTTTTGCCATTTTGCATTTCTTTTCCTTTGGATGGTCTTGATCACTGCCTCCTATACAATGTCATGAACCTCTGTCCATAGTTCTTCAGGCTGTCACTCAAATCCACTCCCTTGAATCTATTTGTCACTTCCACTGGATAATCATAAGTGATTTGATTTTGATCATACCTGAATGGTCTAGTGGTTTTCTCTAATTTCTTCACTTTAAATCTGAACTTGACAATAAGGAGTTCATGGTCTCAGCCACAGTCACCTCCCAGTCTTTCTTGCTTTTGCTGACTGTATAGAGCTTCTCCATCTTCAGCTGCTAAGAATATACTCTATCTGATTTTGGTATTGATTGTCTGGTGATGTCCATGTGTAGTCTTCTCTTGTGTTGTTGGAAAAGGGTGTTTGTTATGACCAGTGCGTTTTCTTGGCAAAACTCGTTAGCCTTTGCCCTGCTTCATTTTGTACTCCAAGGCCAAATTTGCCCGTTACTCCAAGTTTCTCTTGACTTCCTACTTTGCATTCCAGTCCCCTATAATGAAAAGGACATATTTTTTGGGTGTTAGTTCTATAAGGTCTTGTAGGTCTTCATAGAAACATTCAACTTCAGCTTCTTCAGCATTACTGGTTGGGGCATAGACTTGGGTTACTGTGATATTGAATGGTTTGCCTTGGAAACAACAGAGATCATTCTGTTGTTTTTGAGATTGAATCCAAGTACTGCATTTTGGACTCTTGTGTTGACTATGAGGGCTACTCCATTTCTTCTAAGGGATTGTTGCCCACAGTAGTAGATATAATGGTCATCTGAGTTAAATTCACCCATTCCATGTCTGCGATCCAAAAATCTGCAAGCAATAAATGCTGGAGAGGATGTGGAGAGAAGGGAACCCTCCTACACTGTTGGTGGGAATGCAAACTAGTACAGCCACTATGGAGAACAGTGTGGAGATTCCTTAAAAAATTGCAAATAGAACTGCCTTATGACCCAGCAATCCCACTGTTGGGCATACACACAGAGGAAACCAGAATTGAAAGAGACACATGTACCCCAATGTTCATTGCAGCACTGTTTATAATAGCCAGGACATGGAAACAACCTAGATGTCCATCAGTAGATGAATGGATAAGAAAGCTGTGGTACATATACACAATGGAATATTACTCAGCCATTAAAAAGAATACATTTGAATCAGTTCTGCTGAGATGGATGAAACTGGAGCCGATTATACAGAGTGAAGTAAGCCAGAAAGAAAAACACCAATACAGTATACTAACACATATATATGGAATTTAGGAAGATGGCAATGATGACCCTGTGTGCAGGACAGCAAAAAAGACACAGATGTGTATAGTGGACTTTTGGACTCAGAGGGAGAGGGAGAGGGAGAGGGTGTGATGATTTGGGAGAATGGCATTGAAACATGTATAATATCATGTAAGAATCGAAATGCCAGTCTATGTCTGATGCAGGATATGACACGCTTGGGGCTGACGCGCGGGGATGACCCAGAGAGATGTTGTGGGGAGGGGGGTGGGAGGGGGGCTCATGTTTGGGAACGCATGTACACCTGTGGTGGATTCATGTCAATCTATGCCAAAACCAATACAGAATTGTAAAGTAAAAATTAAAAATAAATAAATTAAAAAAAAAAAATCCACCCATTCCAGTCCATTTTAGTTCACTGATTCCTAAAATGTCGATGTTCACTCTTGCCATCTCCTGTTCTATCAATTCCAGTTTACCTTGATTCATGGACCTAACATTCCAGGTTCCTATGCAATATTGTTCTTTACAGCATCGGATTTTACTGCCATCACCAGTCACATTCTCAACTGGGTGTTGTTTTTGCTTTGGCTCTGTCTCTTCATTCTTTCTAGCCTTATTTCTCCACTATTCTCCAGTAGTATATTGGGCACCTACCGACTTGGGGAGTTTATCTTTCAGTGTCTATCTTTTTGCCTTTTCAAACTGTTCATGGGATTCTCAAGGCAAGAATACTTCATTGGTTTGCCATTCCCTTCTCCAGTGGACTATGTTTTGTCAGAACTTTCCACCATGACCCGTCTGTCTTGGGTGGCCCTACACAGCATGGCTCATAGTTTCATTGAGTTAGACAAGGCTGTGGCCCATGGGATCAGTTTTGATTAGTTTTCTGTGATTGTGGTTTTCATTCTGTCTGCTCTCTAATGGATAAGGATAAGAAGCTTATGGAAGTTGCCTGCTGGGAGAGACTGACTGAGGGGGACACTGGGTCTTGTTCTGTTGGGCTGGGCCCTGCTCTTTAATCCAGTTTTCTCTTGATGGGCAGGGCTGTGTATAATGATGACCTCCTTCAGAAGGTCCCATGCATGCACTGCTGCACTCAGCGCCCCCAACCCTGCAGCAGGCCACCACCGACCCATGCCTCTCCGGAGATGCCTAGACACTCATGGGCAAGTCTGGGTCAGTCTCTTGGACAATCACTGCTCCTTTCTCCTTGGTCCAGATGCACACATGGTTTTCTTTGTACCCTCCAAGAGTCTGTTTCCCCAGTCTTGTGTAAGTTCTAGTGGCTCTATGGTGGGGTTAATTGTGACTTCTTCCAAAAGGGCTTATGCCATACCCAAATCTACTGCACCCAGAGCCCCTGTCAATTTGGCAGGCCACTGCTGACCCATACCTCTACAGGAGATGTTCAAACACTCAAAGGCAGGTCTGGCTCAGTCTCTGTGGGGTCTCCTGGTGCGCACAAGGTTTGATCTGAGCCCTCCAAGTGTCTCTGGTGGGTATGGGGTTTGATTCTAAATGCAATTTTGCTTGTCCTACCATCTTTCTTGGGCTTCTCCTTTGCCCTTGGACCTGGGGTATCTTTTTTGGTGGGATCCAACATTCTCCTGTCAATGGTTTTTCAGCAGTGAGTTGTAATTTTGGAGTTCTCACAGGAGAAGATGAGCACACACCCTACTACTCCTCCATCTTGCAAGTAATATGTACTGATCTCAGCAATCAACACCAAATTCATCGGCACTCCCTGAGGAGGCAGATGGGCACAAGGGGCCACTGCTGTAAAGTTTTACCCCTGAAATAAGGCCAGTTCACTTTTTAATGTTTACAAATGTGCTGTGTACAGGAAGGGAATCTCTTAGACCCAGCTTAACTCAAACCAGAAGTGAATCTACTCCTGGCACTGCTGGGTTTCAGGTTAGCCTGAATGGGGTACCATGCAAGGCCATTGTGAAAGGCCAGTATCTCCAACTGGCCCTGGCAAAGCCCATCTACCTCAAGCTTCTTATCTCCTCAGCCAAATGAATAGTTTAATTAAAGAATCACTGGAGTGGTCTGCTACCATATTACCTTGAATGCACTCCTCATATAATCTCAGAAGCTAAGCAGGGTTGGGTTTGATTAGTACTTGGAAGGGAGGAAATAACTGAAGAATTTTTTTTGAGCTAGTCAATGTTCCTTAAGGGGGTTGATTTTTTTTTTAAAGTCTTTTATTGAATTTTTACAATATTTCTTCTAGTGTTCATGTTTTGGTATTTTGGCTGCATGAGGCATGTGGGATCTTAGCTCCACAACCAGGGATTGAAACTGCACCCCCTGCATTGGAAGGCAAAGTCTCAACCACTGGGCCACCAGGGAAGTCCCAAGGGGGTTAATTTTTTGCATGTGAAACATTTTCTCAATTATTGAAATGTGAATTTGTGACATATTACTTTTCATTATCATCATACATTAAACTCAATAGGATTTTTTTTTTCAATTTACTGTTGGGGAACACATTTCTTATTCCCCAAGTCTTCATAGGAAGACATTTACACAAGTAGAATTGCTTCCTTAGCACTTCTTTATCCTTGTCTCATATTGACGATTTAGGGAGAAGGAACTAAGCAGGATGGCCAGCATTTGCTTGGTTTCTCTTGAGGAATTACCTTGTCAACTGTGGTCCAGAAGATGCCGACTTCCTAGGTTCCCCTGCCGATAACCCAGTGAGTGTGACACTAACAGAGGTAAAAAGTCAGCAAGCCCAATTGCCTGAGGACCTAAACCTCATTCGCAAAGCTGATATGTTCATTTCCATCTGTCCAGTTTCTGTATCTTTCAACTGGTGCTAAACTGGAGCAGGAACAAAAAGGGAAGAGCATCTTTTACCTCTTCCAGCTATAACATATATCAAGTGATCTGCTGTTGGGGGCTGAGGGAAACCTAGCTCTGTCTATTCTTCAGGTAGGAAACATTTAAAGAGAGGCTGGACTTCCCTGGTAGCTCAACTGGTAAAGAATCTGCTTCTCTGGTGGCTCAGAGGGTAAAGCATCTGCCTGCAATGCAGGAGACCTGGGTTCGATCCTTGGGTCAGGAAGATCCCTTGGAGAAGGAAATGACAACCTACTCCAGTACTCTTGCCTGGAAAATCCCATGGACAGAGAAGCCTGGTAGACTACAGTCCATGGAATTGCAAAGAGTTGGACACGACTGAGTGACTTCATGACTTCACTTTCAATGCAAGAGACCCCAGTTAGATTCCTGGGTAGGGAAGATCCCCTGGAGATAGGGATAGGCTACCCACTCTAGTATTCTTGGGCTTCCCTGGTGGCTCAGACAGTAAAGAATATGCCTGCAATGCAGGAGACCTGGGCTTGATCTCTGGGTTGGGCAGATCCCCTGGAGAAAAGAATGGCTACCCACTTCCGTATTCTTGACTGGAGAATTCCAAGGTCAGAGGAACCTGGTGAGCTACAGTCCTTGGGGTCACAAAGAGTTGGACACAACTGAATGACTTTCACTTCATTCAGTTTTTATGATATTGGAGGTGCTCCTTCCTAAATAAGAAATAAATCAAAACCTTCTGACAATTCACAAATCCAGGCATTTTGGAGCCTGGGAAAATGTGGCATAGAGTTATCAGATTTGAGTGCTAAATACATGTGATAACATCCTTCATAAAGAGGTGGATTCCACAGGATACCTGAGTTCTGGTTCTGCCCCACCCACCAGGAAAGCCTCCCATTGCCCACCAGGTATGCTGCATTTTCTTACTAACACATCCCCAGGCTCTTCAGCAGCTGTTCTCCTGAGGGTATGATCTCTTTTACTTAGAATACTGAGATATACAAGTTTTATTGAAGCTTCCCAGGTGGCTCAATGGTAAAGAATCCGCCTGCCAATGCAGGAGACACAGATTCAATCCCTGGGTTAGGAAGAGCCCCTGGAGAAGGAAATGGGAACCCACTCCAGTATTTTGCCTGGAGAATCCCATGGACAGAGGAGCCTGGCAGGCTATAGTCCATGGGGGTCACAAAAGAGTCAGACACAACTGGTGACTAAACAACAAAACAAAAATTTTGTTTAAAAATTTCTTAAAGATAAGTAGTATTCCATCCTAGGTCATTTTCAAAAGTAATTAAAACCATATGATTTCTTAACTTCCATGTAATCTAAAATGTTTAGTTACCACCCAATGGCCTATAAACATTTAGCAGGCAAACATGAACAGAGACAAATAATGCTTTTCACTTGAAAATCACCGGAATGAAAATTCAAGTTTCAGATGAATCACAAAATAAGAAATATATGCTCTCTTTGAGAGCAAGGTGTGTTTAAACTCTAATCAGAAAACTCATAACTCATGTTATAGGATGGAGGGTTTTCAAAGACTGTAAAAATTGTTGAATTTGAATAATACTTGACACAGAGAAATAATGCAACAGAAGGAAATAGGTGAGCCCTGGAAATATCAGTGTGGTACCAACAAATGACGATCTACAGGCAATCTGCTTGAATTTTTCAAAGTAGATATTTCTTAACAAGATTCTCTAAGGTCCTCTTAACCCTAAGTTTTCTTCTCAAAATAGCTTTCTTGATACACAATTTGGGAGCAACAAGTCTGCTAAAAACTAGCATTCACAGATAAAGAAGACATGGTATCCATATATAATGGAATATTACTCAGTCATTAAAAAAAGAATGAAATCTTGCCATTTTCCACAATGGGGATGAACCTAGAGGGTATTATGTTTAAGTGAAAGAAGTCAGAAAGAGAAAGACAAATACTATATGATTTTACTTATATATGGAATCTAAAAAACAAATGATCAAACATAACAAAACAGAAATAGAGTTATAGATACAGAGAATAAAGTGGTGATTGCCAGAGGACAGAGAGGTGGGGAGATTTGTGAAATAAGGGAGGGATATTTAAGAGGTACAAACTTCCTGTTATAAAATAGTCACAGGTATGACATGTATAAAATGGGGAATATAATCAATATTAGTAATAACTTTATGTGGTAACAGATGCTAACTATATTTATCTAGTGATCATTTTGAAATATGCAAAAATATCAAATCACTATGCTGTGCACCAGGAGCTAACATACTGTTGTAGGTCAACTACACTTTTAAAACACTCAAACTCAAAAAAAGAGATCAGATTTCTCCAGAGGTGGAGACTAGGGGCAGGGGAAACCGAATGAAGATGATCAAAAGCACAAGCTTCTGGTTATAAGATAAATAAATACTAGGGATGTAATGTACAACATGTTAAATATAATTAACACCGCTATGTCTTATATATGACTGTTGTTAAGAAAGTAAACCCTAATAAGTCTCATCAAAAAGGAAACTTTTTTTTTCCTTTTCTTTTATTTTGTAGTTGTATGAGATGACTGGAGTGGGTTGTCATTCTTCTATCCAGGGGATCTTCCCGACCCAGGGATGGAACCTGGGTCTCCTGCATTGCAAGCAGATTCTTTACTATCTGAGCCACAAGGGGAGCCCTACATGAGATGATAGATGTTCACTAAACTCATTGCAGTAACCATTTCATAATGTATATAAATGAAATCATTATGCTGTACACCTTAGACTTACACAGTGCTGCATGTTAGTTATATAAAATTAAAAATCTAGCATTCCACTTTATTTCCCAGACATGAAAGCAGTAGCAGTGTGAACTCTCTCTTAGTGAGATGACTTTGCTGACACATAAATAGTGGTATGTCTCAGAAGGCCCTCTAGACAGGACTGACTATAGGATTGTGAGACTCAGTGAAAAATGAATATGCAGGGGCCCTGTTCAAAAATTAAGAATTTCAAGATAGCAAGGACAATTCATTTAGCAAGTGTGGAGCCCTTGTGTCTGCACAGGTCACATGTCCATTGAAGACAGCCCAGCCTCTGGAGCCTTCAGTGGGGTGGGCCACCATGGAGATTAGGGATGGTATCTTGTTTTTCCTTTCTTTCTTTTTTTTTTTTTCTTAAAGGATTCTAAAGCACTTAACAGTCACAGCCACCTATCACTTTTCCTTTCAACATTCTTGGCATCCAATTTTCTAGAAGGCAAGGATTGTTTTTAGACTGTCACAGGTGGGTAAGCTAAAGCACGTGGTATTTAAATAATGTTCCCAATGCTAGAGCCTTAAGCTACAGACAGTGAGCCTTGAAGAGGGTATCACAGTCCCAGTGGCCATCAAAGCTGCCTACAATTCTGTCCTTTTATTTAGGAAGCCTTGGAACTTATTAACAGCATGCAAACAAGCATTCTTGGTGCCAAGTCAGTTCTGTTTCATCTTTGGCACTGGTTTTTAACTAGAAACCATATCATCACAAGATGATAATATCAGAGGAAAACGTTGGTAGAGAGCTGTATAATTTCTCTTTACATGATGGGATGCGTCAATGGCCCTGTTGTGGTGCCCTGGACTTGACATTATCACTGAAAATCAGAAAAGCCTCCTTTTCCAAAAACCAGGTGTGCTCTGCAAGAGCTTAGTTTAAGGATTATAATGGCTGTAATTTCGCTTTTCTTGAGGTATTTCTATGTCTCCATCTTGGTTTTTCTTTCCATTTCTACACACACACACACACACACCTCCCCCCACCACACACACACAAAATCCGGCTTATTTCAAAGCAAGCAGCTAAGGAGAAAATACAGTTCACTTTTCAGCCAATGTTTTTTTCCTTTTTGCCCCTAGTTGTTAACAAACATCTTTAACTACCTGCATGTCTTAAATTAAGAACAAGGAAAGCATCAATTTAGGAGCAAGTCATTCTAACCCTGTTCACTTAAAACTTCCCTTTCTATGGCAGTGGTACAGTTCTCCAAATTCAAAAGCAATTATGAAGCCTTCCATGGATGCAGGTGTATGAGCTTTAGCTGTAGGAATGCACAGGTGTACACCAAAGACCATCATGGTGCAAAAGTCCCCACCTCCATCTCCCTGCAGCTATTTACACAGATGTGTATTTTAAAGTGTGTCACTGATCATCACTGAAGATTGGTGATGAGTACATGGGGGTTCCTTATAGTATTCTTTCTTTACTTTTGTGTATGTTTCAAATTTTCTATAATAAAAATTTAATTTAAAAAAGGATAAAGCTGATTCAAGTGCATCGATGCTGCTGTGGATTCCCAGCTAGAACTCTCGCTTCAAGACAAGAGAAGAAAGCAGAATGGCATAATGAAGCCTATGGCTCCCCATGCAGCTCAAAATGACTGTATCATTTTTTTCTTTTCCTCATGAGCATGCCACACACACCATCGTGAATGCAAATGACCCCCTTTCCTCACTAGCCCACTGGCACACTGACCAGTGTTTGCAAGGACCTTCAAGGTTCAGATATAAATACAATTTAAAAATGGCAGAAGAAAGGAAACACATTTTTTGAGTTCCACTATTGGCCTGTCCCTCAGTGAGATACCTGGATCATGAGATGTAGGTCACACAGTCAAGGCCAGGTACACTTCCTGCTTGGAGCTGGGCACTGGGACGGAGGTTCAGAAAGAGTCACATGTCCCACACCTCCCATTCATGAAAGCCTTACACTTCAAATTTTGATCTTACCTTCAAATGAATTTAAACATATGGTCATGGGACTTCTGTGTTTCACAATCATTAATTTGTTAAATGTAAATATTTAAAGTACACCACAGCTTTTCATCCCCGTTTGGACCACTCTTGCTTTTTAATAGATGAAGGGTGGCCAAAGAACAAAAAAGAAACAAACAAACAAAAAACAACAAAAAGAGGAAGTGGTCTGGGACTCTTACAGCTTCTGAGACTCCGCTCAGAGAAAACGGAGCAATTTTCCTAGTAAACAGAGGTCACCAACAATTCTCCTTTTATTTCTACCGTCTCTTCCTGCAGTTTGTCTGTTTTGTTTGTTTTGCTTTCCTAGAACTGCTGGATGCTCTCAAAGCAAGTAGCAGAAAAATATATGAAGTGACCAGTGAAGGTCATGTTATAGTAAAAGAAAATAACAAACAAAATCTACTTTGGGAAAACTGAGTAATGCCAGGAAAAATAATTTTCAAAATTCCAGAGAAGAGTAAATGAGACTTTAATAGTTTTAATATTTCCCAAATGTGACAAAAAAAGAGAGAGAGAGAGTTTGAGGAGGACAGTGCCTTCATAACTATGTTTTAAACATGTTCCATGCTGTGCTTATTGGTCAGGTTTCCCATGGCCCTTGCCTTCAGGTGATTCTTACATGGTAAGAGCTTGTATATTTTATGCACCTGCCTCCATTTCCTTCCTTTTTCCACAGGATGCTTCCTATGCTTCCAAAGTCTCCTGTAGTCTTCCTGGTAACATCAGAGACTGAAATAAATCATTTCTTAAAAAATCTAATTTCCAATTACCACAGGTTTAATAGAGGGAAGACTGAGAAAGAACTTTTAAAAGTCCATAAAGGGACTTCCCTGGTGGCTTAGATGGTAAAGAGTCTGCCTACAATGTGGGAGACCTGGGTTCAATCCCTGGGTTGGGAAGATCTCCTGGAGAAGGAAATGGCACCCCACTCCAGTACTGTTGCCTGGAAAATCCCATGAACGGAGGAGCCTGGTAGGCTACAGTCCATGGGGTCACAAAGAGTCGGACACGACTGAGTGACTTCACTTCACATACTATCAAATGAGCTTCCTTGATAGCTCACTTGGTAAAAAATCCACCTGCAATGCAGGAGATCCCTGGATTGAGAAGATCCCCTGGAGCGGGGAAAGGCTACCCACGCCAGTATTCTGACTTGGAGAATTTCATGGACTGTATAGTCCATGGGGTCTCAAAGAGTCGGACATGACTGAGCGACTTTCACATTCTATCAAATAATTTATGTTTAATTTTTGTTTTTGTTTAATTGTTTCTCTTTTCCTTCCTTTAAGAGCTACTTGATTAACAGCCAGTCTTGTTAGGGGAAATGGTCAGAAATTCAGTGGAGCCCCATTTGTTCCAAAACTCTCATTGCACTGCTTTGCAAATCCCTAAAAGGGATACAAATGGTTTAGTATCAATCCCGGGGGCCATATTTCTTAGCCTGCATCCTGGAAGGTTCTGTTCATCGTCAGATGAGGAGTCAATGAGCTGGGAAGAGGCTAAGAATGAGAAAGCAGCAAGTAGAGTCAACCAAGATGGCACACTTTCTTCCTCGTTCTGAGGTGTGAACCATAAAATCAATGGTCACTCCAGAGACACGCTCAAACCAAGCCCTGACCTTTTGGAGTGTGGTTACTCCCAGCATAGACACTGAAACTCATACTGAAACTTCAAAATCCAAAAAGACTGTAAGCACCTCATTTAGGCCTCTTGGGTCTTATTGTAATGATAAAATGATAACAAACCTTTATAAAGATAAACTCAAAGTCCTACATTATTTTCATTGATCAAAAAAAAAGTAAAACTGAATTTCATATACCAGCCTCAAACCCTCAGAAATCTTGACCAAAACTATAGTTAGGGAAGAATTCAAGTAATTGACACTGACATTAAAGAAATAATGAAATCACCAATCATCATCATCTGCTGCTGAGTTTTGTTCCTCATTAGAGATTTGTAGTTTAGTGAGTTGATGTGGAAATGTTCCTTATTATCACAGTTTTATTGCCTACCTTAGTACATCTGTTCCAAAATTCATATAGAAATGTCCAGACATTTCAATAAGCCAGTATGTCTTGGAATTTTCATATAGTTCCCATGCACTAAAATCTGAATGGAAAGCTGGTATTTTGAAATTTACAATCACAAAGACTGAGCAACATCTGGACAGCTTTGCTCAATCGCTCTCTCTGTTCCTTTTGATTTAGGCTCAAGTTATGATTGCAGAAAAGGCCAAAAACCTTTGTGTGTGGCAGGTGTGAGTTCAAGCTGACAAACATTTAATACTATGTTCAATTCACTCTGATACAGCTTTTTGCAAAACACATGGAACACTGTTTCTGCCTTTTACCAAATAACCAACAGGGAAGACGGCCGAGCTGGGGAAGTGATTTTTTCTTGGAAATGAAAGAGAAAGACTGCGAAAACATATTTATAACCTCAACTAGGGTCCTTGAACTAATTCTCTTCCATAGCATCCCCTGTTAGTATCTGTGTGAGTGTGTGTGTGTGTGCATACACAAGATTGATTTCTATCACAAAAAGAGAAACTTCTGTCCCAAACAAAAGTCCCCCCCTTCAACAACTTGATCAGCCTTCAACAGTGAATCTTCAGAATGTCCTTCCTAGCTCTCTGTACAAATGAAAGACAAAGAGGGGAAGAGAGAAAGAGGACATACAGCAGAGAAGAAGGCAGTGTCTGATGCATCTAGGCAAATGTAATTATAACCAAATACTGATGGCAACCTGACAGTTCTTGTGACTCTGTAACACTTGCTATCAAAGCTGCAAAAGCCTCTTCCCTCACAAAACAACTACATGTCACTTCGGGGCAGCCTGGCCGCAGGGCTTAGCTTTGGGTTCGAGGTAGGCAAACTGCTCTTTTGCCAGAATAGGTTAGATCAATCTGAATTTTCAACCTGACCTTCCCCTCACCCCTAATAACTTCCTGGCTCCTCACTCACAGGGTGATTTATGAGCAAGAACAAAGAATGATGTGTTTATCCTAGCAGCAAGGGAAACTAGAAAATATATTAAGTGGGTGAAAAAAAATAAAGACAAAAGGAAAGAAATAGGAAGGAACCAAAGAGAAAATACTAGTTTCATGTTGAGGTACCTCAGTTTCTAGGCTGCTGTAATTACCTAGTCACTGAAGAAATAAAAATGGAAATCCATTTTATAAAAAATCAATATTTTAAACAATGTGAGGAGCTCTCATAATTTTAAATCTGCCTACACTGTCTGTGTGCAGAGCTCTGATCACCTTTAAAGACGAGCTCCAATAATTATAAATTGTTCTTCACTGAGAAGGCACCAAACCTCTACCCTCTTCTAAACAGAAACCATCTTGAAACTCTGAAGCAACCAATAATTTTAAATAACCCCCTCGCCCATCCCTCACACCTTAGGCTTCTTCTTTGTTTTTTCTTAATTTTCTTAGACAATGTTTTTAACTTTAAAATTTCTTAAATGTACAATTGCAGATTAATCTATGATAAAAACTGATTCTCTTGTGCTTTTTTCTTGAATAAGTAAACACAACCTTTTCTCAGATTAATGGTAACAAAAGTGAAGGATTTTATTTAGGAAACCCTCCCAAGAATGTTTTGATTTAGCGTTTGCAAAAAATAATGTAAAATTAATGAATAAGGATTTTATTATTCCTAATCTACAATCCTATAAAGAGTACAATTTTATATTGAATTCCAGTCTCATATACAAAGACCTTCTATAATTAAAATGCCTCAATCTTCTTCAAATTAGAAAAGCAAATTGTTACATATCCTAAGTAGGTGCTTTTCTGTTTAATGACAGTCACTCAGATGATTTATGACACACATTATTTTATATCAAAGTACAATGAAATAGGCATTACCAAAGGTAATCTCCGTAATGTCTGGAAAGGGATCAGAAACCTCAGTGCAACAATGAACGCAGTATTTAAAATGCAAAATCCAAAGACATTATTATGGTTTTGATTTCTTATGGCATAGCTTCGCCTGATCAGTTATATTACCAGCGCAGCACAAAGGGTGTTTGCGTATGAATGCTGTGAAGATAACAGACGGGAAAAATGAAATATAAAGTCAATTTTCATGCAGAAATTGTTATCAAAGGAATGATAAACCAAAAGTGTATAATCACAAGAAAAAACAATTGATGAAGAACAATCTGAAGTAGACTGAGTCTACTATGTCTAATTCTGGCTTTTAAACTCTTGTCCTATTAAAATACATAATAAAGTGCTGAGATAATGTATAAACAAAGGGAGATAGAGCACTATGTTGATTATTATTTAGACACTGTCTCCCAAGATCTCTCTTTGCAAATGGAATCAAGCAGCAGCTTCAGTGTGCACATCATGAATTGGGATGAGCTTTCATCAAGCTCAGATTTCTAACTTCAGTGAAAAAAATAATTGTGAGTTTTAAAACTCCTGGTTGCTTCAGTGTATCTTGGAAACATAAGGCACCAAGGGAAGAGGAAGCGCATGCACACAGACACAAATTCTTTAACATGCACAGGGGAAAAGTCATAATATTGGAGAAAGTATGACTCCCTAAACTTAATCTTTCTGGAATAAGTTATGAATAATAGCCAAGCAGACCCTGCATCAAAGGGTTACCCATTAGAATAAAGTCTTCTCTCCCACAAGAATGCTATTTACCATGCAGTTTGCAAGCAGAAAGGTGGCTTTTTGACATTCTTTTCAAGACATGTTGCTTGGGGCCTCAGAAATTAAACAGAGAACAGCAGGGAAGGGGTTTACTATTTAATGCTCTTGGTTGTAATTTTTTAATTAGCCATTAGGAAGATGAAGGCAGGTTCAGGCAGGGATGAAAAGAAAGACTTGGAAGAAATATGACTTTCTGCAAAGAGCCCGTGGAGATTACAGGAAAGACCAGGCCTCCAGAGAGGTTCCCAAAGAAGTAGCTTGCAGGCCACTTCCCCACGTCCCTTGGGCAAATCGAAACCTAGTTATTTAAAAGCGTGGGGTTTAACTGGATTTCCTAAAAGATGTCATGTCTCAGCCTCAGGTTCTTACAACTGAAAATAGGAAATGACTGGAAAAAAGACAAAAATGCCAGGAGCACTGATGTGGCTGATCTTGGGGTCTCAGAGCTTCTGGGTGTGTTTACATATATCTCCACACTTTCCGGAGGATTAAAGGGAATCGAGGACACTGTACTTTGTGTACCAAAAATCCCCAAGCTGCTTCCTATGTTCTAAAGACAGGACCTGTAGGACAGTAGAGAAAGGCGGAGAGGAAAAACAGAAAAGGCCCCTGGACACAGGAAGGTGGAGGGTATGTGCTTTTGAAAATAGTTAATCAGATTAGATTAATTCAACTGCAGCCTTGCTGGAAATCCCAATTAAAGACATGTTCCTGAAGAATGGAGCAGAGAAACTAGATTATTTGCAGAAGGCAATGGCACCCCACTCCAGTACTCTTGCCTGGAAAATCCCATGGATGGAGGAGCCTGGTGGGCTGCCATCCATGGGGTCGCACAGAGTTGGACACGACTGAAGCGACTTAGCAGCAGCAGCAAGTCTTTAAGTGATTTTAAGGAATAAGAAATGTGGTGAAAATACTGAAATGGTAATAACAGAAGACACTCAAATAGTTTTAATACTTGGAATACTCTATAAGAATCCTTAGGTTTTATTGTTCATATCTGCTCCTTCTCCATTGTCCGTTTCAGTAATGACACCATTCAGTCTCTTAAAAGTCACCTTTGACTTCACTTTCTCCATCTAATCAGAAACTAGGTCTTGTCTAGAAAACTACAAGAGACATTTCACACCCACCCTTTCCTCCCCAGTGCCACTGCTGAGATTCAACCCTCCACTGCTTTGGCTTTTCAAATCAGGCCCCTGCTTCCTGCCTGTTTCCCATGCCACCTCAATCCAACATCTGTATCTAATCCTCTTACCCAGAGATCCTGATCTGGGTTGAGACCCAGGAAATATGCATTTTATTTTTTCAATGACTTATGAAATCTCCTAACCACATTCAAAGGTGGAAAGTACAAGAAATGTATTCCCTTATGCCTACCTCTGTCCCCCAACTTCAGCCACCACCATTTCCCAATCATGCATGCGTGCTAAGCTGCTTCAGTCATGGCTGACTCTTTGTGATACTATGGACTACAATCCACCTCCTCTGTCCATGGAATTCTCCCAAGCAAGAATACTGGAGTAGGTTGCTGTGCCCTCCTCCAGAGGATCTTCCTGACTCAGGGATAGAACCTGGGTGTCCTGCATTGCAGGCAGATTCTTTACCATCCAAACCACCATGAAAGCCCAGTCAAAAGGAAGGGGCATCATTAATAACTAGTCAGAATGTTAATATCTGGGATTGTCTCAGGTAGACACTATCTTATGTTCAGCCTATTCTTTTACATGTATGTCTTCAAAGGATGAGTGGATTCTTTGTAATGGGGGAACCTCCTCTCTTAAGCTTGGCCACCTTCAACAAGAATCTGGACCAAACTCAACTGGTTCCATAGAGAATGGTCCCCATGCTCATCTCTCCAGGACAGCCTGGGGCAGCAAGATATACTGCCAAGTCTACTTTACATTTATTGAAACCCAATACCAGATCTTCCCCCAAGATTAGACAAGGATTCAGCATCCTGTGGATATACAGGATGTTAGCAACATTCCATCCACTCTCCTCTGAAACAATTAGAAACTAATGCTTAACTCCATTCTCTGGATAGAGATCTTACTCTTTCTTCCTGCTGCATGTCCAGGGGTTGTGACATGATAAATCCTCATCTCTGGGTTGATATCTAAGCAATAAAGACATCCATCTCTGGAGGTAGATCATCAGTCTCTAATCATGTTGCTCCTATGGTTGGCTCCCCCAGTTGCTTAGCCCCTGTCCTACCATGGTGCTCCAGGCACCCCTCCTACCTCTTCACCTCATCATGATATGAGCACAGGGCAGGTCTGTGATGACTGGACTAGAGAAAGAAAGTGAAGAAAAAGAGATTCAGGAGGATAAGCTGAACCCCATGACTTTCTCCTCCCTCCCTCGTCTCCTCATCTTCTCTACATGGCTCCTCGCCATTCAGCATCCATGAACCCTGGTCTCTCTTATTTTTTCCTCCACTGATGAAATGCTCCAGATAGTCTAAATCCAGGTTTCCTTCTGAAATGTGTCTGAGCTGTTTTTAGGTCCATTTGGTCATTCAAAAATCTATTAGGATTATCTCTGTCATACTCTATTGGATCAAAGTCAAAGAATTAGAAGATAAGGGAAGCATTTAGTTCTCCCATGGAACACAGATAAGTTTTATAACGTTACTTCAAAATGGATTCCCATGTTCTCATATTTGATTTGAAACGTGTTACCTGACATGCCATCTAATGAAACTAAATAAAATTTAAAAATGTTTATATGTATATGCATTACTTGATATTTCTTTTTTATTGTTTGAAAGACAGCATCTAAATTTTAAACAGCAATTTAAATGGTGAGAGAAAACATAAAAAAAGAAAGGCAGAAGAAACAGATGGATACTAAGCAGCTTATATCTCCTATACATACATATTAGCTTGAAAACAATATATTGCGTTTCTTAGCATAATTTTGGCCTCCTGCTTGGAAAATATTTTACTGCTAAATAGAAAGGGAAGGGTATCTGAAGGCTTGGTCTAAACTGAAGAATCAGATCCTTTCATTTTTGTCGAACAAGGTCATGGCACGCCTCCCTTAGTGCTCTGGCCAGGTACATGCTACTATGAGCATCAGTACCAGCTCTCTGGAGTGAGAAGAGAGGACATGGAAAACATGCAAAGAAAAAGATATGTCTGCCCCCTTTCAGCATCATCTAGGAATGTTTGCACTTGCAAATATAAGTTCTTCAAGAAAGACTGATTCCAGGCAAGCTTACCAGGGAACCCTGGTTTGATGTCCCATCATCTTCTAAAACAGGGGTCAGCCATGAAATTAAAAGACACTTGTTTATTGGAGGAAAAGCTATGATAAACCTAGACAGTGTACTAAAAAGCAGAGACATCACTCTGCCAACAGAAGTCCATATACTCAAAGCTGTGGTTTTTCCAGGGGTCATGTATGGATGTCAGAGTTGGATTATAAATAAAGCTGAGCACCGAAGAACTGATGCTTTTGAATTGTGCTGGAGAAGACTTTTGAGAGTCCCTTGGACTGCAAGGAGATCCAACCAGTCTTTCCTAAAGCAAATCAACTCTTTATACTCACTGGAAGGACTGATGCTAAAGCTGAAGCTCCAATACTTTGGTCACCTGATGTGAAGAGCTGACTCATTGGAAAAGACCCTGATGCTGGGAAAGATTGAGGGCAAGAGGAGAAGGGGACGACAGAGGATGAGATAGTTGAATGGCTTCACCTACTCGGTGGACATGAGTTTGAGCAAACTTGGAGAGATAATGACAGCAAAGCCTGACCTGCTGCAGTCCATGGGGTCACAAAGAGTCGAACACAACTTAGCCTCTGAACAACAACACAGAGATCAGCTGACTATGGCCTGAGGGTCGCATGTAATTCTCCTTCTGTATTTATATGACCCCCAAGCTAAGAGTGGTTTTGTATTTTGAAACAATTGAAAAGAAAATCAGAAGAATATTATCATGACACATGAACAGTATATGAAATTCACATTTCATTGTCTATAAATAAAAATTTCTTAAATGAGTCATTTACCTCTTGCTGAGGGTTGCTTTTGCACCACCATGGTGAACCATGGTAGCTGACATCATATATACTGTTCATGAAGCTAAAAATACTTAGTTGCTGACCCCTTCTAAGAAAAAGTTTTCTGACTCTTGTTCTAATGCAAATGGGCTTTGAGCACTTCCCTGGCTGCCAAGGAAGGCAAGGCTGGGGTTGCGCTCCATGGGAACAATCCTTGGATTGTTTTCCCTCCTGGGCTCACAGTGTTAAGCCCTTTAGTTCTTCCTCCTCTGCTGCACAGTTCTGAAAGTGTAAAGATCTGCATTCTTATTCTAACATAACATTAAAATGTCTTTGTATTAAGAACTGTATATTTTATGGAATTTGAATAGTATTAGTGTCATATAAGTACTAGATTTCAATATAACAATATGAAAAGTGCACATGTAATTTTACTTTTGTATCACATTAATACTAAGCTACATGATGGCAATATTAAACTAATGTGACAAAATGATGCCAGTGTAAGATGTAAAACTGCTAATATCACAGCAAGTTATTAATGTCTTGCAATGGACTCTGAAGAACAGTGTGATTAAACTTTCTCAATCTTTTCCAGCCTCAGTTGGAACTCCAATGACAAAAGAGGATAAATTACCTTGGCAAATGTTCTTGCCAGGCTATAACAAGTTTGGCCTTCTCATTATGGCTCTACGACTCTTCAGAGAAGTCAGATTCTTTCCAGGAAAAGAAAATCTATGGCTAAATTAAGGGACCTGCCTTTGGCCTTGGTTTGGGCAACAATTAACTGCTTTATTTCTGAAGTCTTCAGCTCTGGTGTCTACACACTGATAACAAAGTCCTGTCCAGTTTGCTATCGCTCTTACCATGATTCCCTGCTTTTAACCACCCAAAGCTTCTAATTCAAACCTTTCTCTCTTCCTCCCAAGCTGACACCTCCCTCCTGAGTCATTTCTGTTCCTTGGAAGCCTAAATCAGCCTATCTATCCTTCACCATCACTCTGGATTCCTTGTCTTCTTGATTTACCATGAAATCTGTCTGGCATCCTCCTGTATTTTGATTTCTCTTGTCTTATGTCAGGGACATGAACTACTGTTGGAGAAATCAGATCAAAGCATAGACTGGTGTCTCATACATCAGTGGTCTTCAAACTCATCTAGGCTCTAAAATAACTCTACAGTTCTCTGAGTTCCTGTTCAGCCTCTCTCCTGATGCTTGTAATGGGTGGTTTGTTCTAACCTTCCCTCTTCTCTTCAAACTCCTTGTATCATAGTTTTTCCCCTTGTTTTCCTCCCTCAATTACAAAGTTCCTTCAACTTGCTGAATTAAAAACTACAATCTTGGGTCTTCCATGGTGGTCCAGAGGTTAAGACTCTGTGCTTCTGCTACAGAGGGCATGAGTTCAATCCCTGGCTGGGGAACTAACATCCCAAACCTCTCATGGTGTGATCACACACACACACACACACACACACACACACACACACACACGCCCTACAAACTTAACTTCATTGGTCTCCAACTTTTCTTTCTTCCTTCCCTCCTGTTTCCATGGAAGCATTGCCCTTCACTCAGTCCAAGACTAATCCCTCCACTTGTACCCTTGATCTTGAGGTCTCCTACCTTTTCAGGAGACACCTTGTTCTATCAGGCTTCTTTTATCCTCTATCAGTAACTTCTTGTTTCTGACTCAGTTCATCAACATGTCAAGTCTATTCTGTACTAAACAAACAATCCTGATTTGATCCCACATTCTTTTCACCTCTCTTTTACTGTTGGAGTATACTTGCTTTCCTCCTTTAGTTTCCCTCCCTTTCATCCCTCCACCCATTGTCATCTTTAATTTTCTCTCACTCCCTCACTCCTTTAGGTTTGGTCTCAGACAACTTCCCTGCTGTTACCTTCAATGCCTCATTTTGTGCCCTTAGCTTACAAGAACTTTCTTCTGCACTTGACATCAGCGATCACTTTCTTCACCTTGACATTTCCTCCCATCTTGGTTCCTAAGTCGCTCTCTCTCACTTTCTCCTGGGCTTCTCCCATCTCTTCATCCATCCTTTCTTGGACCCTTGCACAGGCCTCTCTGCTCACTCACGCCTTACATATTGGTGTTCCCCAGCCTATGTATCTCTTCTCATCATCTACATTTACCTTGAAAGACATAGCCAAACCACTAGTTTTAATAATCATTATTATCTTGTAGATTCCTAAATCTGTCATCCCAGATTCTTTGCTGAGCTCCATAACTATATATCCAAATGCAATGAAACATCTTCACTTGAATTTTCCACAGAGCCCTCAGTCTCAACATAAGCAAAGGCATAGCTCTCAATTTCTACTCCCCCGACTATGTTTCCAAGTGTATCTATCCATACGCTCAAGTGAGAAATGTTTCCTGTACTCCAGGAGCTTCTCTGTGCCCCACAACAAGTCATCAGGTTCTTTATACCTTCTTTATCTGTATTTTCTTTCCACATCTACCACTATTCCTTTAGCTCAGGTCCTGATCAGTTCTAACCTGGATTATAGCCAAAGCCTTTTTTTGGATTAGTTTATTTATTTTAATTGGAGGCTAATTACTTTACAATATTGTAGTGGTTTTTGCCATACATTGACATGAATTAGCCATGGGTATACCTGTTTTCCCCATCCTGAAACCGCGCCCCCCCCACCACCTCCCTCTGGATTATACCCGAAGCCTTTTAACCAGCCTCCTCTCTCTAGTCTTTTTTGTCCCTTGAATTTGCCTTATGCACTGTTGAATGTATGACCTTACAGAGCTGATGACAAATCTGATCATATATGACTCACCCTCTTTAATCCTTCAAAAGCTTCTAGAGGCTTTCAAAAGATAGTTTAAACTCATTTTACTGGCCTTTCACTGGCCTCTATTTATATTCCAGTAATGGGTGTCTTCTTGGAGGAACTATCTGTAAGTATTTGGTAGTATCTTCTGATTACAAGGACCTGAGATTCACTCCACTTACCTCTAAGAAATGAGGGTCTTATAAACATTGTTTACTAGTGGCATTGGATTAAACATGTAAAGTATGTGTGTGTGTGTGTGTGTGTGTGTGTGTGTGTGTGTGTATGTTTGGGCACATGTGTGTTTGCGCACATCCCCACCCTCCTCTCCAACCAATTGGCTTCGTCAAAACTTTGTAACTTCGTTTTTCAGTCGGGATTATAACACTTGCACCCAGGTCTTTGGTTGCCGACTTCATAATTCCTTGGTAGCCCTATTTGGATGGCCTAATTTATCTCTTCAAAAAGCAAGTCACATGAGTAACAAAACATTGGATTCTTGACTGATGCTTCACCTGGATCAACTGCCTACCACCCCTTATCTGGCCAGCTATGACAAGGAGGCAACAATCATATGGAAAAGTTTGTATGCTATTAATATTAATGATCATAACTAATATTTATAGAACTCTTAAGAACTAGATATTGTTTGTAAATGTTTTATATGCCTTAATATCCATTTAAAACAACCCTAAGAAGTAGGTTCTACTATTACCATCAGCACATTACTGTTGGAGAAAATAAATCAGATAGAGGAAAGTAACTTGCCTATGGACTTACAGCTACTACAAGACACAGTCAGGGTGACTCTCAGGCAGTCAGGTTCCAGACTCTCTGTGCCCTTTCCTGCCAGCTTATACAGCCAGGATGTAGTGGGGGGTGGGGAAAAAGGTGCCCAGACAATCATGGGCACCTCTTGTTCCCCAACGCATCGTGCCGTTCGCATCTTTATACTTTTACATATGGCCAGTCTCTCGGCTTGGAATTCCTTTCTCTGTCTCCAGGTGAATCAACATTTGGGGATGAATGAACAAATGCCTTAGGTGCGTAGCCTTGAGCTCATCACTTCCACTCTCTGGGTCTCAGGTTCCTCATCTGTAAAATGAAGAGGTTGAATTGGATCCTTCAAATTCTACAACTGTGTAACTTTAAAGAAAGAACAAAGGCAGCTCAGAAATCAGAGGTGACTACAGTATCATTTTGATATTCCTGTCATCTTACGGCCGTCAGATTCTCTGTTGTTACACTTAAAGGAGATGTGAACATTTTAGTGAATCTGTAAATATTTAATGATACGGATTGCTCCTCAAGTACAATAACTGAGCAAGTGGCAACTACTTTCTCAAATGATGGTACAGTGAGTGGGTGTT
This sequence comes from Oryx dammah, assembly GCF_014754425.2. Taxonomy (NCBI): domain Eukaryota; kingdom Metazoa; phylum Chordata; class Mammalia; order Artiodactyla; family Bovidae; genus Oryx; species Oryx dammah. The sequence goes on from NW_024070209.1 coordinate 63,809,516, forward strand.
GATCCCCTTTTTATAGAAGATTTCAAGTTTATCTCTCAGCCTGAAGCATCTCCTTTTAACTCTGTAACTTCAGAATTCTGATGAGGCCAAATAGCAACACCATTGAATCAAGACGTGTATTTTCTTTGTTGGATCAAATCACTCAAGGCTGCCAACAAGTATCGATTGTGGCATGCAGAAAGCCAACTTTTACATGAAACCAAGCGAAAATGTATAGGGGCTAAGGCCTTAACTGGGAATTCTCTTTTGTGGCTTTTCTTTTAGTGTATTATTTGTCAGATTTTTATAAGAGCATTATTGCTTTAAGAAAAAAAATTAAACCCTGAGAAATTACTCTCAGTCTAACGAGTTCTTTTCACTGACTTCAGACATCATTAGGGGAGGCTATAGCCTAGGGCTGTGCATGAACTTTTTCTTCTAACTGTACACTTTATGTATAATTTAGCTTTCTTGCCTAAATTATTCAAGCAAATAGTGAGTGAAAATAATGGAGTTCACTGAAACCTTCCAGAGTATTAAAATAAAACAGTTTTTTATGCTGGTTTGAATTTTTAAGCTTTTTAATCATGGATTTCAAATAGCATACACATGTCTGGCTGTTCTTGAATTGTCTCCTACATCTTTTGCAGAAGGAGAGAAGAAAGGAAACTAAGTTTAGTAAATAATCCATTAATTAATCACTGGTGCTGATAGCAGCTCAAAGGTAGAGTAACAGTATTTGGAAACAGCCTGTCGAGTGGCCAAGGGTATGATTGGCACATATTTTAAAAAGTAGATACCTCTTTTCCCCATTTCTTATGATCAGAGCAGGGCTGAAATGGAGTGGTATGTTTGAAAAGAGGAGTTAATATGCTTAGTTTAAATAGGAAACTACAGTAGCAGGATTTGTACTCAAATCACCCCCAATATATTTCTTAAAGAACCAAATACATGTTCTAAATAACAATGTTTCATCTTGGATATGAGTGGTTTGGAAAATTTATTTTTATCCTAGATAACTCTGGAGTAAGTTTGGAAGTCATTGGAAGAATATGGTTTTCTGGCATATTTATATAGTTCCCCAAACTAGGAATGTAGCCCAAGGTTAAGAATTCAATCAAGATATTTTAGAATTCTCAAATATCCTCTTTTGTCAGTCAGAGATCGGAAGCAGCATCTCCTTCCATAGACTAAAAGGAAGTAGTTATCATAGCACATAGTCTTTGAAAACAACAAAGGCAATAATAGTGAATGGGGTTGTGGAAGGGAGGTCACCAGTGCTCAGCCAAGAGCTTCAGATGTTAGATTCTGAATAGGCGAACGGAAGCTTCTGAGTAATATATGGAAAGGGGCAATGGCTAAAGCTCTTTGTAAAGGAACAAGAATGACCTAGAATAATAGACCTGTAAGTTTAATTTATTGACCTGATTAATAAAGAATCATCACAAAATCAATTTTTCAACACAGGGACTAGGACAGAGTATTAGGGAGTAAGCACTCTGATATTATAAAAACTATTGAAGTCTCCTCCTCCTACACAGTGAACTGGTGGAAATTAGAAAATGAAGTCTATATTGATTTTAATAATATGTTCAATTCTCTCCAACATGACAATTTAAGCAAATATCTGGAGAAAATTGTATTTAGAAATCCTATGCTTTTAAGCATTGAGCAAAGAGTTATGCTAGGTTCAAATCCTAGTTCTGCCACTGAGGAATATAGGCAAGTTACTTTACCTTCCCAGGGACTAGATTCCTGATCTGTAATGTGAGGGAGCTGGGCATCTTTAAGGCCTGAAATTATTTGACTATTCTTATGGAAATTTCCCTTAATACATGTGTTTGCATAAGGAACAAGTTACCTATCTCTCTAAGACTCATTTCCTTACCTAAAAAGTGAGATAGATGATAACACTCTAAGGACCTGAGGTTGTTAACAGTATTGAATTAAAAAACCCTATGAGACTGTCATACAGAGTGAAGTTAAGTTAGAAAGAGTAAAACAAATATCATATATTAACATGTGTATGTGGAATCTGAAAAAATTGGTATAGATGACCTTATTTACAACGCAGAAATAGAGACACAGGTATAGAGAACAAATGAAGAGATCCCAAGGGAGAAAGGAGACTGTGTGGAATGAATTGGGAAATTGGGATTCACATATGTACACTATTGCTTCAATATAGGTAATTAATCAGAACCTATTGTATAACACAAGAAATTACTCAGTACTCTGTGGTGACACAAATAGGGAGGAAATCCAAAAAAGAGTGGATATATGTATAGCTGATTCACTTTGCTATATAGCAGAAAATAACCCAACATTGTAAAGCAACTATACTCTAATAAAAATGAAAAAAATTACAGAAAAAGAAAATCCTGTGAAGTCCAGTACCCAACACCAATACCAATGGGTCTTCAGTAGATATCAACTCCCACTGTCTAACCACAGGAGTCAGGACGTGTGGATTCCAATGTCAAGTCTGCCCCTGGCTAGATGACCTTAGATAAATCCTTTCACATCTCTAAGCCGACATCCTCATTCAGGCAAAAGAGTGGCTCATGTAGTCATGGTGATTAGTTGAGTATGACTCCCTCCCCTCCCCTCCCCTGCCTGGTCCTCAGATTCCTAACCCTCTAGTCTTCCCCATGCCTTCTTTTGAAGAAGTTTCTCTAATCCATTCTTTTATTGTTCTTTTGGTCTCCATTCTACTCCCAAGTCCTTGGCTCACACTTAGATTTGAAAAGTAGCCTTCCATCTTACAGTGAAAAAAATACACTTCTCTTAACCAAGTCTCTTCTCCTGGTTTTCCATTCATAGTAAATGCAGCCTCTATGCACCCATTTGCTGAAGTCAAAAATCTAGACATCATCTCTCTTTCTCTTTATTACAATTCTAGTCCATCAGTGGATCCTATTGAGTCTAAATCCAAAATATATCCTGAATCCCAGACCACCCTCTCTTCTAGCACCTTACTCCAAGTCCCCAACCTTCTCTCATTCGGTTGACGTTAATAGCTTCCTAACTAGTCTTCCTGATTCCACCTCTGAACACATCCACAAGGTAGCTTCAGTGATCCTCTTAAAAATAACACAAGTTGTGTCTCTCCTCTGCCAAAAAGCCTCCAACAGCTTCCCCTTGTACTTAGGGAAAACACAAATCTCCTCAGCTTCTCAGGAATCAGCAGTGGTAAAAATTTGCCTGCCAGTGCAGGAGATGTAAGAGACACAGGCTGGATCCCTGCGTCAGGAAGATCCCCTGGAGAAGGAAATGACAACCCACACCAATATTCTTGCCAGGAGAATCCCTTACAGAGAGGGATCTGGTGGGTTACCATGGGGTCACAAAGAGTCAGACATAACTGAGTGTCTGAGTACCCATCTCATACTGTTTGTCACAGACAACAAGATCTTACAGAACATGGCCTATGATCACTACTCCTAAGTAATAATCATAGGCCTAAGATTATTACTTAATCTTATATACCTTCCCTACCACTCATGGCAGGACTTACCCGGTGGCTCAGCAGTAGAGAATCCTCCTGCAAAGCAGAAGACACTCATTCGATCCCTGGGTCAGGAAGATCCCCCTGGAGGAGGAAATGGCAACCCACTCCAGTATTCTTGTCTAGAGAATCCCATGAACAGAGGAGCCTGGCAACCTACAGTCCATAGGGTTGCAAAGAGGCAGGCACAACTGAAGTGACTTACCGTACGACCACACACATCACTCACGGCCCTTCTGCTCACCGACACTGATGAGAACAGTCAAAACTAATCTAATAAAGACCAAGGAGGACAAGTCAGAGGGAACTAAGATCTTCTGGTCCTCTCAGATCTCTGGAAAACTAACATAAGCCGTGTATCCCATGTTCTATGGAAAACAAATGCCCTAGCTAAGATTTCTGTGAAATTACAGAGTCTACAAATTCTCATGTTCACATATTCTTGGTGCCAACCTTCTGCTTCCCCTGAATTTTTTTTATCTCATTGGGTTTATCGTCCCTTAAAAGTTCTCCAAGTCATCCAGACTAGTCTCAGCCTTTTTCATTCCCCTAAAAATGTAATCACACAGTCTCTTGTATATTTTATATTTATTAGACTTCACTGAAGGTTTGAGTCCACAGAAGAGCTTAACATTATAGAAAGCACATCAACCAGAGTTGTGGGTTAGACACATCCATTTTTAAGAATTCCTTTTGCCTCCTTGTTCTGATTCATCCTGTTCCAAGCTCTTTTGTTGGGCCTCTTTCAGGGCACATCCAACCATAGATGCTTATTGATTTCTTAGAGAATGCCAAGCTATATTCTTTGTCTCCGTCCAAGCCATCATCAGGGCCTCACTTTTCTTTTTGTGTGATTTATCCAGAATAATCACTTTTTCAAGTGTTTGTATTTTTACTTCTTCATTTTTCATGTTTTCTATTTTTGCCTTTAATTGTCATTTTTTGCTATAGCAATAGTGCTTGCCTCCAACCTTCATCCATTACCCTCTAATTTTCTGATTCTAAACTAACACTGGGAAAAATATTTACTAGGTAAATCAGTTCAAATTTTTCTATGATGAATAAATAAGCCACAGAGTGGCCTCAGGAATATCACTGCAACTACTTAGTAATATCTTTAGAGCCCACTGATTTGCTGATATATGAGACTGTCACAGGATAATAATCACTTCTATATAACCTTAGAGATACTGAACAGCAGAGAAATGAGAGCATAGATTCTGGCATCAAGAGTAGCTGAGTTAGATTCTCAACTCCTCCATTTGCAAGCTGTAGAATCTTAGGCAAGTTGCTTAACGTATCTGTGTAATCTTATCTATAAAATGAGGCTGTTAATAGTATCTACCTTAGTAGAATTACTGAGAGGATTAAATACATTAATATATGTAACTGTTAGAACAGTTTCTGAAAAACAAAAGAACAATGTCCAACACTGAGTAAATGCTTTGCAAATATAAGCTATGCTTTTAAAAATTAAGGTATAATTAACATTTAGCATTGTATTAGCTTCAGATATGCAACATAGTCTGATTCAATATTTGTATACACTACAAAATGATCAGCACTATAAGTCTAATTACCACATGTCACCATACAAAGTACAAAATCTTTCTTCTCATTATGAGAATTTTTAAGATTTACTCTCTTAGCAACTTTCAAATAAGCAATACAAGATTATTGACTATAGTCACCATGAGGAAACAACTTGTGTCCATCAATAGATGAATGGATAAAGAAAGTGGGATACACAAACTCATGCACACACACACACACATACACACACATACACACACAGTGCAATTCTATTTAGACATAAAAAAAGGAACAAAATCTTGCCATTGACAACAACAAGGATGGCCCTCGAGGGAAATAAGTTAGACAGAGAAAGACAAATACCATATGACATCACTTATATGTGAAATCTAAAAACCAAAGCAGGACTCATAGATTAGAGACACCAGATTGGTGGTTGCCAAAGGAGAGGGCGTTAGGGGGTTGGCAGGATGAGTAAAAGGGGTCAAGAGATAAACTATATGTTTATATCAGTTATTGCTGTGAAGCACAAGCCCAACTTCTTAGGGAAAAAAGGCATTATGTTTGGTTATCCCATTCCATTCCCAGTGGAGATGCTACAAGGCCTTATTCAATCAAACAAACCTTGGGAGATAGACGAAGAGACGTGAGAACTGATTTTAGTTCTTCTTATTTGACACTCTTTCTACTTTCAGTGGTCATGTATGGATGTGAAAGTTGGACTGTGAAGAAAGCTAAGCGCGAAAGAATTGATGCGTTTGAACTGTGGTGTTGGAGAAGACTCTTGAGAGTCCCTTGGACTGCAAGGAGATCCAACCAGTCCATTCTAATGGAGATCAGTCCTGGGTGTTCTTTGAAACTCCAATACTTTGGCCACCTCATGCGAAGAGTTGACTCATTGGAAAAGACTCTGATCCTGGGAGGGACTGGGGGCAGGAGGAGAAGGGGATGACAGAGGATGAGATGGCTGGATGGCATCACCGACTCAATGGACATGAGTTTGGGTGAACTCCGGGAGTTGGTGATGGACAGGGAGGCCTGGCGTGCTGCAATTCATGGGGTCGCAAAGAGTCAGACATGACTGAGTGACTGAACTGAACTGAACTGAACTGAACTACTTTCAGACTTAGCTTCCAACTTCCTTTATCTTTTATGCTAGTTTCCCCAGTTCCTTCTCTTCATCTCTGCCCATCTTATCCCCACCCCACACAGTTTTTCACCTCCATCTTTACTCGAGATCACCCTGGAATAAGGTCCTTCCTGGAATCCACATGACAGCTTTCCAACTTTACTTTTTCCTCTAAGGTTCTTTCCAACATCCTCACCTCAATCAACCCCTGGCTGTCCCTGGAAAAGCCTCTTTGGAGGGAAAAGCTGTTTCTCTTCTTTCTTCAGGCACCCAGGAATTAGACGATGCACTCAGCTTGCAGACCACTGGACTCTCACTGTCCCTCAGCAAACCTCCCTCTTGAAAGTCTGTGTGATCATTTTTCAATTTTTCCCCAATATTACATATCTTTTTCTACACTTGCAGTTCATTCAATTCTTTCAACAGGTATTTATTAAATACCTACTCCACACCAGGGGCTTAGATTTCAACAGCAAGTGTACAGCCTTCTTTCCTAGTTCATCTGTTTTCATCCCCACGACTTCAGCATCCTAGTGCAATGTTCTAAAAAGGACCTTCACCCTCTCCGCTCTATCAGCTATTTCTCTATTTTGGAAGTGGGCAGGCTATCATGACAATCTCATCAACCCTCAGAAATGTCCCAAAGGACTGAAGCAACAACCTTCTTTCCGTTTTTTCTCTTTCTCTCACAATTGCACCTGCACTTCTATCTCATCTTCACCCTTAAGTTTTCTTTATCCCCTTTCTTATTCTCTTATCTGTCTTCTTACTCTGGTTGGACCCAGTGGTCAATGCTTCTCTTACTGACCTACATATTCATCTTTATGTTTGCTATTGTACCCAGAGCAAGGTCTTCCATTTAATAGGTTCTTAGTGAATATTTGTTTAATTGAACTAAATTAAATGAAGTTGGGGAAAGAAATCCAATGAAAGGCACCATAACAGAATACTAAGTATAAAACACAGCCCCTAACAGTTCTTCTTTATTGTGCTCTCTAGGCTATGCCTAGAGTACTTTCTTTATTTTGCCCATTTTTCAGTTTAACACATTAAGTGAAGAGAAAGTTGCTCAGTCATGTCTGACTCTTTGCAACCCCATGGACTATACAGTCCATGGAACTCTCTAGGCCAGAATACTGGAGTGGGTAGCCTTCTCCTTCTCCAGGGGATCTTCCCAACCCAGGGATCAAATCCAGGTCTCCTGCATTGCAGGTGGATCCTTCACCAGCTGAGCCGCAAGGGAAGCCCAAGTATACTGGAGTGGGTAGCCTACCTCTTCTCCAGGGGATCTTCCCAACCCAGAAATCGAACCAGGGTCTCCTGCATTGCAGGCGGATTCTTTACCAACTGAGCTCTCAGGGAAGCCCATATTAACAGATGCATTAATCACCTGTGATTAAAAGTGATTAAAAGTCTACTTTAAATGCTTTGGATTGCTTTCACATTCCTTTCTCTCTCTCTTTCTATATTTCATATCTCTGTATCTCTCTTACACATAAGAATCAGAAACTTCTGCCTGCTGCTTTCTTGTCACTTAATAGTTTTATATCACAAACACTATACCAAGTCATTAAATATTCTTCAACAATTTGATTTTAAAGATCACATAGAGTTTCTACCTTATGAACATACACAAAATTATGTTGCCAATTTTCATTTAAAAAATCATACATATTATTTTCAGTTTCTTAATGAACACACTTGGACAAAATGTGGCTTGAGGGGGCCTAACCATTTGATCATATACATAGACTATCATATACAAATACTGTGTGAGAGGACATAATATTTTTATAGTTATTGATACATATGGAAAAATGCTCTTCATGACTCCAAAAAGCAACCTGTAAGAACAACGATTTCACCACCACTTTTTCAATGCTGGTTATTATCTGTCTTTCTTTAATTGCTGATTTATTCACTCAAAGCAATTTGTCACATGGGCTATTTCTAAAGTCACATCTTTGTTGAGATAAAGTTCATATACAAAATAAATACGGTGTTTGAGAACTATCACCATTGTCTAATTTCAGAACATTTTCATCACCCACCAGAAGTAAACCCTGTCCCCACTGAGTTACTCCCTATACCCTATTCTCTCTTTCCTCTGGCAACCATTAAACTACTTTCTATTTCTATAGATTTACCTATTGGGCATTTAATATAAATGGAATCATACAATATTTATTCTTTTGCCTGGCTTCTTTCACTTAACATAATGTGTTCAAGGCTCATCCAGGCTGTTACATCTTTAAGTACTTCATTTCTTTTTATGATCAAATGATATTTCATTGTATGGACATACCACATTTTTTAAAATTCATTCATCATTGGATGGACTTTTGGGTTGTTTGCATTTTGGGTTATTATGAATAATGCTACTATGAACATTTTTGCACAGGATTTTGTGTGGGCGAATGTTTTCAATTATTTTGCATGTACACTCAGGAGAATTGCTGGGTCATATAGTAACTATGTTTAAATTCCTGATGAGCTGCCAAATTTGTTTCCAAAGTGACTGTACCACTATACATTCTCCCCAGCAGTGTTTTAATTTATTCAAATCCTTATCAATACTTTTTATTGTTCATCTTTATATGATATTATATTTTTTACTCTATAAACATCCACGGTGAGAAGTTGGATCTCATTGTGTTTTGATTTGCATTTCCCTAATGAATAATGGTGAATATCTTTCATGTGTTTATTGGACATTTGTATACATTCTTTGAGAAAGATTTATTCAAATCTTTTGCCCATTTTTAAATTGGGTTGTGTGTTTTTACTGTTGTATAAATCCTTTATACGTTCTTGATGTAAGTCTCTGATCAGATATATGATTTGCAAATACTTTTTTCCCAGTCTGTGGATTATCTGCTCAATTTATAATTGTGTTTTTAAAGCATAAAATTTTAAAGTTTTTATTAAATCTAATTTATTTGTACTCTTCTCTTGCATTCTTTTGCTTCTGGTGACATATTTTAAAAACTATTGTCTTATCTAATGTCATGAAGATATACACCTATGTTTTCTTCTAAGACTCTTATAGCTTTATGTCATATTTATGTCTGTGAATTATTTTTTAGGAAAAGCCTGTTTAAATTGTAATTAAAATGTAATTTACATCCAGAAAATGCACACATGTATTCAAGTTGATAAATTTTCATAAATGGAACATTCCAATGTAACTAGCATCCAAATCAAGAAATATTGCATCATCAGTACCACAGAAGTTCTTCTCACTTACAGTCACCGTTCACACCACTTACACTTTCCAAGGATATCCTTACTTTCAAAAGTGTAACTTGGTTTTCCATATTTTTGTACTGAGTATATATGTAATCACATTGTACATTCTCATTATCATCAATTTTCTGTGGTTTTGGGCAGGAGGAGAAGGGGACGACAGAGGATGAGATGGCTGGATGGCATCACCGACTTGATGGACATGGGTTTGAGTGAACTCCGGGAGTTGGTGATGGAGAGGGAGGCCTGGCATGCTGTCATTCACGGGGTCAGAAAGATTCAGACACGACTGAGCGACTGAACTGAACTGAACTGAAATGTGTTTATGGGGTTTATCTACATTATTGTACAAGGTTGTGAATTATATTCATTTTCATTGCAATGTAGTATATAATTTTATGGATTATATCATAAGTTAATTCATCCATTTTGCTGCAGATAAATGGATTTTTATCTACATTTCCAATTTGGGGCTGTTTTGAATAATGACATTCTAGTTTATGTCTTTTGGTGGATATATGTTTGCATTTCTGCTGTAGGTATATAGGAGCTGAACTGCTGGGTCAGATGGGGTATGAATTATTCAAATTTAGCAGATGCCTCTAAAATTTTCAAAAGAAGTGGTGCGTGTGTGTGTGTGCAAGCACTCAGTCGTGTCTGACTCTTTGTGACCCCATGGACTGTAGCCAGCCAGGGTCCCCTGTCCACGAAATTTTCCAGGCAAGAATACTGGAGTAGGTTTCCATTTACTTTTCCAGGGGATCTTCCCACCCCAGAGATTGAACCCACATCTCTTGCATATCCTGCAGTGGTAGGTGGGTTCTTTACTAGCTGAGCCACTGGGGAAGTCCCAGTTGATTTTATAAAGATCAGCTAAGAGATGGTGGCAGATAAATTAGAGTTGCAGCAGTGCAGATGGGAAGAAAAGACTCACTTTGGAGGCAGTCAATAGGATTTACTGATGTGGATGTGAGAAAAGAGATAAATAAAGGATTACTCTTAGATCTTTGATCTGAGAAACTAGGTGACTTGTGCTGCCATTTACTGAAATGGGGAAGAGGATCTGATAGGATAAGAATTAATACATGTTGTTTTAGAAGAGTTACATATATATTGGTTATCAAGTGTGACTGCTTCAGAGTAAACATGGGAGGATGAGGCTGGTCATATACTTTGAGAATCATCAAGATACAGACTGGTATTCAAAGCAATGAACTTGGATGAGCTTACTCAAAAGAGTCTACAAAAGAAAAATAACAATATTTAGCTACTGGGAAGGGGGAAAAAAAGACACTGAAAAACATCACTCAATTTACTATGGTGGAAAAAAGCCAGATGAGGGGTAATTTCATGGGGATAAAGTAAATAATTTAGAAAAGTCCAATCTACAGTATAGAATGAACTTGATTAAATTACTAACAAATCATTAGCTAACATGCTGCAACTAAAAATGTACAATTATAGATATAGTTTACACCAGATTAACTGTTATTAACTCTCCTTCTCTCCTAATCAGGTTATTAACAAAGCATAGCAATCAGAGGTCCTGGGCCTCTGAAGAGTTTAGGATTAGAGTTCCTCTTCTCCCTCTTCTACTTTGCCCAATCCTTTTCAGCTTAAGGAGGTTTTTCAAGTCCAAGTGGGTTCACAGGAAAGGGATCACATCTAAGTATTAGAACTGATATAATACTGGTACAGAGCTCTCCATCCAAGAGCAATTGCTTCCCATTTGGTCTCTAAAAACAAAGATGACACTTGTATCATTTAAAATGTTCCAGCTGTCTCTTTCTCTTGTGTTTCTGCATTGAAATTGAATATAAGTCTTTTAGGGATAACTTGCCATTTGGATTATGCTATCTCAGTACACTTACACTAATCAGGAGTTTACTTCTTGTCTAATTTTGCTGTAACTTCTGGTCAATTACTTTTCGAATACTGTTTGCTTTCTGCTATGTTTACAGCAATGTTCATTGTCACTGCTATTTTTTTAGTGATTTCCATGAATGAATTCTATAAAGTTTGTATTCTTTGTTACGTGTATCCATTGAATCTCAGCTTGGTCAGCATAGGTCAGTTAATGTTTGGACAAGGATTCTTCAAATGCCTTAAAATAGTAAGTCCTCCAGCCATTGTCAAGGAGCTATGCTGGACACATTGAGGCACATCTTCAATGCTTGGGCTGTTGACAGCTCTGCCTTAGTCTTCACTTCCTGCTTGTGCAGGCTCAAGGTCAGCCAGAAGTGAAATATTAAGACATTTTCAGATGTTTCTTGGTTATGTGTACAGCCCTTCTCAAGCAGGTGACAATCTAGATTCCCAGTAATATGCTGGAATTTTTCAAAATCCTCAACTGACATCTTATCCTCCAGTTTTCACGTCCAAGTTTGTTTTGTCTTTAAGTTTTGTTTTGTCTTTAAGTGTTTAAAATTCCCTGGTGGCTCAGTCGATAAAGTGTCTTCCTGCAGTGTGGGAGACCTGGGTTCAATCCCTGGGTTGGGAAGATCCCATGGAGAAGGAAATGGCAACCCACTCGAGTACTCTTGCCTGGAAAATTCTATGAACTGAGGAGCCTGATAGGCTACAGTCCGTGGGGTCGCAAAGAGTCAGACATGACTGAGCGACTTCACTTCACTTCACTAGTGTTACTACTGTCCCAGGAAATTGTGATATTAAACAATTGATTATTTTTGACAAAATTCACAGGAAAAAGGCTGTTTTCAAAATTCACAGGACAAAACACTGAGCTGGTTCTGAGTTGGGTTTTTAATGCTTAGGATGGCATTTGGAAAAAAAGTTAATTTTGACATTTTGTTTTACATACAGAAGCTGTTAAATTTTTATAGCCAACACAGTCTTTTCTAATATGATCTAATAGACAAAAGTTATTTTCTCTCTCTTACTCAGATATTTACCTTTCTCTAGGTGTCATATGATATTATATTTATACTCAATTTTTAATCAAATTATCATTTATTTTGTAATATTTTTTCAAATAATCAACTTGTTGAGAACTCTTGTGAAAAGAATTCCTTTTTCTACTGATTTGAAATGCTACCTTTTCTAAATATAATTTTTGGACCCTTTATTTCCTTCTAGACAACTGTTTGTCAATTTTTACACTGGTATAAAATCACTTTATTATTATAAAAATCAAGTACTTTAATATTGTGCAACACAAATGTTCCCCTTCATTACTTTCTGTTTTTCAAAATCTCTGGGAGGATTTTTATCCCTGTCATTCCAGATGAACTTTAGATTCATTTTCTCAAAGTCTGTCTCCAAAGTAAAATGAGAACTACAACATGGACTCTTTTTTGTAATTACTTGAAACATATCTGTTAATTTAAGGAAATTAAAATTTTATAATATTGAATCAGTAAATACATGGATATACTAGTATCACTCCTTTTAGTCACAGTTCTTTTATGACAGTCAAGGAAGTTAGGTAGATCTTTTTTCTCTTTTTTGAAATGCCAAATTATCCTGCAAATATATTCCTAGATAGCTTGTGTCTTATTATTATTGTTGCAAATGTAATCTTTATGCTACATATTTTCTAAGTATTTTTCTATTATAAATGCAATTTTATTTAATGTATATTTGAACTTGCTTATTTGTTCTTGGCAGACCCTCCCTTGCTCCTGAACTAATAAGAATGCCTCATTTTACTCTTACTAATGGTATTGTCTTTTTATTTGAGTTAGATTTTCTACATTAAATTAAAAAAAAATTCCCTCTGTTCTTAGGAATCTATGATTCTGAATAATTACTAATGAACATTTAATTTTACCTTTTCAAAATCTGTAAGGATTGTCATATTTTTCTTCTTTTACTTATTATACTAGTACATTGTCTATGAAAGTGAAAGTGAAAGTTGCTCAGTCGTGTCCAACTCTTTGCAACCCCATGGACTATACAGTCTATGGAATTCTCCAGGCCAGAATATTAGAGTGGGTAGCTTTTCCCTTCTCCAGGGGATCTTCCCAACCCAGGGATTGAATCCAGGTCTTCTGCATTGCAGGTGGATTCTTTACCAGCTGAGCCACAAGGGAAGCCCAAGAATACTAGAATGGGTAGCCTATCCCTTCTCCTTGTTCTTCCCGACCCAGAAATCAAACAAGGGTCTCCTGCATTGCAGGTTGATTCTTTACCAACTGAGCTACCAGGGAAACCATTTAATAAGCTCTATTTGTTCATGATGATCATTCTTTCATACGTTACTGGATTCAACTGACTAGTGTTTTACTTAGAATTATTGCTTCTCATTAATCATGAGTGAGATTGATTTGTGGCTTTTTTTTTAATGCCATTTTTGTCAGGTTTTAGTAGTAAGATATTAGCCTTAAAAAATCAACCTACTGGTTTTCTTTCTTTGCTTTAGATGGCTTATACATAATGGGAATTTTCATTAAAACTTTGACAAATTCCCTTGGAATAATGATCTGAGCTAAAATCTCCCTCAGAAGCAATTCTTTGATAGCATTTTGAACTTATTCCTTGCTCTGTTCTGTTTTACTGTTCTTCTTGAGTCAATTTTGGTTGGTTGTATTTTCCAAGGATCAGAAGAATCATAAGATGGTCTCACTCCAGGAATAATGACAACAACTTACCAATAAAATTCACCTTTATGATAGACTCCAGAACAACACGAATCAATAGAGCTCATAAAATATAGATTTAATCGGTTTGAATTGGGTGTTGATTAGGACGACAAATTGCTGTGAAGTTGTGCAGTTTCCACTGTCTCTGAGTCTGCGTTTCAGTGCTCTCCATGGTGGCTTGGTAAAGAGAGCTTGCAAAAATGATGGTAGAGCACTTTCTAAATGCGCGGAACTCATCAGCTGCCTCATACTCAATAACACAGGGGTAACAGAGAGCACAGGGCATTTTCTCAGAAAAAAATGATTGACCTGAGAGACCAGCAAACATAAGTGTGAGGTAAAGAGAACAAAACATAGACAAAGAGCCTGGATTAGCTCATGGTATCTTTATCACACCATTGGCTGGGTCCCAACCTTCCCAGAGAATCACTCAAGTGAAATATTCAACGTTCCACTGAGTTTCCGACAAGCACAAATTCTCCATACCCAAGGATGGCTCCAGGCAACAGGGAAACAATTAACAACAATAAACTGTGTTTTCCCACACAGCCTGGATGGTTTGTTACAGCAGGGAAATCGCTCTCTGCTGCCCAGGTTTATCAGAATGTAACTTCAAGGCTCAAATACCTATTCACCTGGGTCATTTATTTTCCTCAAACCCTTGTCCTATCTCTCCACTTTTCAGCTTCAGTTTTCAGAAGATCCAAAACTTTTACTCTGTTTCAGTCAAGATGTCAAACCCTCTTGTCTCTCTCTGCTCCTTTTCAGTAAATGAAGAGGGTAGACATGGGGGTCATAGACACATGGGTGAACCCGGAGTTGAAAGACTGAGATTCCAGTCTTGAAAGTGAAAGTATCAGTTGCTCAGTCGTGTCCAACTCTGTGCGACCCCATGGACTGTAGTCCACTAGGCTCCTCTGTGCATGGGATTCTCCAGGCGAGAATACTGGAGTGGGTTGCCATGCCCTTCTCCAAGGGATCTTCCTGACCTAGGAAGAGAACCCAGGTTTCCGTTATTGTAAGCAGATTCTTTACCATCCAAGCTACCAGGGAAGCCTGGTAGCCCAGTCTCGGGTCCAAAGTAACCAGATAGGGGCAGTTTGCACGTGAGATTTAAACTCTTATGAGCCTCAGTTTCCACATTTGTAAAACTGAAGGGGGTCACACTTTATAAGACAAACTTTAAAGTCCTTCCCAGGTTTATAATCTTTGAATCAAGAAAGAAAGGGATCTCTTAGAGTTTCAGTCATGGCCAAATGTAGCATCTACCATGTGGAGTTCTGGTCTGAGCAACTGATGGAAGCCACCTTCAAATTGTGATTATTCACATCCTTGACTTATATCCCCACCACCTCCTTCTCTTTGGCTTAAATCTACAGTATAAGCAATCCACCTGAGTGTGCCAATGAGCGCAAACTTGTAAATTTTGAAGTATTCACATAGACTGCCTGGAAGCATTTCTTCCTCTTTAAGAGGCTTGTTGGCTCTGAAAAGCTCAAGGGTTAACAGAAGGTGAGTGAATGTTTGACAGACACAGGTGGACTCCTGAGAGGGCAGGTGGAAGATCTCTCCTCTGAGGAGGATGGGAGAGAGAACAATGTGGCTTCTCACAGTCCACCCCCAACCCCCAGTGATCTGGGATGGAGTTCATTTTGGGGGCAGGGGAGCTTCTTCTGAATCTTCCTGTCTGCAGTCAATCTAGGAGAAAAAGAAAACCAGGTGAGCTCCCTCCAGCCTCCAGGGCAGAGAAAGGGCTGATAGGAACAGCCTTTTCCCAGAACTCTCTCCAGAACTACACTTAGCCCATATCACTGAGTTTCTAGTTTTCTTTTTTGTTTGTTTTCAGTATCTCCTTTAGAAAAAAAGTAAAACAAAAACAAAAACAGTGTTAGTCACCCAGACACGTCCAACTCTTTGCAATTCCATGGACTGTAGCCTGACAGGCTCCTCTGTCCATGGAATTTCCCAGGCAAGTATACTGAAGTGGGTTGCAATTCCCTTCTTCAGGGAATCTTCTTGACCCAGAGATCAAACCCTTCAGGCAAATTCTTTAACATCTGAGCCACCAGGGAAGCCCAATCTCTCTTAAGGGGGACTCAACAGTTAAAAACTCTCATTTGAACTGGAAAATAGACTATTTTAATCAGACTTTCCAAAGGTGGGTACCATTCATGTTTTCATTCATTCAAACAAATCTTTATTGAAGACCCAGAATCTTCATTGGAAGGACTGATGCTGAAGCTGAAGCTCCAATACTTTGGTCACCTGATGCAAAGAAACAACTCACTGGAAATGACCCTGATGCTAGGAAAGATTGAAGGCAAAAGGAGAAAGGGGGGGAGGTAGAGGATGAGATATTTAGATAGCATCACTGACTCAGCGAGCATCCAGGAGATAGTGGAAGACAGAGGGGCCTGGCATGCTGCAGTCCACAGGGTAGCAAAGAGGTGGACACAGCTTAGCTACTGAACAACAACAACACTTGGTACCAGACACAGTTTTAGGTACTGGGAACATAGAGGCAAGCAGGACAGAAAATATCCCTATGATCATCGTACCTATCCTATGGTAAGTAAATAAAAATGACTTCAGAGTTTCTAATATGCTACATTGGAAATAAAATCAGGTAATATGGTAAAGAGAAGAGTGAGATCAAGGTCAGGCAAATTAAAAGGAGTGGTTGCTCAGAGAAGGCCTCTTTTAATAACAACAGCTGCCATTTTTTGATCACTTACCATATGGTCACGTTGGTTATTTCATTTCATATTTATACCAGCCTTCTTTAAATAAGGACTGTGGTCTCCATGTACAGATCAAAAATTGAAGTTTGAGGTCCACAGCTAGTCAGCAGAAGAGCCAGGATTCAAAGCCAGGTGTACCCACTTCCAAAGTGCTGTGCCCCTGACCACCATGTTAATTTGTCCTACAGGAGGAAGATGCTCATGTCACCAGAGCAGCAGTCCTCTGCCTATCCACACATGGGAACCACCTAGGGGTGGGAGTGGGCTTTAGAAAATACCAATACCTGGACTAAAATCCCAACAACTCTTATTTAGTAATTGATCTGGAATACAGGCTGACCATTTTGATATTGAAAGGCCGTCCAGGGGCTAAACTGAGAACGTAGAGGAAATTCCTAAAGATCGTGGATCATTGTATATGATGATCTACACTGTTCAGTTCAGTTCAGTCGCTCAGTCGTGTCCGACTCTTTGCGACCCCATGAATCGCAGCACGCCAGGCGTCCCTGTCCATCACCAACTCCCGGAGTTCACTCAAACTCACATCCATGGAGTCGGTGATGCCATCCCGCCATCTCATCCTCTGTCGTCCCCTCTTCCTCCTGCCCCCAATCTCTCCCAGCATCAGAGTCTTTTCCAATGAGTCAACTCACTGAGGCCCCACCAATTAATCATTTTACTCTGAGAAACTAATTAATCTTCTATTTCTGCCTTCCCCCAGGGCTGCCAGGTATGACCCTGAGGTCCCTGGGGCTAGGTGGCCTTATTATCTGCTCATCAGGTGCTCAATACTTCCTGTTAATTAAGCACTGATATTCATCCCATTGTACAGATGAAAAAACCCTGGTTCAGATAAGCTAAGTAATTGTCCCAAGGTCATACTGCTTCACCTGTGAACAGCACAGGTGAGATATAAAATCCAGACCTATCTTTCCACCAGCTCTAAATCTCCAGCCTCACCTCCCTCCCTTTAATTTGGTTCCTTGGTTTAAACTCAGAGGTTATAAAGATCCACAGAAACAACCAACTGGAATATACCCTGGGTGCCACAGAGTAAAATCACCACAAAACAGCCCTCTTGGCACTTCTGTAACCCCTTTGTTTACCTTTTTGAAGAATCTCAGCCTTCAACTTTGCTGTAAAGTCTATCCCTCCTCCACAGAATTTCTCTCTCTGCCTTCAGGTTTATAAGATGCAGTTTTCCTTAAACTTTGATCTTAAAAACCACTTCTTCCAAGCCCTCATTTGCATATAAAAGAATAACCATTTCAAGCCTGTAATTTTCTACAACTCCCGTTCATTCAGATAACAAATAAATGTGGCACAAGTAAACAAAATGTTGAGTCCCCACAGCATGTGGCATGATATTTGACACTTTATGAAGTGTTTTTCATCCACTGCTTCATCTGATGTCTCCAAAAAACTAGAGGTAAGCAGAGCTGATGTTCTTGATCCATGTTTTACAAAGAAGGAAATTGAGCTGCATAAAGGCCAAGTAATTCATAGAGTCAAAGTTCTAATCCAAGTTTCTATCCCAAGACCATCTCCCTTTCCCCTGTGTAAAGAGCATGAGGGCTCTTTTACTAAGGGGTTTGCATTCTGAAACTAGAAAAAAAAATCAACAATAACTTCAGCAGCACTTTATACTTCTCAAGATACTTCAGTTTATCCTCATGTTGTAAACCAGGTTGAAGGATGGTCTGCATTTTCTAACGAGGGCTTTAAAGTTTAGGGCAGTCAGCTCATTTGTCCACAGATCCACCCTCTCAGAAGTCACAGAGATAGCATTTGGTCTTCTGTCTCCAATTTTTGGACTTCCCAGGCAGCACTGGTGGTGAAGAACCCTCCTGTCAATGCAGGAGACAAGGGAGACATGGGTTTGATCCCTGGGTTATGAAGATCCCCTGGAGGAGGGCATGGCAACCCACTCCAGTATTCTTGCCCAGAGAATCCCATGGACAGAGGAGCCTGGCAGGCTTACAGTCCATAGAGTTGCAAAGAGTTGGGCATGGCTGAAGCGACTTAGCATGCACACACACACACTCCAACTTCTATGCTAATGCCACAAAAACTAAAGAGTCACAGTGAAGATTATTCATAGGAGTACATTACTCCTATGTTCATATGCAATTTAACTGAAACAATAGAAGTAGATAAGTTTGAACTCGTTGCCCTGCACACTAAGTAAATGGATGAATGTGGGAGTTAATATTATGGTTCAGCAAACAATCGCTCCCTCCCAACTCCTCCAGCCCCATTCCCCACTCTGACTTGCTCTGACTTCATGATGGGTGGAGTTCCACTCACCTAACTTTGGGCTTAGCAATATTGCTTCCTTGGCCAATGGAATGTTAATAGGTGTGACTCTGAGCACAGACATGAAATCTGCTTGCACAGTTGGATGCTCTACGTGTGCCTTGGGCAACCACTGGGCCAAGGTAGATCAGAAGTATATGGTACAGACCTAGAACTTGAGAGTTTGAAGCCAAGCCCATCATAAATGAGATCGATGTGAGTTCAGTCACAGACACAAACATGAGAATAAGTGCTAATCATTGGGTAAGCACTGAAGTGCTTACCTTGACAGTGTAGTTCTGTTTATGGTGGACTACTTAATTACAGTGCCAGAAACACAATAAATATTAATTGATTTACAATAGCTTTCACTGTGATAGAGCTCATGAACCATTCTCGGTGTTTCTATACCTCAGTCTGTGCAACTTCTGAAAGAAAGAAGATTCTCCTTCTACAAGGAGTGGTTTTATACAAGCTTTGGACCTTACCAAGCAGAGCATCAAAGCTTGATTATTTCCTTAGAGAAACAAGAATTAGGGAAAACAAAGACAAAAAAACAAACATTTCAAATTCACCCCATTCTGAAGGGGTGAACTAACTAACCTTGACTTTACAGCAAACCAGATGAAATTTCCTAGTACAGGGAGGTTGTTCAGCATGTAATATGGTGTGTTGTGATTCTATGAGTCTTGGCCTACCTTTTTCCTATGTCATTTACTTTAACAATATGGGATAATCTTTCATTACTAGGCGGTCTTGAGTTGAAAAAATTTTTCTAAGATTCCAAATCCCGCAGAGAAAGACCCCAGTGACATGGCCTTTGTCTGCATGGGGAGGAGAGGATCCCTATGGCTTACAATGCAGTAAGTCTAGTGATTAAGCTTCACCAGGAGAATCACAAGAACTTGGCTTTATGCTTTTCTCCACAGGTAGGAACACAAAGAAAGGCATACGATCAGAAACACAAACTACTGTGCAGTTATCCAAGAAGGGAGTAGACCCAACGAGACCTTGAGGGCTCTCCCCCTCCTGTTTCCCAAAACCCCAGAGAGGGGCAGGGAGCCAGTGCTCGACTCTGCAAGTCGAGCCTGAGGCAGTGACTTGGGTGAGGAGCTGCATACTCCATGCAAAAATAAAAGAGGGGGACAATTTAAAATGAGTCGGATTGTTAAATTACAGAAGTATAATTATATTAAATCCTATAATTAATTTCATTAAATTGCATAGAACAATGAAAATTTACTGAAGGCTAGAAGCATTTATGTCACTCTTCTGTCAGGTGGTGAAATGGAAACCCCAGTGTACTGGGAGACAACCTGAAAAGAAATGCCAGCGAGAGAGGGATAGCTTTTTTCACAGTTTTGCCCCCAAATATTACCAGCATAGCCAGGGCTGGACAGCACTCTTGCCTCCCTTTCCTAGGGATAATGACTACCACAAACCCAGCCCTCTGTGTCAGGCACTGAGCTAAATGCCCTGTGTTTATATGTCATTGATTCCTATGACAACATATGAGTTAGGTAATAATATTATCCCATTTTACAGAAGAGAACACTGATGTCTACATAGATTAGGTAATTTCTCTGGAGTCAGGCAGTAGCTCAAACAGTCTGATTCCAGATTGTACCTTCCATGATTGGCTTTACCACCGTACACAGGAAACCCTGCAGGTAGGAGGGAGGGGTGAGCAGGCTCCAGAAAGCCCAAAGCAGCAGGTGGCTTGTGGGAGCTGAGGACTGTCCTTTGATGTCTTCCTGGACTGACTAAACTTCACCCTGGTCCCTGGAGAAAAAAGAGAAAATGACCTTGTCGTATATTTCTTATGGGCCAAGTGTTTCCTTTTTTAAAAAATTAATTTATTTTTAATTGAAGAATATATGTTTCACAGTACGGGTTTCATGTCTACTATACATGAGCATGAATTAGCCACAGGTGTGCACCTACCCTCCCTCTCTTGAACCTCCCTCCCACCTCCCATCCTTTCCCACTCATCCAGGTTCTTACAGAGCTGGGCCAGGCATTTTCCTATAGGCCATTCCGTTTTATTCTCATTTCAACTCTGCAAAGTACATATCATTAATGTCATTTTACAGACAAAGGGGTGAAGGCACAAAGATATTAAATGTCTAGTCCCAGATCACACAGAGGGAAGGGGCAAGGCTGGGGGTTTAACCCTGTTCTCTCTGAGCCCTTGTTCCCGCTGCTGCCCACAGCAGTGTGACTCTAGTAAGTAGCACACCCTGGGAAGGCTTGTATACGCTGCTGTATTTAAAATGGATAATCAACAATGACCTACTCTATAGCACAGGAAATGCTGCTCGATATTCTGTAATAACATAAATGGGAAAATAGTTTGGGGAAAAAAAATAGATACCTGTATATGTATAACTGAATCACTTTGCTGTACACCCGAAAAAAGCATTTTAATCAACTATGCTCCAATATGAAATAAAAACAAACTTTTTTTAAAGAGAAATGCTAATGAAGGGGGGAAAAGTTCATTATTTCTAAGCTTTTTGCATTGGAAACTCTGCCGCTTCCCTTACCTGGAAACATCTATCCACATAAGTCTCTCTGAAAACTGATGTGCATTTGTCTGTGTGTGCAGAGAGGAGTGTGGAGGGCAGGGGGCCCTGCCTTGAAGGAGCCCCTCTCCTTTTGGGGATGGGAGCTGGGTGGAGGAGCAGCGGACTTGGGGCTCTGCAACGTGGGGACCCATATGAGGCAGTGCCTCTGACCAAGAGGGGTTTCCCCAGCAGGCAAGAGAGCTGGTTTTGGAGCTGGACTTGGAAAAATGACTCTAGTTTTAATCCAGAAGCTGGAAGAATGACCCACAGGGCACAGCGCACCTTCCTGATGGTAGGAAAGGTATCAGGAAAGCATCCACAGGGAGAAAAAGAATGAGGAAAGAGGGGACCAATCATGATAAGAGGTGTGAAATTGCCCATGGAAAACAGCAAACCATATCTTTAAACAAGGGAATAACATGACAGGATGCCCGGCTAGAAAGCTCCTCTGGCTATAGCAATGTATCCAACTGCTGGAAGGAAGCCAGGGAGGCAGGAGCAAGCCCCAGTGGAGGGTGATGAGCTGCTCGCCTGACCCAGGGCAGGCTCTGTGGGAACAGAAAGAGCCAGTCTCTCCAGCTGTGTTTCTCCACCTGGTTGTGTGTCCAAATCCCTCAGAGCTTCATCAAAACACAGATGCCTGGCCCCACCCTAGAGGCACTGAATCACGGTCTCCAGGGCAGGGCCCAGCAAGTTTGTTTTAGAAGCACTGAAGTGATTCTGATGTGTCTCATGATGGTTTAAAAAAAAGGAAGAGCCAATAGGAAATAGCAACCCACTCCAGTATTCCTGCCTGGAAATCCCATGGACAGGGGTGCCAGGTGGGCTATACAGTCCATGGGGTTACAAGAGTCAGACATGACTTAGCAACTAAATGACCACCAATGAGATACAGAGAAGGAGCAGATGAGAATGCAGGGGAGGCTGCAGCAGAGGAGGAGGAGGTGGGGAAGATGACACTGAGATTTCTCTCTGGGGTTTCCGAGGGAACGACTGGGATGCTGGGTGAGCTAGAACTCACTACAGGAAAAAAAACAAGTTAGGCAGTGGGTGGGAAATTCACCCCTTTCTAACATCCAGAGATGAGCAAGTTAAATCATTAGTGAGAAGTGAGGGTCAGAGCTAGAAACAGAAATATGATTGAAACCAAGAACTGGGGATGTTGGAAAAGATTGTCCCAGAGATTGTATAGACCAGAGCCAGAAGGCAGGTAACAACGGAAGAAAGAAAGTGGGCAGGCAAAGTAGAGAAGGAACTAGGGAGGGGAGTGCAGCAGGAATCAGCAGGTGAGAAGGCTCCAGGAGGCTGTGCTCGAGAGAGTCTGGAATTTCAAAGAGGTCAAGGGTCAGGACCAAGCAGGGACTTTGGAGTTGTCTCTTAAGAAGCATCGCCTATGGGGTTGCACAGTTGAACACGACTGAAGCGACTTAGCAGAAGCAGCAGCAGCTTAAGAAGCATTAGTGGAGCAGAAAGTGAAAATGTTAGTCTCTCAGTTGTGTCTGAATTTGAGACCTCATGGTCTGTTTGTAGAATTTTCCAGGCAAGAATACTGGAGTGGGTTGCCATTCCCTACTCCAGGAGATCTTCCTGACCCAGGGATCAAATCCAAGACTCCTGCATTGCAGGCAGATTCCTTACTGTCTGAGCCACCACCTGTGTGTCAAAAGCCAACCTGTACCAGAAAACACAGCATAAGCGGTGAAGACAAAAGGGAGGTTTTACCCTCTTGTTTCAAGTCTCAGAGTTGATGTTACCTGTTTCAGGGCTCATGAAAAACCGGAAAGGGTGCGTGTGAATTAAGAAATATTTACTCTTGCACCAAGGTGCTGGGAGGAGCCTTGTGAGCCAAGGGGATGCCTTTATGTAAGATAATGCCATCCTTCCAGAGCTGATTCAGCCAGAGGACTAAGAAGCAGACATAAAATGTTTTGGGATTGCAGGAAAGGAAAGAGAAGAAAGGGGCAATGTGAGAGGATCAGGACAAAAATCTCTGACGGTTTTAATTTTTTAAAATACCTGGTGTGCTAATTGTGAAGTCAGTAAAGATGTTATCTCAAACCTACTGCTATCAGGAAATATTAAGGTTTACAGGGACTCCTCTGGTGGTCCAGTGGTGAGGAGTCGGCTTTCTAGTTCTGGGGACATGGGTTCGATTCTTGGTCGGGGAACTAAGATTCTGCATATCTCAAAGCACTTCCTGAGCCTGTGTGCTTGGGAGCCCAAGTGTCGCAACTGGAGAGAAGCCCGCATGCCCCCGTGACGAGCTCATGTGCCGCAACTAAGACCAAATGCAGCCAAAAATAAAATATATATTAAAAAAAGAAAGATATGCAAGGCTGACTTCACAATTCTCACAGGAATCCATCCTTGATGTCAACCTGATGTGTCTACCATCATTTTTAAATGCTTTCCCATTGTTTCCTAATAAATGTTAAAAGAAGCTTATATCTCTCAGGAAGATCAACTGCTCCTGTTGGGACTAATTGCAGAGCCCTTGTGTGTGACAAAAAAGATGCTACTAGGGGATAAAGGGAGGGGCGTAATGAACCACAAATGTACGTCATTTATCGAATTAAAAGACTATGACATTTCAGAGTAAATTCCATGGAAAATGAATGCACTGTGTTTCTATGAATCAGCCACTGAGAATATTTCTTTAGAAACCAAGTCCATATTTTCATTAAAAGGGAAAGAGAGAGAGAGAGAATGCAGGGCGAGGGAGAGAGAGGCTGTGGGATTCAAGTGCACCAGTGAATTAACATCATGTGGTAAAAATACTGCCTGAGAAATTAAAATGATATTTGAAACATAAATCCCGCGTGCTAACAACTCTCGTTATAAGCACCCGCCAGAGTCAACAGACAGAGTTTGTTTGCAAGAAGGTTGTTTCTGGAGGCCAATTCTTGAGTTTTCAAAAAACATCTGTGCAAATGCAGGGGGAAAAGCCACAGCAATCGAAGCCATCAGCGGTTAGGTGTGTTATAAATACATTATTACTTCATTGTAATGGCACACGGGCCTTGGCGAGACTGTGGAATGACCTCACCAGCTGTCAGCCCTTGAGTTACTCTCCTTGAATGAGCATTCAAGATACAGCAGTGACTCCGAGGCAGCACAGTGTAAACACAGAGGTAATCATCAGAGGGGAACCAGGCACAAATTCATCAACATCTCATGAAGAAGCAGGGAGCCTTGGCCAAAATCAGAAAGACTGAGGGATTCTTCTGTCACACAACACCACCGTTCAAGCCAGCCCTGAAGAACCTTTTTCATGGAACCTCCGTGCCGGCTCTCCCCTGGGCTTTCTCACTCTGTCTCCCCTCTCAGAAAAGAGGCCTCATGGCCCAAAAGAAGCAAGTCTCCTTCCAAGGAATCTATTCCTGTAGTGGAAACTCGGAAATGCTGGCAGAGGCTGGGTGGCAAGGGTCCGAAAGCAGCTGGGCTGCTGGCGGGGGCTCTCAGCATACACAGAAAACCAAGAACTTTATTTAGGGGTAGACTTCCCTCTGCAAGGCGAAGGGAAGCACTTTGAAGATAAGAAGACTGCCCACAGCTAAATGGAAAATGATGGGTGGCCAAGAAGCGTCAGGAGCCATGGAAAAAAAGCATGACAAGAAGAGAAGGAGTATTTGCAGGTGGGCTGTCCTCACTTAACTCAAGTTACTGACTCAGCCCCAGGCATCCTGAGAAGTGACTAAAGCAGTTTAGATTTTACCCAGAGATGGTGCATGATATGTGTACAGGCCTGGAAGCCAGGGTGTCTGATGTGGGTTTGGGGTCCTTTCACTGGAGTTTAAGTGTGAACCTCCCCCTCAGTATCCTTGGCTGTTCCTTACTGGAAAAGGCAGAGGAGGGGAGATTCATTTCCAGTGAACTTGAACAAGCTGTTGGACTGCTTCTATGGATGAATGCTGTTAGTAAACTTCTAAAATCAGGGGGTAGTGGGGATGGGGAAGGAAGAGTCAAACAAGAGATTTAATTTTCTTAATGTGAAAGACAACAGAAGCTCCATCTTCATCTTCTGACTGACAGATACTAAGAAATTTCATCATATCTTGTGCCCAAGATTCTAAAGGAAATGAACGGCTAGATGGTAAGCCCAATGGGGACACGGAACATTCGTTAGGGGTTTTGATCATCACTATCTCTCTAGTACATACAGGAGACTTCAACACCTACTGTGCACTCAAATAAGATTTGTTGAATGGATGAATGAATGAATGAATAATCAAAGCAGTCACGAGTGTTTCATGTTTTAGGCCAGCAGTCTTCAACATTTTTGGCACCAGGGATCAATTTTGTGGAAGACAATTCTTTGACAGACAAGGGCAGAAATTAGATTGAGAATGATTCAAGCACATTACACTTATTGAACTGGACATGGAACAACAGACTGGTTCTAAATAGGAAAAGGAGTGGGTCAAGGCTGTATGTTGTCACTGTGCTTATTTAACTTACATGCAGAGTACGTCATGAGAAACACTGGGCTGGAAGAAGCACAAGCTGGAATCAAGATTGCCAGGAGAAATATCAATAACCTCAGATATGCAGATGACACCACCCTTATGGCAAAAAGTGAAGAACTAAAGAGCCTCTTGATGAAACTGAAAGAAGAGAGTGAAAAAGTTGGCTTAAAGCTCAACATTCAGAAAACGAAGATCATGGCATCTGGTCCCATCATCTCATGGCAAATACATGGAGAAACAGTGGAAACAGTGGCTGACTTTATTTTGGGGCTCTAAAATTACTGCAGATGGTGACTGCAGCCATGAAATTAAAAGACGCTTACTCCTTGGAAGAAAAGTTATGACCAACCTAGACAGCATATTAAAAAGCAGAGACATTACTTTGCCAACAAGGTCTGTCTGTTGGCAAGTCAAGGCTGTTTTTTCCAGTGGTCATGTATGGATGTGACAGTTGGACTATAAAGATAGCTGAGCGCTGAAGAATTGATGCTTTTGAACTGTGGTGTTGGAGAAGACTCTTGAAAGTCGCTTGGACTGCAAGGACATCCAACCAGTCCATCCTAAAGGAATTCAGTCTTGAATGTTCATTGGAAGGACTGATGCTGAAGCTGAAACTCCAATACTTTGGCCATCTAATGAGAAGAGCTGACTCATTTGAAAAGACACTGATGGCTGGGAAAGATTGCAGGTGGGAAGAGAAAGGGATGACAGAGGATGAGATGGTTGGATGGCATCACCGACTCAATGGACATGAGTTTGAGTAAACTCCGGGAGTTGGTGATGGATGGCGTTTTGCCATGGGGTCTCAAACACTCGGACACAACTGAGCGACTGAACTGAACTGCACTGAACACTTACTATGCACTTTATTTCTATTATTATTATGTTGTGATATATAATGAATGCATATAACTCACCATAATGCAGAATCAGTGGGAGCCCTGAGCTTGCTTTCCTGCGACTAGAAGATCTCATCTGGGGGTTTCATGTGAGTCTGCAAGCAACTGATTTATTATGGTCTCTGTGCAGTCAAACCTCTCTGCTAATGATAATCTGTATTTGCAGCCCCTCTCTAGCACTAACATCACCACCTCAGCTCCACCTCCTCAGATCATCAGGCATTAGATTCTCATAAGGAGTATGCAACCTAGATCCCTCATATGCACAATTCACAGCAGGGTTTGTATACCTGTGAGAATCAAATGCCCCTGCTGATCTGATGGAAGGCAGAGCTCAGGCAGTAATGCGAGCAATGGGAGGCAGCTATAAATACAGATGAAGCTTCGCTCACTTGCCTGCCATTCACCTCCTGCTGGGCACCCCATTCCCAATAGGCCACAGACTGCTATACCAGTCCATGGCCTGGGGCTTGGGGACCCCTGTCTTAGGCCACATACACACCTAGCTTAATATGTCACACTCTTCCAACATAGCTACCCCTGGCAGTTTCTGTTGATCTGCCTTTAGGTTTAAAGCCTTGTGGCAAACTAAGGCATGATTTTTCAAAAATGACTGTATTATATTGTAATCTCTTGTTGGGCAATAAAAAACCATTTCATTCAACGAAAACTTTGTACTAATGATTTGGGAAAGTAAATGGTAAGAAACGGTTCCATTCAAAAAGTATTTAAGTCATTTATTCTTCCATTCACTCACTCAGGAAATACTGACCAATCATAACCCAGTTAACAAATGGCAGTAGTTAAGTCCATACCTATCAGTAACTATTTTAAATGTAAATGAATTAAATTCTTCAATCAAAAGGCATACTGTGGTTGGACAGAGAAGCAAGACTTAACTATATGGGACTTATAAGAGACTTGCTTCAGCTTTAAAAGAGCATGTACACTGGAAGTGAGGAATCGGAAAAGACATTCCATGCAAATGGAAACCTAAAGAAAGCAGAGGTTTCTATACTTACATCAGACAAAATAGACTTTATTCCAAAGACTCTAACAAGAGACAGGGAAGATGTTATATGATGATAAGGGATGAATTCATCAAGAAGCTATAACATTAGTAAACACTTATGCAATCAACATAGAAGTACAAAAATTTATAAAGCAAATATTAACAAGGAAGGGAAGAATAGACATCAATACAATCATATTAGGGGGCTTTAATATTCCATTTTCAATAATGAACAGACTATCCAGACAGAAAATCATTAAGGAAACATTGGACTTCAACTACTTGTTAGATCAGATGGACCTAACAGATACATATAGAACCTCTATCCAATAGCAGCAGGATGCACATTCTTCTCAAACACACATGGAACATTCTCCAGGATATCATAAGATAGGTCACAAACCACGTTTTAATAAATTTAAGAAGATTGAAATCATATCAAGCAACTTTTCTGACCATAGTGGTATGAAACTAGAAATCAGTTACAAGGAGAAAGCTAGAAAATACAAAAATGTGTAGGGATCAAACAACATGCTCCTGAATAACTAATGGGGCAAAGAAGAAATCAAAGGAGAAATTTTAAAATATCTTTAGACAAATGAAAATTGAAACACAACATACCAAAAAGTATGGGATGCAGCAAAACCAGTTCTAATAGGGAATTTTATAGAAATAAATGTCTACATTAAGAAAAAAGAAAGAACTCAAATAGATAACCTGACTTTACATTTCAAAAATTAGGAAAAGAAGAAAAACTAAGCCCCCTGATAGCTCCGCTGGTAAAGAATCCACCTGCAATGCAGGAGACCTCGATTTGATTCCTGGGTCAGAAAGATCTGCTGGAGAAAGGATAGGCTACCCACTCTGGTATTCTTGGGCTTCCCTTGTGACTCAGCTGGTAAAGAATCCTCCAGCAATGCAAGAGACCTGGGTTCAATTCCTGGGTTGGGAAAATTCCCTGGAGAAGGGAAAGGCTACCCACTCCAGTATTCTGGCCTGGAGAATTCCATGGACTGTATGGTCCATAGTGTTGCAAAGAGTCAGACACTACTGAGCAACTTTCACTTTTCAAATTTAGTCAAAGGAAGAAATTAACAAAGATCAGAGTGGAAATAAATAAAATAGAGTCTAAGAAGACAATATAAAAGATCAATGAAACTAAAACTTAAGATAAAAAAATATAAAAAAAATTTAGTTAAACTTACAAGGAGAAAAAGAGAGAAAATTTAAGTAAATAAAATTGGAAATGAAAGAGGAGACATTACAACTGATCCCACACAAGTGCAAAGAATCCTAAGAGGTTACTGTGAACAGTTATTTGTCAACAATTTGCACACCCCAGAAGAAATGGATAGACCCCTAAAACATACACTCTACCAGTACTGAATCATAAAGAAATGTAAAATTTGCACAAGCCAATTACTAGTTAGGAGCTTGTCTCTGTAATCAAAAAGCTCCCAGTAAAGAGAAACCTGGGACCACATGGCATCAATGGTGAATTCTACCAAACACTTAAAGAAGAATTAACATCAATCATTCCAAAAAATAGAATATAGAACACTTTCAGAGTCACTTTATGAGGCCACCATTACCCTGATACCAAAGTTAGACAAAGACACTAGAAGAAAAGAAATCACACACCAATATCCCTGATGAACAGAGATGCAAGAATTCTCAACAAAATATTAACAAACTGAATTCAACAATATACAAAAGATTCCTACACCATAATCAAGTGGAATTTATTCCCAGGATGCAAATATGCTTCAATATCCATAAATCAATCAATGTGACACACATTAACAAAATGGAGGATAAAATCATATGATCATCTCTATAGATGCAGGAAAGCATTAAACAAAATTCAATATACTTTTATGATAAAAACTTTCAACAAACTGGATATAGAAGGAACATAATTCAATATATTAATAATAAAGGCCCACAGCTTTATATATGAAAAGCCCACAGCTAACATCATACTCAACAGTGAAAAGCTAAAAGCTTTTCTTTTAAGATCAGAAACAAGACAAAGAATGCCTACTCTTGTCACTGGTATTCATAGTACTGGAAGTCTTAGCCAGACAATTACACAAGAAAAAGAAATAAAAGGCATTCAAAGTGGAAAGGAAGAAGTAAAACTGTCTCTGTTTGCAGATGACATAATACTGTATGTAGATAATCCTAAAGACTCCATCCAATAGCTATTAAAACTAATAAATGAGTTCAGTGAAGTTGCAGGACACAAAATCAATACTCAAGAATCAGTTGTGTTTCTTACACTAGCAATAAACTATCAGAAATTAAGGAAGCAGTCCCATTTAAACAGCATTTGAAAAAGATAAAATACTTAGGAGTAAATGTAACCAATCTGAAAATTGTTCTAAAACTTAAGGCACTGTGTAGAAACATTGCCCTCATGATTATGATTTTGAATTTAAATGTTAGTATCTAGAGATATAAAGATGGTAGTCACTGTTACCAGTAGTATTAGCCTTGGGAAATATTAAATGCTAAATATCATAACTATAGGGCTTCCCTGGTGGTTCAAAGCAATCCCCTGCACTTCAGGAGGCAGGTTCAATCCCTGGGTTGGGATGATCCCCTGGAGAAGAGAGTGGCTATCCACTTCAGTATTCTTGCCTGGAAAATCTCATGGACAGAGGATCTTGGCAGACTACAGTCCATGGATTTGCAAAGAGTTGGACACAACTGGGTGTCTAAGCATGCATGCATGCATTGTAACTATGATGTTAAAGGTCGATGGCCTTTGATTTGGTGCCTTATGGGCTAGAGCTGCTGGCATTCTCATTGGCCAACGTTCTTTAACATGGAGAATCCAAAACCAAACAGTTCCCTGGTCCTGACACAACCACACAGCAGGGGAGCTGTGAGGTGAGGGACAGTGGGCTGTGAGACAGCCATGCTGAAAGGGCGGCAGGGCTCTAAATGTTCAGATCATCTCACCAATGAAGAACAATGGTAAAGACATACCTGATAAGCCTGGCATCTCTTGTACAATGTGCTGCCAGGTTTCAGTGGAAAACCAGAATGCTTATTTCTATGGGGATCAGCCATTGAAAGAATGGCCCTATACAAAAGAACGTGACCTTATTGGTTCAGTTCAGTCATGTCCCACTCTTTGCATCCCCATGAATTGCAGCACGCCAGGCCTCCCTGTTCATCACCAACTCCTGGAGTCTACCCAAGCTCATGTCCATCGAGTCGGTGATGCCATCCAACCATCTCATCCTCTGACGTCCCCTTCTTCTCCTGCCCTCAATCTTTCCCAGCATCAGGGTCTTTTCAAATGAATCAGCTCTTCCCATCAGGTGGCCAAAGTATTGGAGTTTCAGCTTCAGCATCAGTCCTTCCAATGAACAGTCAGGACTGATTTCCTTTAGGATGGACTAGTTGGATCTCCTTGCAGTCCAAGGGACTCTCAAGAGTCTTCTCCAACACCACAGTTCAAAAGCATCAATTCTTCAGTGCTCAGCTTTCTTTATGGTCCAACTCTCACATCCATACATGGCCACTGGAAAAACCATAGCCTTGACTAGACAGACCTTTGTTGCCAAAGTAATATCTCTGCTTTTTAAGATGCTGTCTAGGTTGGTCATAACTTTTCTTCCAAGGAGCAAGCATCTTTTAATTTCATGGCTGCAATCACCATCTGCAGTGATTTTGGAGCCCCCAAAATAAAATCAGCCACTGTTTCCATTGTTTCCCCATCTATTTGCCAGGAAGTGACAGGACCAGATGTCATGATCTTAGTTTTCTGAATGTTGAGCTTTAAGCCAACTTTCTTACTCTCCTCTCTCACTTTCATCAAGAGGCTCTTTAGTTCCTCTTCACTTTTTTCCATAAGGGTAGTGCATTTGCATATCTGAAGTTCTTGATATTTCCCTTGGCAGTCTTGACTCCAGCTTGTGCTTCATCCAGCCCAGCATTTCTCATGATGTACTCTGCATATAAGTTAAATAAGCAGGGTGACAATATACAGCCTTGATGGACTCCTTCTCCTATTTGGAACCAGTCTGTTGTTCCATGTCCAGTTCTAACTGTTGCTTTCTGACCTGCATATAGGTTTCTCAAGTGACAGGTCAGGTGGTCTGGTATTCCCATCTCCTTCAGACTTTATCATGGTGACTTTGAAAACCTTGGATATTTTAAAAATCCTCCCCAGACCTTTACTGGTGATGAGGGGGCCTTTAGTCTTTCAAATCCTATCTGACTTTAAACCTATCCTGTGAAAGGAATAACAAGACAGAGAATTAAGAAATAGAATGATTTTCCTTGCTTTTTAGAACTTTCAACGATTGTTGATAAATTTTTTGGTATTTGCTTAATCTAGTGTTTGTTGTTGCTGTTGTTCAGTCACCCAGTCATGTCCAACTCTTAGCCACTCCATGAACTGCAGCCCACAGGCCTCTCTGTCCCTCACTATCTACCGAAGTTTGCCCAAGTTCATGTCAATTGCATTGGTGGTGCCATCCAGCCATCTCATCATTTGACACCCTCTTCTCCTTCTGCCCTGAATCTTTCCCAGCATCAGGGACTTATCCAATGAGCCAGCTGTTCATATCAGATGATCAAAGTATTTGTAGACTGAATCTAGAATCTATAGAATTTAGTGTTTGTTTCTATTTCTTAAAATAATCTTTTATTTAACTTGAAGTCTTGTGGTGGTGGTTTAGTCATTCAGTTGTGTCCGACTCTGTGACCCCATGGGTTGTAGGCCACCAGACTCCTCTGTCCATGGGATTTCACAGGCAAGAATACTGGAGTGGGCTGCCATTTCCTTTTCCATGGGATTTTCCCAACCCAAGGATTGAACCTGGGTCTCCTGCATTGCAGGCAGATTCTTTACCAACTGAGCCATCAGGGAAGCCTTAGAAAACTTAGAAGAGGTGATAAGGCAGATGTTATCCTCTCCATTTTACAGATGAAGTTTCTAAGCAGGAGGAGGTTTGACAGTAAACCTAGGACCAGGAACAGAGGATTTGACTCTTCAGTCAGTGTATTAGACATTACCCCTTGGTCCTTGGGCAAAGAGTGCTTGGACAGACTCAAAATCCCCACCCTCCAAAAGCCTTTTTGGATGCTACACATCCAAAATGGAAGCTATCAGCCACCTGTGGCTACGAAGCTCTGGAAATGTGACTAGTCCAAATTGAGATGTGTCATAAGTGTAAAATATACATCAGGCTTTGAGACTTAGTATCAAAAAATGTAAAATATCTCATTAATACTTTAATGATTATACACTGAAATGATGATATCTTGGATACATTGAATTAAATAAAATATTTTGTTGGAATTAATTTCACTTGTTTCTTTATTGAGTGGCTACTAGATAATTCTGTCACCAATATGGCTCACGTTCTATTTCTAATGGACTGTGCGAGTACCCCATCTCTTCTTCAGAGGGATGAGATATAAACATTGGCCTACTGCAGTGAAAATTTCTCTCCAGGACTCTGTTTATTCTGATGCAGCTGTAAACAATAATATGATGGCACATTTTCACATGTGGCTGTGACTTTGTCTTTGAAAGAAAGAATAGGCAGGGAGTTACAGCAACACTTTAAGAAAATAGATGAAATTTTGGGGGGAAAAAAAAAAGCAGCTCCATATGACTTCTCCTTCCTTTTGTGCCTTTATTTTAGGCAATGCAGGGGTTCTCATTTCAGTACATTACTAGAAAATCTTTTAGAATGTTCTCCATTTAATTTATTTTTCCCCCTAAGCAAGAGTATGAATCCCTACTGCTTGCTGCTTGGCCATCCTTGACCTTCCCAAGGCAACATCTTGGAAGCCATCCATCACATAGACACATGGAGCTGAGGACAAGCAGGGCCACTAGATTTCAGATGTATGTTAGGATCTTACAGATGGATTCCAAGCTCTGGCTTGTAATGGGCAGTGGTCTAACAGGGTATTTACAGCTCAAAAAAAAAAAAAAAAAGAAGAAGAATGAAAGCAGATTGCTTCCAGAAGCCGTGCATCTGCTGCCTGGTAAGACTGTAGGTTGACGCGCTCAGCAAAGTGCATGAAGAACTCTCAAATGTCACAGTGATTTGGTTAATTGGGTAAAGATAAGGGTTCTGAATAGCAGAGTCACTTTGCCATTTTGGCCTGGCACCCAGGGACATGTGATTAGAAAAAAAAAAAACCAGCTCGGCTGTCTGGATGCATCTGAACGCTCAGTTATTTCATAAAGCCTGCACTGTGTGTATGGAATGCACATTTGCTCTTATGAATAACAGTAATTGTTTGGCTTGGCCTGCCTTTGTGTGACCGCCAGCTGGCGATGACTGGAACCATGACACGTGACACTCCAGCTGTGTCCACATGTTCCTGCCTCGCACTATCCACTTCTATAATTTGCTTTTGTGATCAATAGTTGAGCCATTTAAGGGAACTCATCATATTACACATGCCAGCTACTTCTCTGCAAATACTTCTATTGCAATTTCAAAAGAAGATTTTCATTATTCCTTGCTTATTATAATGATGTTGCGACTTCATTAAACATAGTGCAGTAAAAGATACAGTCCTAATTGAACTTGAGGATTTTTCCCTTGAATACACATAATTACAAGACAATAGCTTAGCATTTAATCAAATGAACCATTAAAATAGTAACTAATGATGGTCTTACTATGACTGACAGATCTGACCCCCTATCTTTAACTTTCCCCCCATTTTATTAAGCTTGCTATATTCATCATTGTACATAATTAGGTTTGTATTGCGGAACTGATAACTACCTGGGTTGTGGGGAAGAATCTTACCTGCTTGCGTGTCAAAGTTTCTGTTGTGCTACAATCTATTTTCTTCAGAGAGATTTGGAAGAACCAAGCAGAAATTGAACCTGACCCAAAATATACTTGTATTTTTATTACCTTTTCCTGTGAAACTGAAAACATTCACTTAATCCCTCCTTCCTGATACCGAAGAGTAGGGAACACACACAGTTCTTTCAGCTCTTGGGAAAATTCTAAATTATGCAACCTTGGTAGCTTATGGCCCAGCCAGTGAAACTAAGTCATTGTTGCCTAAAATTCCTCTTCGACTTCTCTTCATCAGATGTTCATCTTTGACATCTCTTCTTAGAGTTTGGGCTTCATCAGTTTGCTGGCTAAATGTGACGAAACATCAGAAAAGCTGACTGAAGAATCACATGTTTGTTGGTAGTCCTTACTGCTCAGAGAGACGGGTGCCATGCAAAAGTGATTCATGGTGGCTCCTGGAGACCATCTACTTAAAGAAGGGGAGAAATAATTCCATCCATTCTTTGAGTACTCAAACTCTCCTGGTTCACAGAAGAAGGTGGAACATTAGCAATACTGGAGGAATTCAATAGAGTGGTGCAAAGAAATAAAAAGCTCAGTGAGGAGGGGAGAGGGGCATGGAAAAGTCAAAGATTTATTAAATTAGGTGTCAGGAGATCTGAATTCTAGCTCTGGAATGGCCACTAACTAGTTGTGCTGCCTTGGACAAATTCATCATAGCCTGATTCTTAAGAGGGAGAGGGGAAGTAGGGGTAGGAGAGGAAAGAGAGGAGTGGAGAGGAAGGGAGAGAAGACAAAAAGATAAAGAGAAGTTGGAAAACCTTGTCCTTCTTAATAAATAGGGCCATTTGAAGATCCAATGGGATAATAATCATGAAAGGATCTGGAAAGTATAAGTAGTCTATCAATTCAAGACTTTAATGTATAAAGTATATGGACAAGGAAGTCAAAATTAAGGGATATAGGAATAGACGTCATCCAAAGCTGGAGAAAGGTGAGAAGTGTTAGTTGATTGGATATTATTTTCTGATGGGCATTTGAAGCTAAAAAAGCAAGTTGAGAGTTGCTTGAGAAAGCTATTCCCTGCCAGCTTCATGTCAGCAAACTTGGGAGCTGCAAGGTATCAGAAACCTTATGGCCAACTCTTTTCATTTTACCATCTGGGAAACTGAGTCACGGCAAAGGGAAATGAATTGCCCAAGGCCACGCAGCCAGATAGCAGCAGAGAAAGAAAACAGATCTCCTGACACACACTGACTCCAGCTTTTGTTATCGGACCTTGTTAGAGAGCATTCTGTCAGAAGACATGCAACAAGAATTGAGTGGTCCTCTGGAAGATAGATCTTTATGTTGCTGTGGGAAAATGGGAAGAGGTAAATGGATCAAGTGCCAGACACTGGAGTATGAGATCACAAGACAATAAAAACCAGGATTAACAACCAGGAAAAAAAGCTCGTCACATCTCTGCAGGGCTTTGAGGAGAGGCATACTGGGACTTAGCAACCGGCTGTTGGAACTGAGGAAGAAGTGGTGAAAGACAGGACTGCTGTTGGAAGTCTTACCCGATCTGAAAAGTTGGTTTCACAGGGGAGTGGCCACCAGCACAGAGCAGTGTAGTAAACTGTCTCCTACCAGCCACTTGCTAACATTTGGGGGGATTTGGAGCGAGAAGACATGGCACAGAGGCAGCAGCATCCAGACAGCAGTGATGCCTGAAGTCAGGAAACTGACAATGTCATGGTTTTGGGTGGTCCATCTGCTTGGAATAAGACCCCAGCCAGCAGCTGGAGTTTCCAGAAGCAGGTTCCAGCTCTTAAGGGAAGAAGCCTGCAAGAACTAGAACTGTCTTTGGCATATGCTGGGTACCATAATGAAGAATCATCCCTCTGGGAGTCAAGTGAGATGGGGTTCAGGGCAGACTCTCTAGTCTCAACAGAATCGCTGGAGTACAGACCATAGGAAATGGGCAAGCCCATCACAGAGGAAGAAGAGACAGGAGGGCTAAAATTGTCCCCCAGGCCCTCTTCGGACTTCAGATTTAGGACTGAAAACTAGTTCCACTACTGTAGTTTAAGTCCCCTGAAACACTTCTGCCTTTGGTCAGACTGGTTGGCTGAAAGAACTGCAGCTTGAACGTCTATAGTGATTGCTACTGACACATGAGGAATTCAGGGCCTAATGTAACTATAGGCATTTTTCTCATTGATGCAAGGACCTAATGTTAGAATATTCTCTTATGTTGCAAGTACAATGAAGGCAGAGGCCATATCGATGTGTTTGCCACTATATGTCAGGCTCTCTTCATAAGACCAGCCACATAATAACCATTGAATAAATATTTGTGAAAAAATGATTATGTATCCAGATTATGTTCCCTTCCTCTCTTGGCCATTCCTACACTGTTTCTTTGATGTTTAGACCTAACCTAACATTGCTAATGGGCATCCTGCCCGTTTTCTAGAGCAGGCCTCGCCAGGTCTGCAGCCACAGCAGACTCTAAACTGTGGTTACCACAGAGAATCTTTTTTAAGGTTTTTTTTTTTTTAAAGATTCTTTTTATGTGGACCATTTTTAAAGTCTTTATTGAATTTACCACAAACCGCCTGTGTTCTGTATTTTGTTGTTTGGCCCTGAGGCATGCAGGGTCCCAGCTCCCTGAGCAGGGATCGAACCCATACCCCCTACACTGGAAGGTGAACTCCCAACCACTGAACTCCAGGGAAGTCCCACAGAGAATTTTTAAGTGAAGAGACAATGTAGTTGAGAGAAGAGGCTGTAAGTCTTTCCTTCACCATCTCTTTGTCCTTTTTCTTACTCAGAGAGTTCGCAGAGTTTAAAGGGAACTTCAGGAAAGAGTGTAAATTTATAAACAGAACAGCAGAACACCAAATGTTTAAACAAATGCATAGTCTCTCTTTAGTGTGATCAAGAGGGTGTTATCAGGAGAAGGAAACAGTTTATATTCAAACAGCACCCAAAATATCAGTCCCTTATTCAATCTGGCTGAATATTTTAAGAAGCAAAAATCATTCTTGTATTTACTCATTTATTAAGTCTCGGTGCTCCATTTCTCCATTGTAAAATCAGGATAAAAGTAATAAATACCTTCTAAAGTGTTGTGATGATTATAAAAACTTGTAGATACAAAAGATTAAGAAAAGTTCTTGGCACAAAGTACTCAGTAAAGGTTAGTGATCATCCCATCCTTGTCATCCTCCTAATTATCATTTCCATCATCAGCACCACCACTATCACAGAAAAATCACTTGTTCAGGAAAGAACTTTACTAAAGACTGTGCACTCCCTGAGGGCAGGTATGGCACAGTTACCATTGTATGTCTGTCAATTAGAATAGAGTTCAGACAAAGTAGTGTCCAGCGAGAGTTTGTTGATTGGCAAAGACTGTATGCATGAAGTCCATCTGAGCCTTGATAGATAAAAAAAGGAAAAGAAAGGCAGTGTTGATATGGAAAGTCACTGAATAAATAGTAATCAGAGTTAGAAAAAATGAAGGATGGAGATGTTTAAGGAGGGCATCCTGTATGTTCCTGAATATTTCTGCAGCAAACTTGGATGATATAAAATATAGTTAGTGTCTGGTTAAGGGGAGTTTTGAAAGCCAGGCTAAGATGGCTGGACTTTATTTTAATCAGTGCTCTGATTAATTCCTTCCCACACCAGAGAAACAGTATTTATGGTTAACACTTAACACTTAACTGTAAGTGACACTTACAATTAACAAATGACAATCAATCTATATCTAAGAAATTTTACTAGATTTCCAGTTAGAGTGAATTTCAGTCACTAATTTCAGCATGGAGCAAACATTTACTTTTAAAATGTTGGTTTTGCTCTAAAATTCATTACTATTATTCATTAGAAGAATAGTATGCAAATATTCTATTAAATTCCATTTGAATGCAGAGTTCCAAAGAATAGCAAGGAGAGATAAGAAAGCCTTCCTCAGCAATCAATGCAAAGAAATAGAGGAAAACAACAGAATGGGAAAGACTAGAGATCTCTTCAAGAAAATTAGAGATACCAAGGGAGCATTTCATGCAAAGATGGGCTCAATAAAGGACAGAAATGGTATGGACCTAACAGAAGCAGAAGATATTAAGAAGAGGTGGTAAGAATACGCAGAAGAAGTATACAAAAATGATCTTCATGACCCAGATAACCACAATGGTGTGATTACTCACCTAGAGCCAGACATGCTGGAATAGGAAGTCAAGTGGGCCTTAGGAAGTATCACTACGAACAAAGCTAGTGGAGGTGATGGAGTTCCAGTTAAGCTATTTCAAATTCTAGAATATGATGCTGTGAAAGTGCCTCACTTAATATGGCAACAAATTTGGAAATCTCAGCCATGGCCACAGGACTGGAAAAGGTCAGTTTTCATTCCAATCCCAAAGAAAGGTAATGACAAAGAATGCTCAAACTACCGCACAATTGTACTCATTTCACATGATAGTAAAGTAATGCTCAAAATTCTCTAAGCCAGGCTTCAGCAGTACATGAAGCGTGAACTTCCAGATGTTCAAGCTGGTTTTAGAAAAGGCAGAGGAACCAGAGATCAAATTGCGAACATCCACTCGATCATGGAAAAAGCAAGAGAGTTCCAGAAAAACATTTATTTCTGCTTTATTGACTATGCCAAAGCCTTTGACTATGTGGATCACAAGAAACTGTGGAAAATTCTTCAAGAGATGGGAATACCAGACCACCTGACCTGCCTCTTGAGAAACCTATATGCAGGTCAGGAAGCAACAGTTAGAACTGGACATGGAACAACAGGCTGTTTACAAATAGGAAAAGGAGTGCGTCAAGACTGTATATTGTCACCCTGCTTATTTAACTTGTATGCAGAGTACATTATGAGAAATGCTGGGCTGGAAGAATCACAAGCTGGAATCAAGATTGCCGGGAGAAATATCAATAACCTCAGATATGCAGATGACACCACCCTTATGGCAGAAAGTGAAGAAGAACTAAAGAGCCTCTTGATGAAACTGGAAGAGGAGAGTTAAAAAGTTGGCTTAAAGCTCAACATTTAGGAAACTGAGATCATGGCATCCAGTCCCGCCACTTCATGGCAAATAGATGGGGAAACAGTGGAAACAGTGTCAGACTTTATTTTGGGGGCTCCAAAATCACTGCAGATGGTGATTACAGCCATGAAATTAAAAGACACTTACTCCTTGGAAGCAAAGTTATGACAAACCTAGACAGCATATTAAAAAGCAGAGATATTACTTTGGCAACAAAGGTCTGTCTAGTCAAGGCTATGGTTTTTCCAGTGGTCATGTATGCATGTGAGAGTTGGACTATAAAGAAAGCTGAGCACCGTAGAATTTATGGTTTTGAACTGTGGTGTTGGAGAAGACTCTTGAGAGTCACTTGGACTGCAAGGAGATCCAACTAGTCCATCCTAAAGGAAATCAGTCCTGGGTGTTCATTGGAAGAACTGATGCTAAAGCTGAAACTCCAATATTTTGGCCACCTGATGTGAAGAGCTGATTCATTTGAAAAGACCCTGATGTTGGGAGGAATTGAAGGCAGGAGGAGAAGGGGACGACAGAGGATGAGATGGTTGGATGGCATCATCAACTCAATGGATATGATTTTGGGTAAACTCTGAGAGTTGGTGATGGACAGGGAGGCCTGGCATGCTGTGGTTCATGGGGTCGCAAAGAGTCAGACACGACTGAGCGACTGAACTGAAACTGATATTGATTCTATTAAAAGTTCATAAACTAAGGGCTTCCAGCTATT
This sequence comes from Oryx dammah, assembly GCF_014754425.2. NCBI lineage: Eukaryota > Metazoa > Chordata > Mammalia > Artiodactyla > Bovidae > Oryx > Oryx dammah. The sequence goes on from NW_024070209.1 coordinate 63,850,064, forward strand.
GCTTAGGATATAAGAAACAGGAAAGGTCATTGCTTCTACTACAATAACAAGGAAGATGAATAATTTACAAAATCATAACCTTTTTGAGTCTATGAGAGAGCTGACGTTGCAGGACATAGAACTGATGAAAGACAGAGGCTTCCAGAGAGAAAGGAAGATACAGGCTCTGACTAACCTATGCAGAGCACAGCAGGAAAACAGGACAGTCACACAGTGGGTAGACAAGTTGAGCCAGTACAGTATTTTTAATGAATTGATAAAGGCTGAGTTGGGGCTACTGTGAGAACATAGAATCACCTTGAAAATTACAAGGGTAATTCACACTTCATTGTGGGCTCCTCTCCATCAGTTTTGCACAGGAACTTACCCAGGTGCTCAAGAGAGTATATTAAGTATACTCATTGAGTATATGCCCTGTGAAGTACATTACATTCTTCTCGCTTATTTTATGCGTAGTAGCTTGTTGTTGTTATTGTTCAGTCACCCAGTCATATCCGACTCTTTGTGACTCCAAGGACTGCAGCATGCCAGGTTTCCTTGTCCTTCACCATCTCCTGGAACTTTCTCAAACTCACGTCCATTGAGTCTATGATGCCATCCAACCATCTCGTCCTTTGTCGTCCCCTTCTCCTCCTGCCTTAATCTTTCCCAACATCAAGGTCTTCTCTAATGAGTTGGCTCTTTGCATCAGGTGGCCAAAGTATTGGAGCTTCAGCTTCAGCATCAGTCCTTCCAATGAATATTCAGTGTTGATTTCCTTTAGGATTGACTGATTTGATCTCCCCACAGTCCAATGGACTCTCAAGAGTCTTCTCCAACACCATAGTTAGAAAGCATCAATTCTTCATCACTCAGCTTTCTTTATAGTAGTTTGTACCTCTTAATGTCTTTCACCTATTTTGCCCCTCCTCCCACACCCTCCCCTCTGGCAAACATTAGTTTGTTCTTTGTATCTTTGAGTCTGTTTCAATTCTCTCCAACTTTCTGTTAGCCTTCCTGTTGAACTTATTATGCTCCTGCCGCTGCTGCTAAGTTGCTTCAGTCATGTCCGACTCTGTGCGATCCCATAGATGGCAGCCAACCAGGCTCCACCATCCCTGGGATTCTCCAGGCAAGAACAATGGAGTGGGTTGCCATTTCCTTCTCCAATGCATGAAAGTGAAAAGTGAAAGTGAAGTCGCTCAGTCATGTCCAACTCTTGGTGACTCCATGAACTTATTATAATAAGCCTGTAATTCAGGCCCAGATCTTTTACTCCTCTGCTTCCCTGCATAGTCTTTAGACCTGAAACTTGAGTACATCTCCAAACACACTATCTTTAGCATATTATTATTAAAACAAACAAACAAACAATCACAGCTCTAGACCCAGGGGATTAATATCAGTGTTATTTCTGGTTACAATAGTCTCTATTTCCACACCTCAGTGGGCTTCCCACGTGGTAGAGCAGTAAAGAATCTGCCTGCCAATTCAGGAGACAAAAAAGATGTGGGTTCAATCCCTGGGTCACGAAGATCCCCTAGTGGAGAGCATGGCAACTCACTCCATTGTCTTGCCTGGAGAATTCCATGGACAGTGGAACACTGTGGGCTGCTGTTGATAGGGTTGCAAACAGTCAGACACAACTGAAGTGACTTAGCACACATATATTTTAATTGTTTGGGAAGATTGTTTTTTTGAATGGACCACTCTGAGGACAAGTGAATGGAAGAACCATTTTCCCATAATCAAAGAGGCTTTCATGGATTGGGCTTCCATGATAGCTCAGTTGGTAAAGAATCCACCTGCAATGCAGAAGAGCCCGGACCCCAGTTCAGTTTCTGGGTTGGGAAGAACTGCTGGAGAAGGGATAGGCTATCCACTCCAGTATTCCTGGGCTTCTCTTGTGGCTCAGCTGGTAAACAATCTGCCTGAAATGCAGATGGTTCAATTTCTGGGTCAGGAAGATCTGCTAGAGAAGGGAAAGGCTACCCACTCCAGTATTCCTTTGCTTCCCTGGTGGCTGAGTTGGTAAAGAATCTGCCTGCAAAGAGGGAGACCTGGGATCCATCCCAGAGTTGGGAAGATCCTCTGGAGGAGGGCATGGCAACCTACTCCAGTATTCTTGAGAATACTGGAGAATCCCCATGGACAGAGGAGCCTGGCAGGCTACAGTCCACAGGGTCACAAAGAATGGGATGTGACTGAGCGACTAAGCACATGTTCACAATGAATGTCTGAAATACAATTTTTTTAAGTATAAGCTTGCAAAAAGCAGGAAAATGTAACCATAATTAAAAGAAAACATAGTCATAAAAGTGAAACTAGAGATGACAAAATTATTGAAATTAGTAGATAAGAACTTTTAAAACACATATTTTAAAAATTAAGAAATTTAAGAAAAATATAGACATAATGAGTAAAGAGATGAAGTACTTCAGGAAAGCAATAGAAAATAAAAATAAAACAAGTGTAAATGTTTCAGCTGAAATATACAATTTCTAGAATAAAGTGTCTGTTGGATAAGATCATAGCAGAGTGGACCTTGTAGAATATAGGTAAAGGAAGTGTAAAGGCAGGTCTTTAGAGATTATTCAAACTAAAAGAGAGCAGGATAAGGTATTAAGAAAAGAAATTAAGGACAGACATCAATAACTTTTGAGATGATATTAAGAAGTCTAACATAAAATATTAGAAGACCCAGAAAAAGAAGGGAGAAAGAATAAGGAAGAAAAATATTTTTGAAGAAATAATTGTTAAAATTTTTCCAAGTTTAATAAGGAGAAAACAGCTTCCAGATTCAACAATTCCAATGAACCCCAAGCAGGATGAATAAAAACAAGTAAAAATCATATCTAGGCACATCATTTCAAATTGCTGAAAACCAAAGATAAAGAGAAAATTTGCAAAATCAGCCAGAGGGAAAAAATATGCATTATATACTGAAAAACAATGGTAAGAAAAATGGCTGACTTTTTACCAGAAATAATGCAAATCAAAAGGCATCTTCAAAGTACTAAAAACAAAAACAAATGAAACTGGAATTATACATCCAGTGAAAATATTCTTCAAAAACAGAAGTAGAATAAAGTCATTGTTATATTTAAAAAAAAAAAAACCTGAGAGACTTTGTTACCAGAAAACCCATACTACCAAAAACAAATGTTAAAGAAAATTCCTGGACTGAACGAATTCCTTAGTGAAGAAACAAGTCTATAGGACAGGATGAAGAACAGAGATAGCAAAATTGTGGGTAAATAAAAATATATTGTCTCTTCTGAAATTCTTTGAAAGATGATTGTTAAAGCATAAATAATAAGAATAGTAATATCTTATGGGACTTATAATGTGTGTGAAGGCAAAATATAATAAAACATTAGCCTAAAAAATGGGAGGGAGTTAAATAGATGTATACTGATATCAAGTTATTATATTATACTTGAAGTAGTATAATATTAATCCAAGGTAGATGATAACTTAGGAATTCATGTTTAATATCTAGAGAAATCATTTTTTAAAAAGGAAAATATATATATATATATAGACAAAAGAAGACAGAAAAGGAGAGACAAAGGAGTAAGGAACAGAGGGAAGTAATAGGTAAAAACAGCAAGACTCAACCATATGAACAATTATAATACATGTAGATAAAATATATATCACTATTAATAAGTGCAGTTAACCCTTGAACAACATGGGTTTGAGCTGAGTAGGTCGATTTATATGTTGATTTTTTTCAATAAATATATTGAAAAATATTTTGGAAATTTGTGACAGTTTGAAAAAAGCTTGACAAACTGAATAGCCTAAAAATATCAAAAAAAGAAAAAGAAAACGCCAAGTATCTCAGAAATGTGCAAAATATACATAGATACTATTGTAATTTATCATTTAATACCACCAAATATACATAAATCTACTATAAAATGTTAAAATTTATCAAAATTTATGCACACACATAGACCATGCTGTTGTTGTTTAGTTGCTAAGTTGTGTCTGACTGTTGAGACCCCATGAACTGTAGCATGCCAGGCTTCTCTGTCTGTCACTATCTCCCAGAGTTTCCTCAAACTCACGTCCATTAAATCAGTGATACCATCCAACCATCTCAACCTCTGTTGCCTCCTTGTCCTCTTGCCCTCAAATTTTCCTAGCATCAGGGTCTTTTCCAATGAGTCAGCTCTTTGAATCAAGTGGCCAAAGTATTGGAACTTCAGCATCAGCATCAGTTCTTCCAATGAATATTCAGGGTTGATTTCGTTTAGGATTGACTGGTTTAATCTCCTTGCTGTCCAAGGGACTCTCAAAAGTCTTTTCCAGCACCATAGTTTGAAAGCGTCAAATCTCTAGCGTCCAGCCTTCTTTATGGTCCAACTCTCACATCCATACATAACTATTGGAAAAACCACATCTTTGACTAGACGGACCTTTGTTGGAAAAATGATGGCTCTGCTTTTTAAAACACTGTCTAGGTTTGTCCTAGCTTTACCTCCAAGGAGCAAGCATCTTTTAATTTTGAGGCTACAGTTATGTCACATTGATTTCGGAGTCCAAGAAAACGAAATCTGACAGTTTCAACAAGTTATAGGACTGAATGCCATGATCTTAGTTTTTTGAATGTTGAGTTTTCAGCCAGCTTTTTCACTCTCCTCTTTCACCTTTATCAAGAGACTCTTTAGTTCCTCTTCATTTTCAGCCATTAAAGTAGTATCATCTTCATATCTGAGATTGTTGATATTTCTCCAGGCAATCTTGATTCCAGCTTGTGATTCACCTATCCTTGCATTACTCATGATGTACTCTGCATATAAGTTAAATAAGCAGGGTGAAAATATACAGCCTTGATGTACTACTTTCCCAATTTTGAACCAGCCCATTGTTCCATGTTCAAGGAGAAATAAGAAAGCCTTCTTAAGTGACCAATGCAAAGAAATAGAGGAAAACAATAGAATGGGAAAGACTAGAGAGCTCTTCAAGAAAACAGGAGTTACCAAGGGATTGTTTCATGCAAAGATAGGCACAATAAAGGACAAAAATGGCAAGGACCTAACAGAAGCAGAACAGACCAAACAAAGAGCCATTCATTATTGAGAAAAATGTAAACAAACATAAAGATATAGCATTAAATAGTAACTGCATAAAATTAACTGTAGTACATATGGTACTACTGTATTAATTCTATAGACATCTCCTGTTGCTGTTGATGTGACCTCAAGTATTTTGAGAATCTTAATACTTAAAACATGTGTGATTCCAATCATCTCTGGAAGAGCATTTTGTCTCCTGGTAAATTGCCTATCACAGTAAAAGATGATTTCTCACAGTCTTCATGTATTTTTTATCATGTTTAGGGCAATACCATAAAACATGTACTAGGTGCTGCTAGTGATGGAAGTTCCCACAAGAAGCAGAGAAAAGTCATGACATTACAAGAAAAAGTTGCATTGCTTGATATACATCATGATAGATTGAAGTCTATGACTGCAGTTTCCTACTATTTTATGATAAATGAATCCAGCCTAAGGACCACTGTGAAAAATGAAAACTAAATTCATGAAGCTGTCACTGCAGCTATGCTAGCAGGTTCAAAAACCTTAAACTTTTTGCAAAATACCTTTTTATCTAGTAGTGAAAATGCAACTTTTATACGGGTACAGGATTGCCATGAACAAAGTATACCTATAGCCTCTAATATGATTTAAGAAAAAGTGAAGTCATATGACAACTTAAAGCAAAAGGAAGTGAAGGATTGAAAACTGGATAATTTAATGCTGGCCAAGGATGGTTTGATAATTTTAGAAAGAAGTTTGACTTAAAAAGTGTCAAGATAACAGAGGAAGTAGCTTCGGCCCACCAAGAAAACAGCAGACAAGCTCCCAGATGCCACTAACAGAATCACTGAGGAGAAGGGATAACCTGAACAGGTTTTTAGTACAGATAAAAGTGCCCTACTCTAGGGGGAAAAAAAGCCACAGAAGACACTTGTTAGTAAGGAAGAAAAGTGAGCATCAACATTTAAGGAAGGAAGAGACAAACTAAATCTATGGTTTTGTGCAAATGCAGTCAAGCCTGTGCTCAGGGTACTTCCCAGGTGGGTCAGTGGTAAGAATCCACTTACCACTGCAAGTGATGTGTGTTTGAACCCTGGGTCAGAAAGATCCCCTGGAGAAGGAGATAGCAACCCATTCCAATATTCTTGCCTGATTCTTGCCAATCATCCCAATATTTAACCCATTCCAAAATGCCATGGACAGAGGAGCCTGGCAGGCTGCAGTCCATGGGGTCGCAAAGAGTTGGACACGACTGAGCATGCACACACAACTGTGATCAGGACTGCCCTTATCTATAAAGCTGCTAACTCCCTAGTGTTGAAGGGAAAAGAAAAGCTCCAGCTGCCAGTTTTCTGGTCATACAACAAGAAGGCTTGGACAGTCAGAACCCTCTTTCTGAACTGATTTCATTGATGCTTTGTCCCTGAAGTCAGGAAGTACCTTGCCAGTAAGTGGTTGCCTTTTAAATTTCTTTTGATATGGAACAATAACCCTGGCCATCCAGAACCCCATGAGTTTAACACCAAAGGCATCAAAGCAGTCTACTTGCTTTCTCCAAATAGTTTCTAGTTCAGCCTCTAGATCACAGGGTCATAAAGACCTTTAAGGCTCATTACACACACTACTCTATGGAAAGGATTGTCAGTGCTATGGAAGAGAACCCAGAGAGAACATCATGAAAGTCTGGACAGATTATACTATTGATGATACTATCATTGGCTGTTGTATAAAAAGCCATGTAAGCCATCAAGACTGAAGCTATAAGTTATTATTAGAAAAAATCATGTCCAGATGTTGTACATGACATCACAGGACTTCCGACAGAACCAATCAAGGAAACCATCAAAGATACTGTGGATATGGCAAAAAAAAAAAAAAAAATGGGGAGATGGTGTTTAATGGTTTCAAGATATGGATCTTGGAGAAATCCAAGAGCTAACAGATACCACACCAGAGGAATTAATAGAACCTGACTTGATGGAGATGAATGCTTTGAAACCAGGGCCAGACACTGAGGAACAAGATGTAGGAGAAAGAGTATGAGAAAACAGATTGCTATTAGATAATTTGACAGAACAAGTCTTATTTAAGACTGCTTTGACTTCTTTTACAACATGGACCCTTCTATGATTCGGGCACCGAAACTAAAGCAAATGGTGGCAGACGTATTGGTACTATTAGAGACATTTTTACAGAACTGAAAAAGTGAAAGATTCAGACGGAAACTACAATGTATTTCTATAAATTTTGCCTCTTTTGCCCCCACTTCCACCTTCTCCACTTATTCCACCTCTCTAGGACCCCAAGATTGCAAGACCAGTCCCTCCTCTTTCTCCTCTTCCCCAGCTTACTCAATGTGAAGACGATAAGAAGAAAGATCTTTATGATGGTCCCCTGCCACTTAATGAATTTTAACGAATCACCCTGCCATAGGGTTAATAAACTCATCTGTTGTATATGTGTGTGTCTTAGTGTGAAAATCTAATATGTTGTTGTTCAGTTGCTCAGTTGTGTCCCATGAAAGATAGCCCACCAGGCTCCTCTGTCTATGGGGTTTTCCAGGCAAGAATCCTGGAGCGGGTGCCATTTCCTTCTCCAGGGGATCTTCCCAGACCAGGGATTGAAACCATGTCTCTCGCACTGGCAGGTGGATTCTTTACAGCTGAGCCACCAGGGAAGCCCAAAACTCTAATAATTATGTGGCAAAAACTGCATGAGATGCCTTTGTGTGACTGTCATCAGCATCATCGAGTAGATCATCATTGTGTAGAACACTGTGTGCAAGACTTGTATTGAAATGGGTCACCTACCCCTACATAAGCATAAGGTGAGTTATATTTAATATAAAATTGATAATGTGTTAGTTTTCTTACTGATTTATAACTTTTCTCCCAAAGAATTATACTACCAGGCAGTAGACCTCTCTCTCGTAATTGGAGAAACTGCATATTAGCCTATCATCACAGGCAAATGGTTTTAAAAAAATGTAACAATATTTCTGATGCTGTATTATGAATAATACTGTAATACTATATGCTATAAAAATTTTATAACCATTCATTAGTGTTAGGCTAGGCTACCATGAGGCAATCATATTGATTACACTGGCTACCATAAAGCAATCATATTGTTGCTTCTTTATTATCAATGCATGAATCATTATACCTATAAAAAAAACATGAATTCGTTTTCACATTTTCTTTTTATTTTTGATGTCTAGTGTTAATAATATGTATAACATCCATAGTGATTTTTTTCATATAAGACAATATTGATGTAGGTACTGAAAATGATTCATCTTATAAACAGATGATACAAATTTACAGTGTTGATAAATACAGTATAGTATTGTAAATGTGTTTTCTCTTCCTTATGATTTCTTAATAACATTTTTTCTCTAGCATAAGTGCAAGATTACAGTATATAGTACTCATACAAAATATGTGCTAAGAGACTGTTTAAATTATCAGTAAGACTAATCTGGTCAACAGTAGACTGAGTTTTGGGAGGTGAAAAGCAATACAGATTTTTGACTGCATGGGGGAGTTTGGCACCCTTAATACCAGTGTTGTTCAAGGGTCAACTGTATACATTTTTAAGGTGGATAAAAATGCAAATCTTGACCCTATGCCATCTGAAAGAAATATACTTTAAATACAATACAAAAAATTTTAAGTAGAAGAAGAAATATCTGTAATGCAAATACTCATCATAAAAAAGGTGGAATGACTATCATATCAGACAAAGTAGATTTCAGAAAAATAAATACTATAAAATATAAAGAAGTATATTTAATAATGATAAGTGGGTTAATTCATCAGGAAGCCTTAAACATGTATGCTCGTTTTATGGAACTTCAAATTGTGAAAATCAGAAATTAACAGATATTGACAAATAGATAAACCCAAAATTGTAGTTGGGGATTTTAACACTCTTCTCTCAATACTTGATAGAAAAGGTAGAAAAATAATCTTTAAGGATACAGAAGATATGTACAACTCAATTTGACCTGATTGATATTGATGACACACTACAAGCAATAACTGTAGAATCCATGTTCTTTTCAAGTGTGAATGGTGCCATCAGCAATACATGTCATACACTGAGCTAAAAATGTCTTTAATATATTTCAAAAAATTAATGCACAAGAAATGCTTTCTGTGATGACAATGTAATTAAATTTGATCTAGATAAAAATAAGATATCTAAAATCTTACCACATATATTAAAATTAATAACCTTACTTCTAGATAAACCACAGACCAAAGAAGAAACCACAAAAATTATAACATATTTCAACCTGAATAATAATGAAAATAGAACATATTAATGTCTGGGGAAATACTAAGGGAAATGCATAGTTTTAAATGCTTATACTAGAAAATAAAAATAAATTTCATATCAATAAGCTTCCCATGTAGGAAGAGCACATTAAACCAAAAAGTATTTAAAAGAGATAATACAAAATGGATAAGGAGAGAAATTAATGACATCAGAAACAGACAAATAATGGCAAAAATCAAAGTCAAAATTTAGCTTCTTAAAGCATCAACAAAGTTGATAATTAGTCATATGTAGAATAAAATAAAAAAAGAAAAATTAACAATTTCAAGTCTGAAAAACAGGAACATTGCTGCAGATCTTACAGACATTAAAGAAATAATTAAGAAATATTATGAAAAATGTTTGCCAATGAATAGAGCCAACTCAGATGACATGGCTAAATTCCTTAAAATACAGTTTACGAAAATTGGCTCAAAAATAGCCTTGATTTGTCCCATTTCCATTGAAGAAATTCCATTTGAAATTAAAGACCTTTCTACAAAGAAAACAGTAGGGCCAGAGGGGTTAATTACTTTATCAAACATGTAAATAAGACATTTTAAAAAAGAAATAATATCAAGCTCCCTAAACTTTTCCCAAAAAATGGAGTAGAAAACAATTTCCAAATCTATTTTATAAACCCAGAATAAACCTGATACCAAAGGTCTATAGGAACACCACGAGAAAAAGCATTTCAGGGAAATACTTCCCCTTACTGCAAAATTCAGACTTAAATTGAAGAAAGTAGGGAAAACCACTAGACCATTCACGGATGACCTAAATCAAATCCCTTACAATTATACAGTGGAAGTGACAAATAGATTCAAGGGATTAGATCTGATAGAGTTCCTGAAGAACTATGGATGGAGTTTTGTAACATTGTACAGGAGGCTGTGATGAAAACCATCCCCAAGGAAGAGAAATGCAAAAATGCAAGATGGTTGTCTGAGGAGGCCTTACAAATAGCTGAGAAGAGAAGCAAAAGGCAAAGGAGAACAGGAAAGATATAACCATCTGAATACAGAGTTCCAAAGAATAGCAAGAATGAGAAAGTCTTCCTCAGGGATCAATGCAAAGAAATAGATGGAAACAATAGAACAAGAAAGACTAGAGATCTCCAAGAAAATGAGAGATACCAAGGGAACATTTCATGCAAAGATGGCACAACAAAGGACAGAAATGGTATGGACCTAACAGAAGCAGAAGATATTAAGAAGAGGTGGCAAGAATACACAGAACTGTATAAAAAAGATCTTCTTGACCCAGATAATCACAATGGTGTGATCACTCACTTAGAGTCAGACATCCTGGATTGCAAAGTCAAGTAGGCCTTAGCAAGCATCACTACGAGCAAAGCTAGTGGAGGTGATAGAATTCCAGCTAAGCTATTTCAAATCCTGAAAGATGATGCTATGAAAGTGCTGCACTCAATATGCCAGCAAATTTGGAAAACTCAGCAATGGCCACAGGACTGGAAAAGGTCAGTTTTCATTCCAATCCCAAAGAAAGGCAATGCAAAAGAATGTTCAAACTACCACACAATTGCAGTCATCTCGTATGCTAGCAAAGTAATGCTCAAAATTCTCCAAGCGAGGCTTCAACAGTACGTGAACTGAGAACTTCCAGATGTTCAAGCTAGATTTAGAAAAGGCAGAGGAACCAGAGATCAAATTGCCAACATCCATTCCAGAAAAACTTCTGCTTCATTGACTATGCTAAGGCCTTTGGATCACAGCAATCTGTGGAAAATTCTTCAGGAGACGGGAATACCAGACCACCTGACCTGCCTCCTGAGAAATCTGTATTCAGGCAAGAAACAACAGTTAGAACTGGGCATGAAACAGCAGACTGGTTCCAGTTTGGGAAAGGAGTAAATCAAGACTCTATATTGTCACCCTGCTTATTTATCTTATATGCAGAGTATACCATGCGAAATGCCATGCTGGATAATGCATAAGTTGGAATCAAGATTGCCAGGAGAAATATCAATAACCTCAGATATGCAGATGATAACATCCTTATGGAAGAAAGTAAAAAGGAACTAAAGAGACTCTTGATGAAAGTGAAAGAAGAGAGTGAAAAAGCTGGCTTAAAACCCAACATTCAAAAGACTAAGAACATGGCATATATACACATACTTAAAAACCTACAGCTAGCATCATAATTCGTGGTAAAACATTAAATTTGTTTTCCATAAAAGAAACAAGAAAGTCTGTTCTCACCCTGCAAATAAAGAAATAAATGTTTAACATAATAAATAAAAAGACTAAAATTAAGAAAAAATAAAACTATCTTTTTCATAGATTAGATTTTTTATGAAGAAAGTAAAAAGAAATTTCAAAAACCTTCTAGAACTAAGAAGAGAATTCAGTAATGCTACAGGATACAAGCTCAGTATGTGAAAATCAATTGTATAATGTATTTGTTTCATTGACAGCAGATATTTACAAAATGAAATTTAAAGTACAATGCTATAGCAATTTGAATTTTGCCAAACATATGGAATTATTTAGGGATAAATTTAACAAAGGGTGTATGTAAACTATTTATTCTGAAAACTATAAGCATTGCTGAAAACAATCAAAGTAGACCTCACTAAATGTCTTGAAATGAAAGAAAAAAAAACAGCAAAGATGTTATGGTATACTAATATAATGGAATATTAAACATTTGTGAAAAAGAATACTTTTCTTCCACATGTCATAGCAATAGATTGAACCCAGGTCTCCTGCATTGCAGGCAAATTCTTAACTGTCTGAGCCACCAGGGAAGGCCCTAAGCTAAAGAACCCAGACACTAAAGCATTCATGTACCTAAATCTATTTTATATAAAGTTAAAAAAAGGCAAAACTAAATTATGGGGTTAGACATCCTTAGAGTGACTACCTTTGAGGGTTATGACTGAAATGAATGCACAAAGAGAGCTTCTGTGTTTGCTGGTAATGTTCTGTATCTTGATCTTGAACTCAGTTACATCACTAGTTATGTCTAGTTACATCACTGTGTTCACTTTTTAAAACCTCATGCGTTTATGTGTACACTTGAGATTTGCTCACTGAAAGTGTGCTTGTTATACCAAAACTGGAGAGTTCAAAAGAAAATGCCCTCTCTACAGCAGTGAGCCCACCCAAGAACCTGCAATGGCAAGGCCACAGCCCAGATGAGGTCATAACTGACAGTGTTGACCACTAGATGTACAAATGGGAATGTCCAGAGGATTCCAGTTTTCAGCCTTGTTCATACTCTTCCTGCTGTGTCTTGCCCAAATCTGTGACTCACAGAAACCCAGAGAGATGATAAAATGATTGTCATGGGGTGATTGTTTTGAAACAAAAGGAAACTGTAAGAACATCAACTAGCAATGTGTGAAAATGACAGTTTCACTGGACCAACACCTGCAGCCAAGTTCACCATCTTCAAAATCCTTTGCTTGAATCCACAATTTGTGTGGATTATTTACATGGCAAAGATTTTTAAAGTCTTGCAAAAAATAAAACTACCAAAGTAAATTGGTGCAGCCACTCCAGGAAACTGTGGAGGTTCCTCAAAAAAATAAAAACAAAACTACCGTGTGATCCAGTAATCCCACTCCTGGGCAAATGTCCCAAAATGCCAAAGACACTAATTTGAAAAGATACATGCACCCAAATGTTCATAGCAGCATTATTTACAATTGCTAGGACATGAAAGCAATCTAAGTGTCCATCAACAGATGAATGGTTAAAGAAGATATACAATGGAATACTATGCAGTCATAAAACCATCGAATTTTGCTACTTGCAACCAACATGGAAGGACTGGAAGGCATTTCACTAAGTAAAATAAGCTAGAGAGATAAATACTGTATGAAATCACTTGTATGTGGAATCTAAGAAATATAAGTTAGTGAATATAACTAGTTTGAAGCAGAATCACAGATACAGAGAATAAACTAGCGGTTACCAGTAGGGACGGGAGGACAATATAGGATGGGGGAGCAGGAGGCAAACTACTGGGTGTAAGATAGCTCCAGGGATGCATTGTACGACATGGGGAATATAGCCAATATTTTCAAAATAACTGCAAATGGAGTATAACCTTTAAAATTGCATAAAAATAAACTACTAAAAAAATGAAAAACAAAAAAAAGACATTGCTTTTTTTCAGACCAGAAAAAGTTAACGAATCAGACATGAATTCTGTATCAGACTCAGAATGCTTAACATTTGGTCAATGGCTGTAGAGTAGCTTGTTTTCTTCTTCACTGAGTTGCTGGATGGTTTTCAGCTCTTAGTGTAGCCTTGGTTTCCTACAGTAGAAATGCTCCCAAGAGGATATTAAGCTAATGGTGATGATAGGAGACTTTGTGATCCATAGGATTGAGAATAAGATCCTTTGCAAAGTATTTGGTGAACTCAGTAAATGCCTTTAACATAGGGAAAACTTCTCTGCTGAGATTTGGGCTTAATATTAAAATATTATTCAGCATTTTCCATAAATTACCATTTAGGGCAGAGGAAAGCAAACATATGGTAGAATCTAGAACAGAGCTATTTCTATGAAATCTTGGCTTTCATCTTTAGGATTCATGCAACATTTGTAGTCTATTTTCTTATGTTTGTACTTATAAGAAAGAAATATTTTGACCCAAAACTTGAGAAAATGAGAAACAAACGGGTGATGTGCCATTCTTCTACTAGGTTTTTGATATCCAAAGCACACTGCCATATTCACCTGGAGACACTTGAACCCCAGTTGGAGAAGCATGGGATGGTTACACCACACATCATAAAAGCACTGTAATAGGAATGCATCTGTTTTTCACCCAGATATGTCACTGCAGTTATTACTATTAATTTCATAAATAGGAACAGCAAAATTGGACCCTCTTGCTTTTTGCTCACATAATATTTATTCATTTATTAGTTAATTGCTTTACTCAACAGGTAGCTATTAATTGTCTCCTCTGGACCTGTTCTGTTCTCCAAGCCTCTCAATAAGGCTCTGTTCTCATTGCCAAGATAATGATATACAAATGAATTAATCACATGAACATCCCAGCCCTTGTGGAGTTTACATTCTAGTGGAGAAAGGCAAACAACAAGCAGTAGGCATCATAGAGAAGCAAGCACTAGACATATTGGAAGCAACAGAGAATAGAGTTGAGTGAGAAGACCAGGCTTGCAGGATGTGCGTGCACTCACTGAGGAGTAGTCGGCTTCAGTAACAAGATGACATTCGAGCAATACTTGAAGGGGCTGAGAGAGTTAGTTAGGAGGTAAGTGTGCCTGGAGGAGAATGAATGAGAAAAAGAGGAAGCCAGTAAAATCTGGGGCCAGATCACATAAATCAGTGGGAAGACTCTGCTTTTTACCAGTTTTAAGCAGAAAGTGACATGACCTGATTTAATGTTTCAAGAAGACCATGCTTGCGTTGTATTAAGAGTAAACCAGGGAGACTCATGTAGGAACAGGAAAATTGGCTGGTGTGTATTGAAAGATTCCAAATGAGAAATGATGGTGACATAGAGCAAAACAGTGGGGAGGGATCAGATTCTGGATACAAATCCTATCAGATTGTAGACAGGATCTGCTCCCACATTTCATGTTGGCTTGGAGAAAAGTCGGTGATGACTTGAAGATTTTGTGACCTGAGAAACTGAGAGATCAATGGAGATGGGAAAAGCTGCAAGTGGTGTATGTTTTAAGGGAAGATCAGGAGTTTAGTTTTGAACAGAGACGTCTGTTGGACATCCCAATGGAAACATTAAGTAGGAAGCTGGGTACACGTGCCTGGGGTTTGAGAGAGAGGTCCAGATTGAAGTTATAATTATGGGGGAGTCATCCACACATCAGAGAAGGCAATGGCACCCCACCCCAGTACTCTTGCCTGGAAAATCCCATGGATGGAGGAGCCTGGTGGGCTGCAGTCCATGGGGTCGCTGAGAGTTGGACACAACTGAGCGACTTCACTTTCACTTTTCACTTTCATGCATTGGAGAAGGAAATGGCAACCCACTCCAGTGTTCTTGCCTGGAGAATCCCAGGGACAGGGAAGCCTGGTGGGCTGCCGTCTCTGGGGTCGCACAGAGTCGGACACGACTGAAGCGACTTAGCAGCAGCAGCAGCAGCATCCACACATACATAGTGTTTAAAAACTATGAAACTAGAAGAAATCTCTAAGGGAATGAGTTTAAAGGAAATGATTGAGGAATAAACCCTGGGCCACCCAAACAGTAAAAGGCAGGGATAACAGAACAAACTAACAACAGAAAATGAGAAATGTAGAGAGACAATCAAGAAAGTGTTGTATGGGAAACCAATCAAAGAAAGTTTCAAGGATGAGGGAGTGACATCAGCATCAACTGAGTTCCTGAATCAGTTCTAACAACATTGTTTTATCTGTTTATTTAATATGGTTTCCATCTCCTTGCTGTCCTCCTTTCCTCTTCTCCATCCAGGTTATAAACACAGAGATGAGCAAAGCCAGCCCAGCATGATCTCTTCTAAAGGCGAGACACCTGCCAACCCCAAAAAATCTGGCCATTAGAGGTAGCAGCCCATCATGTAGAATTTATGGCAAAAATTTGGGTTCATTTAATGGAAAGCAGAGAACAAATAATCTATGTGGACTGGTCATGCTACTTCTTTTTAAGGTTCAGTTCAGTTCAGTTCAGTCGCTCAGTTGTGTCCGACTCTTTGTGACCCCATGGACTGCAGCATGCCAGGCCTCCCTGTCCATCACCAGCTCCCAGAGTTTACTCAAACTCATGTCCATTGAGTCAGTGATGCCATCCAACCATCTCATCCTCTGTCGTCCCCTTCTCCTCCCACCGTCAATCTTTCCCAGCATCAGGGTCTTTTCAAATGATTCAGCTCTTCGCATAAGGTAGCCAAAGTATTGGAGTTTCAACTTCAACATCAGTCCTTCCAATGAATATTCAGGATTGATTTCCTTTAGGATTTTTTTTTTTTAAGTTACTGTGTGAAAAAGAAACAGAGAGGCAACAAGGTCTTTCTTGGAGGAACCAGAGTAGCAAGACTAAATGAAATACACTCCCATACCTAGTGGATGTTCTTGCTGGGCAGAGATTCCATAGGGGCTTGCTTACTCCAGGCATCTGTCTCCTGCAGTCTCAAGGAATAGCATAAAGCAAAACAAACTTCTACTGTGTTCAAAGAAATTGTCTACATGGCTTTGGATGTGACTTGAGAAGCATCTTTATGCCCCAGGGGTGAACTTCATCTCATGAGACAAAAAAGCCCTGGAGCTGGAATCAAAAGGCATGAAACCAGGAATTACCGGTGACCTCGCTCAAGTCAGAGTCTTTCCTGGTGGCTCAGATGGTAAAGTGTCTGCCTGCAATGCGGGAGACCCGGGTTCGATCCCTGGGTTGGGAAGATCTCCTGGAGAAGGAAACGGCAACCCACTCCAGTACTCTTGCCTGGAAAATCCCACGGACGGAGGAACCTGGTAGGCTACAGTCCATGGGGTCGCAAAGAGTTGGACACAACTGAGCGACTTCACTTTCACTTTCACTGTCACTCATGTCATTGAGATTTGGTGAGCAGAGTGTGCAGAACAGAGCAGATGCCCTGCTGATTTGGAATTCTTTGCCATCCAGTGAGCTTTACTGGTATCCCAGAGCAGTGTGCTTAGTCCTGGGCAACACGTAAAATGAGAAACATTGACAAACAAAGACAGCTTCAGAATACCATAACTGTGAGAGCAATGAGTGAGCAGAAACTCACACTGCTGGAGAATGCCTGGAGGAATAGTCACACGTTTTTTAAGTTGGAATACAGGAACCTGAAGTAAGATGTGTATTTTATAGCTTGATGCATTTTCCTGGTTCCCCACCCAGAAAAGGACCCCAAATAAAAGGATACTCTATCCAACATGAGATAGAGATGTTGACAAGATTTCCTAGATCAACTTTAGATATTGGAAAGCAACACTGTACAAAAGATTAGACTTCCCTCGGGCAATGTGTTCTGGTAGAACAAGAGAGATCTGGGTTCAAATGCCAACTTTGCCACTAATTATGCATCTTTTCATACATAATTTAATCTGTCTGGTCATCTGTTTCTTAGCCAATACATGGAAGCAAACTAAATGTCCATCAACAGATGAATGGATAAATATATAATACATGTGTATGATGGAATACTCTTCAGTCATGAAGAGAATGAAATCATGCCATTTGCAGCAACACGGATGGACCTAGAGATTATCATACTAAGGGAAGCAAATCAGAAAGAAAAAGACCAATATCATACAATTTACATATGGAATCTTAAATATGATACAAATGATCTTATTCACATAAAAGAAACAGACTCACAGACATCAAAAACAAACGGTTACTCAATAGGAAAGCAGGGGTGGGGTGGGGTGGGGGGGTTAATTAGAAGTTTGGGATTAACAGATAAAAACTGCTGCTTATTTGCTTCAGTCATGTCTGAGTCAGTGAAACCCTATGTATGGACTGCAGCCTGCAAGGCTCCTCTGTCCATGGGATTCTCTAGGCAAGAGTACTAGACTGGATTGCCATGCCCTCCTCCAGCGTATCTTCCCAACCCAGGGATCAAACCCAGGTCTCCTGCATTGCAGGCAGATTCTTTACCACTGAGCCACCAGGGAAACCCAGATACAAACTACTAGGTATAAAACTCCTATGTATAGCACAGGAAATCATATTCAATGTTCTGTAATAAGCCATACTGGTAAAAGTGAATACATATATATATGAAGCAGGAGACGCAGAAGACGCGGGTTTGACCCCTGGGTTGGGAAGATCCCCTGGAGAAGGAAATGGCAACCCACTCCAGCATTCTTGCTGAGAAAACTCCCACAGACAGAGGAGCCTGGAGGGCTACAGTCCATAAGATCACACAGAGTCGGACATGACTGAGCACATGCTTAAATAAAAAAGGGAAAAATAGAAGATAATACTCTTCTTGAAAGGGTTCATAGCGATTGAAGTATTATATAGATACGTGGTCCTTTCTACATGGTACTTAGTATTACCTAGCTAGTATTTCTAGCTAGTATTCCTCTGTGTGACACCCGATACACTAGTCAGTACCAGTGAGTAAAAACCACGAAGAGACAGAGTTGATCTCTCTCTTTTTTTTCCAATCTAACAACCTGACCTACTTTTTTGAATGGAATGAACTGCTCTGTTGCATTCTGAACAAGACACTCATCTCTGAGACACTCATGCATGGACTCGTATCCACAGTTCTCAGAGATGTTGTTAAACAATTACTGCTGCTGATGGGCTTGGGGGTCATTTACCTAAACAATATCTGAGGTCGCTTTTCCAAAAGTGAAAATCTTGTAATTCTAGGCTTCAGTCTCTGCTGTATGCCTCTGGTATCTCTGATCAATGTTTCTGGCCCTTCTATGTGCCACCAAAGACCCCCTGAAACATCCTTGGGCTATTCTGAGGACTGAAGGGACCATGTGAAAGTGTTTTCTAAACTGTAAAGCATCATCTCCATACACGGCATTGTTTTCTGAATTTAAACTCAGTAGTCCATATAATCCCTTACAGAAGGCCTTCGTTTCCTCCTGCAGATCCGTGTCCTTTTTTTTTTTTTCCTTTCAGTTAGAGAGAAATTTGGGAGCCTTCCAAATAGCAGATTATCTCAATAGGGCTTGCTTTGCATATTTAAAGGGTTCAACTCCATAAACTGAAGAGGTGGAAACCATGGCCACCTGCTGTGTCGAATTCACCCAGAGGCTTTTTTTTTTTTTTCTTTCAGCATCATTTAAATGGAAAATCTTTATAGTCCAGTTGTATCAGGTGAGTGCCATGTTATTCTTCGATGCCTCAGATCCCCGTTCTACTCGTGAACTGGGACTGCATGTATAATTTAGATTCTATCCTAGAAAGGAACAGATAGCCCGGATGAGACTAACTAGAAGAGAATTAAATTAGGAGCATATTAGAGATGCAAGCCTGGGTGAATAGCTACTGATTCTTGTTGGATAATTTAGCAGACCAGTCACTTAGGAAAACACTTTGATTCTAACTATTTGTGTAACCGATCTGTAAGCCAATAGCCAGGCCCACAGCTGAGTGGTGTCCATAGTCTTGGCAGCCCAGGCCTGGAGTCACTCAGCTCTAACAGGGCCAAGCAAATGTGTGATCTAGGCTTTGTTCCTTCAAACTCTGTGCTCCTCGATTTCTTTAGCTCTAAAATGAAAATCAGAAGAGATGAATTAAAGACACTTCAAATCTCCAGCATATTTTGCCTCCCAATAATAATACACATAATTATTTCTACTCAAATTTATGGACTTGACTGAGCTATTAAAATTTGTTCATCTAGCTCCAGTGATAAACAGTCATGGAATATGGGCAGTTGCCTCAGGTTCCAAGCACTGGGGACCCCATACAAGGCAGTGGCTCAGAAAGATAGTCATTAGCAAAAAGGAGAGCTAGCTATATGCTGACTCGAGAAACTCCTGCCCTTTCAGTCTGAAATCACTGATCTCCACTTACTCTGGTCCCCAAGGAAAGCAGATGGATCAGTTCCACTCTTGTAATCGTGTGTGTTCATCCTATGTAATCTTTACATGCTGCCATTTTGGTCTCAAGTCTCTCTTTGATTTACAAAACCCTCTGCTGAGTGGTAGGTGTGGAAATAGGGGAACACATCGTACAATTCACTCTGAGCTCTACATGCCCCAGTTGTTGGTTAGTCACCAGTTGTGTCCGACTCTTTTGTGACCCCCATGAACTACAGCATGGCAGGCTCCTCTGTCCATGGGATTCTCCAGGCAAGAAAACTAGAATAGGTTGCCATGTCCTTCTCCAGGAGATCTTCCCAACCTAGGGACTGAACCCATGTCTCTTGCATTTACAGGCAGATTCTTTACCACTGAGCCGCCTGGGAAGCTCCACATGCCCCGGAGACATGCACCGGAGATGGAGCCAAACACCCATCTCTTAGGAGCAGTCCATCTCCAAAACAGTTCTCTCTGTATTTCACTTGCTGCTTCTTGACTTTACAGTATACATCTGTTTGTTTCTTTACATCTCACTAAGATGTTAACCTAAACTCCTTAAAGGTATGGATTTAATCTCTCTTATTCCCCAATATCTATCTCCCCAAGGCCTAGAAATTATATATAAAATTGTTGCAGATTATAGGACTATGGCATCCAGAGCTCTCTCCTCCCTTCCTTTCCTCCAGCCTCCAAGGACTCCATGGTATGCTTAAACTGCTCATAGGTAGTATCTCTTCCTCTCATAGAAGAGAAAGCTGAAAGCCAGAAGTGTTCAGTGTTGGTTTAAGGCCACAAAGCCAGTTAGTGGCAAGGATGTGGTGACTCTGTTCCTAACATGCTCTCCAGCCTGCCAAACCACCAGGAAGCCTCAACAGGCAGATAACCCATTCCTCAGGGACTCTTCCTATTTGCTTAGGCATCAAACAGGAAATTTGCTTCTTTTCAATATTTTTGTCCATCATTTCCAGTCTCCTATAAAGATCTGCGGGCAGATGCCTTTCCTGGGTCTCCACCCAGGACTATTTATTCCACACAGGAGCTGGAGACCAACTGTTCCACTCCTGATTCCAGCCTGAGACAGAAAGTCTGCCCTCCCCAGTTGCTGCTGGCTCTCTTTGGGCCACCAGGAGACAGCAAGGGTCAGTGGGGGGGTGACAGGGCAGAGCCTGTGGCATTCTGACTGATGAAGAAATCTCCCAGATCACAAGTCCAGCTGTTAACTTGAATGACAGTCAACAATGAGGAATCACAGAAACAGATCCCTCAAGCTTCCAGTTACAGTGACTGTGATGGGGTTTGGTGCCAGGGCCCATGGGTCACCTATGCTTGGGTGAGGAAGCCTGAAGCCTGAAGATTTAATGGAGATTGACAAGAGTGGAGATCTTCCCCAAAGACCCCAGAGTAAGGTTGGCATTCAACTGGAAAGAAGGGACAAGGATGAGAGAAAGACAATGGCTGAGTCCTCACCAGGCAAGCTGGTTCCTATTTAAATATAAAAGATGAGAAACAAGGGCATGACAACAAGGACTGTTTTAATTAGAGAAGAATCAATACTATGTGCTATGGATGAAAAACAGTTTGGCTGTGTTTACTCCCACCATCTGTTGCTTGTAAACTTGGATGTCCAGCTTTGTAACGTCATCATGTTCAGCCTACATGTCATTTATCCACAGGCCAATCAGAGCCAGGGAGTAAGGGTGGGAAGGAATTTGTGAAGTGCCCTGGAGTCCAGCACTGAGGGAGGGGGAAGTATGATGTCTTTCCTGCCACCCACTGGGAACCCTCCTTTCAGCTTCCCAGTTAAAGAGGTGCCTTAAAGAGAACAACTGGCAGTGAAGGATAGGAAAGGCAGACAGAAAAGGAAAAACTGAGAATGGCAAAGAGGAAACAAAATAGCACAGACTCCCAGACATGATCATGAGACTGTTGCACACAGATCTTACCTACGGCTTAGACATTCTAGAACTCAGTGCAAGCACATCTTGGCCAAAAGAGATTATTTGGGTTATTTATGAGTGGTTGATTCATATTATAGCTGATTTTTATTTCCATTTTTATACTTTTTCTCCATTTTCCAACTTTTCTACAATGAGCATGTATTACTCATTAGTTCCCAAAAATGGTTTATCACTTATCAGCTGTGCTTTCTTGATCAGCTGTCTTCACCTCTGTACTTACTTCTTCACTTACTTGCCTCATCTGTAGAATGGGAATTAATATATTGTCACAGTTTTTACCATAATTGTAAGGAAGCAAATGCAATTTTAAGCACATAGTAAGTACTTAGCCAATAGCCATTGATATTTATGATTAAAATGCCATTTCATTTTTCAAAAAGCTAGGGAAAAAAAAATAAGTTCACCAAAAGCCCTCAGGAAAGCCTTCCCCATCACTTTGGTCTCCCTTCCAACATCTGCCACTTTATCAAACTTCATCTACTAGGTGGGGTTTTTGAAAAGAATCAAAAGAAGAACCAGCCACCCAGTCCTCACTTAGCATCACCGAGTTTGGAAATTAGATTTGAATTCTCCAGTGTACTGGCCATTTGCTCTCAGCAGGCAGGCTCCTTTTCATTGCACACAACGTTTGCCAGGCCAGTCTCTGCTAAGATTTAAATCAGCCATTTCACTGCAGGGGTTTGAATTCTTGGGTGCTTCCTCTGAACTGACATCTTTCTCTCTCATCTATCTCTAATCAAAAATGTTGTCTCTTCACCATGTAACACAGTTGTGCAGGGCTCATTTTCTGAGCCCCATTTCCTCAGGTGAAACCAGGGATTGGATGATGTAATGTTACTTCTACTTAGAATATTCCATATACTGGTCATAGTTGTTCTATTTTTCCCTGAAAGCAACAGGCAACTTCTCTCGGGTGGTATTTAAAGCTTTGATTTTAAAGCTGAGTTTTCACTATGGAAGAGGCTTTACCCTGTATGAGTAATTTCAGTCATCATCAACATATGAGAGATTTAAATTTTATCCTCAGTACCTTTCTAGGTGGTGAAGTATGTAAATTCTGGAGATACAAATGACTTGACAGAAATAAAGCCAAGAGCCCCTTCTGTCCATGCAAAATCCAATAGAGACCCAGAACACAGAAGCATATGCACATCACATATTTATAGAACCTGGTGTGATATATATGGCCGGGAATCTTTCACTAAGCTCAGTACAGAAACTGGGATAAACTCAAATTGTCTGATAGAAAGGTGAGCAGAAGGTAGCATTGCAGAAAAACATTACCACATAGTTCATTCTCCAAGTAGACACCGATATTTTTGCACTTTCCTACTGACCAACACCAGTTATATGTCTTTGAATATACTCAGGAAAGTAATTCAATCATAGTGTTAGGTAAAACCTGGGGCATAAATTTTTCAAATAACAGAAATCCAACTGCTCTTGAAGTCACTTCTTGTCAACTATCACTTTAGAATGATAACATGAAAAGAATCTCTACTGAAGAAGTACTGGTTGGCTGTAAAATTAAAGAGTTAGATTTTTTTTTTAATGATATGTTAAAGATAGTGTGTTTGGAGATATATTCGATTTTTTGGTCTGAAGACTTTTCAGGGAAGCAAAGAAGGATCGAAATATCTGTGCCTGAATTATAGGCTCATTATGATAAGCTCAACAAAGTTAATAGAAAGCTGGAGGACTCCCACTTTTGAATTTCAAAACGTATTACAAAGCTACAGTGATGTGATCAGAAAAGTGTGATCCTGGCATAACAATAGATATATAGACCAATGGAATAGAATTGAGACTCTGCACATCTATGGCTCATCGCTTTTTGACAAGAGTACCAAGACTATTCAATGAGGAAACAATAGAATTTTCAGCAAAGAGTACTGGGACAACTAGATATCCACACACAATACAATAAAGCTGGACCCCTACCTCACATCATATACAGAATTTAACTCAAAATGGATACAAGATCTCACTGGAAGAGCTAAAATGATCAAACTCTCAGAATAAACGAGAGGGGTAAATTTTCATAAACTTGAATATGGCAATGGGTTTCTATGTATGACACCTCCAAAGCAGGAATTAAAATATTTAAATTGGACTATCTCAAAATTAAGGATTTTGTGCATCAAAGGATGTTATCAAGAAAATGAAAAGAAAACCTGCAATTTAGAACAAAATACATACTAATCACATATCTGATAATGGTCCTAGTATCCAGAATATATAAGTAACTCTTATAACTCAACAAAGAAAGACAAACTGTTCATAAATGGGTAAAGCACTTGAAGAGACTTCTCCAACTACAAGTAGTCAATAGGCACATGAAAAGATGCTCACCATTAGTCATCAGGAAAATGTACATCAAAACCACAGCAAGATACCATTTCATGCCCTCTAGGAAATTGTGCGTTGTTGCTGGGAATATAAAATGATTTAGCCACCACAGAAATGGTTTGGCAGTGTCTCAAAAAGTGAGACGTAGAATTACCATGTGACCTAGCAATTCTGCTCTGAGATATATCCCACAAAGAACTGAAAATGCCTATTTTCAACTTATCCTCAAATACTTGTACATTAAAGTTCACAGCAACACTATTCACGATAGCCAAACTAAATGTTCATTGACAGATGACGAGATAAACAAATTATAGTATATACCCTAAGTGGAATATTAATTCAGCTATGAAAAGATGAAGCTTATGTAACTTATGAAAGCTACAATATGAATGAACCTCAAAAATATCATAAGTGAAAGAAGTCAGACACAAACGGTTACATATTGTATTATTCTATTTATAGGAAATATCCAGAGTAGATAAATTCATAGGAACAGAAAATTATTCGGTGATTGCCAAGGGCTGAGGGGTGGGGGAAGCCGGGATTAACTATGTAATGGGTACAAAGTTTTATCTTGGGGTGATGAACATGTTTGGAATTAGATAGAAGAGAAAGTTAGCCAACATTGGGAATTTTACTAAATGTCTACATAGTTCATTCTTAAATGTTAATTTTACAATATTCTTATTTTACCTTAACTTTTAAAATAATTGAATAAATCTAAACCAGTTTAAAAGCAATTAATGACAACCACCACCAAAATAACCCCCAAAGAGGTCTGGTAGAATATAGCAGAGATGTGGCCCACATGTCAGTTCACATGAGTGAAGCTGCTCCTCTGTCTTTCGTCTGAGACCCCCTCAGTGCTCCTGGCATTCTCCTCCAGGCAGCAACTTTAAAGCTGGGGCCCGCCACCCCTACCTCTCACCCTGCCTTTTGGCTGTAAAAGCAAATATGTAATTTTGAGTGGGGTGCAGGTGAGGGGGATCATTTTCCTGTAATAGACCAAACCACCCAGGCCAGTGATACTGAGGTTAAAAAATACTAAGGTTATAGGTCAAGGAACCGAGTGCTGGAGACTTTTGTAATTGTGATGATTATAGAACTGGCATTTGAAAATAGCTATTTCCTTTTTTTTTTTTAGAAAGCAAAGCCCCATTCCTAGCACTCATGTTCAACTGTGTGTGGAACTTTCCATCTCCCATTCTTATTCTGTCCCCTGGAAATAACTCTGCTTGGCAACATATGCATAAGGAACGAATGGGCATCTCTGGAGCAGGGTCTCGAAATGCACAAACGTTTCCATGGCCCAATCCTATTCTCAGTTTGTTAATAAGGTTGGCTAGTCAGGCCTTCCTACTGTTCAGAAAATTTCACTCCTGTGGCTTCTTGGCTGGTTTCATGGAGTCATTATATAAGGTGGGTGAACTTGTCAGTGTGCTAGTATTTAAACTCTGGTCAGACAGTGGGGGGAAAAAAAAAATAAAGAGATGGTTTAGTTCATAAAAGACCTTCATTAATGATACTTTTTTCCCTGCCTTTCCGGACAGGGTATAAAATAGGTCTGTTCATATCCACAATAAAAATGCAGGTGCTGGGGATGATTATTTTTAGGTGTCTCATCTTAGGAAGAAAAAAAAGATACCTGAAATGAAAATATGCTTAAGAGAATGTGGTGATTTTGTTCCAAAGAAACATTTGGGCCCTTTCCCTGGGAAAACGGGTTAAAAGGTTGTCAGTGCTTTCTCCAGGGGCTTCGCCTGACAGTGAACATGTGTTTCCTCCCTTTAATCGACTCGCCAGTAGCCAGAAAGCTGCTTGTTTTCTGCAGAGGTTGTCAAAAATGATTTCAGTCTGGAGACGATGAATGATAAAAGAGGTTTTCAAACACGCTTTTGCACTGTAGCATTCGCAGCCCCAGAGAGGAAAGATTGTATTACAATCTCAGTGCAAAGGGCCATGTTCCCCTGGCAAGAAAACAGCCTCCTCCAACCTGTTTGATGAGTCCTAGTATCTCAGGGAGCAGAAAGATACAGGGCAGGACTCCATGAAGAGGATGCTCTAGAAAGGTGGGGCTGAGGAGCTGTATCCCATGGAAGAGGAAGATGCCAGAACTTCTCCTGCAGTTCTTCTTTTCCACTGTCCACATGTGTCTGGTTCTGTCGGAGAGCTGCTGGCGGGACCAAGTGTGAGACTGACTTCTAAGATGGGAGTGGCAGCCGGAGAATAGCGGCAGCCACAGCCTCTCAGTGATGCCTTGGCTCTGCTGTAGAAGTAGGCAGGACCATCTGTATTTCCTCCCCTGCCTTTATGGGCATCGCGAGCTTGTATTGATGGGGCTTGTGTTTAGAAAACTCAAGGGGTTAGTTATGCCTTTCCAAATCACGTGATGCAACCCTAAGTATGTGAAGAAAAATGAGGATCATCACCCTTCCCACATTTCCACTTTCTCAAGAGGAGGGAAAAAGGCCATGATCATTTCAGATCAACAGTTCCACTTGTGGGAAACCCAGTAGGGTAAACTTGGAACATAGCAGTTGGATAAGAAACTCAGCAGTTCATATTTGTACTTTCAAGTATAAGATTACATCCTTCACTCTACTTATAAGTAAGGATTCAGGGCAGAGTTACTTGGGCTGAAAGAAGCTTCCTAGAACATGTATGAGATTCAGTTTACAAAAACAAAATTTGATTTGTCTGATGCTTTATCTCTCCCTGATGGCTCAGTGGGTAAAATAATCTGCCTGCAATGCAGGAGACACAGGAGCCACAGGTTTGATATCTGGGTCGGGAAGATCCCCTGGAGAAGGAAATGGCAACCCACTCCAGGATTCTTTCCTGGAAAATCCCATGGACAGAGGAGCCTGGTGGGCTACAGTCCATGGGATTGCCAAGAGTCGAATACAACTGAGCCACCAAGCACACATGAGATTCCCTTTACAAAAACAAAATTCAATTTATCTGCAGCTTTTCAGAAACACATCAGTGATATAAATCAAGGTGTTGGGTACAGCTTCTCTTAACAACCTCTTGTTAAACTTCCAAAGTGAAGAAGAAAAACTTAGACAGAAGTTTCAACCCCAAGCTGAAAGCCTGTTTCACACAGAAGGTTTTTATTATTATCTTCTTAATGGTTGTGATTGAAATCTTTTTCCTCTGCTTACATAGCCAGATTCCATAACACCTCCTGAGCAGTAACTTGCCTTCCTTTCTTGATTATTCCTGACAATATTTTAAAATATTTTTAGCTCACTAGTGGCAAATATTTCTGCCACTGCAGAAAGATTGGGCTGATAGGCAGCAACTGCGTCCAGTAGCCCAGAAAAGCAGAGAGAGGAGACATGGACAAGCTGAGTGCTGAACTGGCCTTTCCATCTGACTCTAATTTCTTTTCTAGCTTCATGATTCTATCACCACACAACTCATGCTCTGAATATAATCAGGAAAGAAGTGTGGATGGGGAGGGTCAGAGGCATCCATGACAGGTACACAGACAGAGCTGGGCTGTACCTCTCAAATCGTTCTTCCAGATTCCAATCATAAATACCGCGTAACTTCCAGCTTTCACAATTTCAGCTAATGGCATATGCCATGAGCTGACTGATGTGCCAGTCTCCAGGAAGGACAAACTTTCGACTAGCAATATCCTCCACAAAGTCTGAGCTGGTGCTCTTCCCAGTGCCTATGTATTTGGCCAATGTCAGAGTGATTTGGCTTAAGTGGACTCAATCAACTGCTTTCCGTCTATTGTGGTTCATAATCCCTATTCAGGATGGAGTGTGTTGCAGCCTAATGAAAGTGGTAATGGAATCCTGGTGTATGTTTTTCCACAGCAGGGCACAGATTAGCATAAATGTCATATTCTGTAGGCTTGCTCACTCTTACTTCTCAGGCATCGCATACACTGGGAGTTTTTCGACTGGAATATAGTAAGATGAATATGGTCCACACACGCAGAGTGAGCACACCATTTTTAGAAAGTGATCTGTAATAAATCTCTCCTGGAGGTGCACTATGATAGATTAACTCTGCCCTTTTGCTTAAAAACGTAATATTTTTCACCAAGGATCCTGTAATCTGAGAAAAGAAGAGTTAGATTGAATTTCATGCAGACTTTTAAAGAATGCTGTCCTTTTCCACCATGGGGTTGAGGAATACTTTATGGTTCTCCCGGTTTACCATACTCATAGCGAGTTCAAATTTCTCTTTGCACGTCATGATTATTCAGAGTTGATGTTTTGTTCTCAGAGATGCCAAACGGGAGGAAAAGATACTCTGGATTGGAATGTTTCATGGAGAGAGACAGGAGAGGGAGTGGGGAGATTGAGAAAGCCAATTCACTCGTTTTACTTTGGATTACAAGTTAACTGGAAAAGCATTTTCTTCCTAGAGTCCTTAGAGAAGTATGCCTCAGGAAATAAGAATAGGATTATTTAGAATTTCCCTTAAGAGAGGAATCAGATTTCAGAGCATTCGTACCAATTTGTATTTCTAGAAAACCATCGTCATGCTGTCTGGCTCTAAGCTATAAATAATGGTCCCTCTGTCTTGTGATGTCATCAAAACTTAGGTAAAACTTATGACAAATGTCGAAGCCCCTCCCCCAAACCTTTCACCTCCCTTTCTGCTATCGATACAAAGGTGGCTTATTTAGTCTGAATCATTGGCCTCATCAGGTCATACAGATGAAATGCCATAGTTTTTTTTTTTTTTTTCATTTCAGTCGGCCTATGATTTGGTCTATATAGCTGACGGGCTTCTCAGAAGGCAGGTTAAGGGTGAGAGAACTCCCAGTGAACTTACCCCTGCTACCTCCTTACAGAAAAGGGTGCTGTGTCTGAGAGTCCCCAAATTTATGACTTGATTAAGGAGAGTGTAGGTTTGTGGCATGCACACCACTTAAGGGGCAGTTTAGTGTGACTAATCAAAGAGGTTTTCCTGGAACCTAGTAAGTATCAATATATATAGGCTGGGATAGCACAGAATGTCTTGATGCTTTTAAGCATGGCAGCAGGGGACCAGCCAGAGCCTATTAATCAGTCTAAGGTAAGTGCTGCCTCTCTCTTATTTTAATCTCCTCCTTTCTGCTGTGGTACAGAAATTATATCTGTGGCTGAAATAACATTTAGAAGCAATATTGTTTGCCAAGTGAATGAGACAATCAAACCAGTCATTTAGAGTTGGGGATTAAATATGAATCTCATTTACCTTTATTATCCATGCATTTCTCGCTAATCATCATAACTCAGACTATTTAAACTTCATTGAAAATGTAGCCAGTAATGGAGCATCATTAATATTTGTTTGTAAAGATTCCAGCCTGAGCTGAGGAAATCTGAAGAAAGCCACCCCTTCTCTTTTTGTGTTCAGAAAGTGGGGAGAGACCAAACTGGAGGATCTCGGGTGCCCTGCTTCAATGCCTTCATAGACAACCAAATTCCAGTTGCCAGCCTTCTTCCCAAGCATCTCTTCCTTGCAAAACGGTATCAGCAGAACGGGGCTTTCCCAAAGAAAAGTGCCCTAGCACATGCCCCCACATTGACATCGCTTTAAGGGTCAGCTTTCCAGCCACAGATGCCACCAAGCTAGTTAACTGAGACCACCAATGGCAGAAGGAATTCAAGTTGGAAATTTCACGGAGTCAGAATCCACCCCCGCCTCACCTCGAGCCCCTTTTAATCTCATCACCCAGCCCCTCGAATATGGCAGAAAAAGACTGGGTGGCAAATGTATTTAAGACTCTGAGGAAAAGGGCTGCTAAGTCAACCCTGGTAACTTAACTGAAACAGTATATGTGTAAATCCATCAAAAATCCTTGGCCTTTTACAACTCCTGTCCCAATGGAAATCAGATCATAGGACTGTTTACAAGAGACCACGATTCATTTGGATAAAGACCCATGACAGCACAGCCCAGGATTATTTGAAATTTTAGTAACCTAAGCTTTAAAAATATTCTAAAAGCAAAATAACAAGGGGCAGGTAATTGCCATGAGCTAATTACTTATGATATTTCATCTATATAATCGGTGAACAATCTCTGTAAATGTCAGCCTGTGGCACTTTGGCAATCACTTGTAGTTTTTATTGTTTAAAGAAATGTCAACATTTCCATTTTCTCCAACTTTAGTTAACCTGGGCCCTATACATGACTAAAAGGGCCACCAGAAGAGCACTTTACACTGTCTTTTTATAGTGTTTCATAGTTTCATAGCTAAGCCAGTCCCAGGCTTAGCAACTATTTTGCTATTAAAAAAGTATAAAATATGTACAAAGGAATTTAATTATTAAAATTACAGATGATAGATGCAGTTGTGATTTTCTGAACAAGAAGATTTCATTCACATTTCAGTTTATCTTTTTACACGCTTGGTGGAAAAATTCAGGAGATGGGGAAGTTTGTTTGCTTGTTTTTTCCTTTTTCTTCTCCTCTCCAGCCACTTGGAAATAATTCCTGTGAACAAAGGAATTTCACTAGAAGATTCCTTAACTTTCCAGAGCGAAAGAAGAAGGGCAGAAGGTGATGGTCAGGGTGAACAAGACCAGAGTCAGGTGAATCTGAAGCCTACCACCATGACCCAGAGACCTCAGGCTGCTCACTGCCTTCTCTATGCCTTGCCTCCTGCACTGGTGCTACCCACATTTTGTATGAGTCTCAAAATCCCATTTGTGCTTCAGTGTGAATCAAATGGCTTCCCTCATCCATCCCCAAGTGTGGCTTTATTAGAGACCTAAGTAAGGCATGTTCCCAACACCAGGAAGAGGCTTAGAAAGATTGACACAGAGAGTCAGGGGCTACGCTTCCCAAATCTGAGTTGGGGGCTAAGCCAGACAGTGGCCAGCTGGATCTGAGAAGCAAGGGGCATGGAGGAGGGATCTGAACCACCAGGGCTAAAATTGGAGCCAATAGGAAGACAGAATCAAAGGAGTCTGGGAAGAGCACAGGCTGCAGTAGCAGCCACACTTTGCAGGGAGAAAGTCAGGCAACCTCCATGTGTACTGAGAGGAAAGGCAGCCAAGCTGCTCCCTGGGCAGTGTTGTCTCTATGCAGAGCCAAGATGGAGATCAAAATCCACACTTTCCAGAGCTGATTCACCAGCCCAGTTGACCCACTCTCTTTTCAGTGACCTTGCTACTTTGAGGAACTCATCACTGAATATTAACAGTCTTAGAGGATGAGATTGTTGGATGGCATCACCAATTCAATGAACTTGAACTCAGGCAAACTACAGGAGATGGTGAGTGACAGGCAAGCCTGGTGTCCTGCAGTCCGTGGGGTCGTGAAGAGTCGGACATGATTTGGTGGCTGAACAACAGTAAGTCCAGATCTCATCCTTGAAATCAACAACTTTTGGGTATGGAGCTTCTTCAGATAAAAGGGATAGCAGATGGGAGTGGTATGAAAAGAGGAAGGATAACAGAAGGCAAAGAAGCTGTCAGTGAATAGGAGCAAAAAAAAGAAATTAATGTTTGTAAGGGCAAATTCTCACCTGAAAATTCAATGGAAAGAAATAAGAGAAAAAGATTATCTGAGGAAAGGACAACATCAACTCTTACTGACTAAATCCAACCAAAAATAGAAATATGATTGAGGATTAAAGGAGAATAAATTGAAACATGTGGACTCTAAGATCAATTTGGTACCATGTTTAGACTACTTTTAGCATTCTAGATTTAGAGTGTATTCTATAAAAACTTTATACTTAAAAAAATCATGTTTAGCTTTCCATGTTTTGGAAAGTTGAAAATAAATTCCTTAGTATTTGTTTTCTTTTCCAAGTGGGATTTTCCCCCATTTTGGAGCTCTGCATTGTATTCAGTGAAGCACAGATTTGAGCAATTTTATTCAGGTTTGAAAAATAGTGTGTGTGTGTGTGTGTGTGTGTGTGTGTGTGTGTGCAGACTCAGTCACTCAGTAGGGTCCAACTCTTTGCAACCTCATGGACTGTAGCCCACCAGGCTCCTCTGTCAATGGGATTTCCCAGGCAAGAATACTCCAATGGGTTGCCATTTACTTCTCCAAACGATCTTCCTGACCCAGGGTTCGAACACATGTCTCCTGCATTGGCAGGTGGATTCTTTACCACTGAGACCCTGGGAAGGCCCTAAAAGAACAGAGGTACATGAAAAAACAAAATCTTCATATCCCAATTTGGTATGAATACCATAAGATGAAAGTTCTCAAAAGGGTCAGCATTAAACCCCTAGTTAATGCTAACATTACAAAACCTGTGATGATAGGATGAATCAGGAAAAGAAGAGCATTTAAAATGAGTGTAGAAGGAATCAAAATTATTAACAAAGAAAAGCTCAGTAGCTGAGGGGCAGGTGAGTTCTCAGAAACACATAGCCAGGAACCAGTGGTTCATGGGTCGTTCCTTGTATTCCTGTTTATTTGGGAAAAGTGTGACACTTAGATCCTGTATTTGGCTAGTATGAGGTTTTAAAATGATTCATAATATTCATCTGAAAACTTTTTTCCTTTAGTAGTACACTGTTGCTATTCTAGTCTCCAAGGCAGGCTTCAGCAATACGTGAACTGTGAACTTCCTGATGTTCAAGCTGGTTTTAGAAAAGGCAGAGGAACCAGAGATCAAATTGCCAACATCGGCTGGATCATGGAAAAAGCAAGAGAGTTCCAGAAAAACATCTACTTCTGCTTTATTGACTATGCCAAAGCCTTTGACTGTGTGGATCACAATAAACTGTGGAAAATTCTGAAAGAGATGGGAATACCAGACCACCTGACCTGCCTCTTGAGAAACTTATATGCAGGTCAGGAAGCAACAGTTAGAACTGGACATGGAACAACAGACTGGTTCCAAATAGGAAAAGGAGTGCGTCAAGGCTGTATATTGTCACCCTGCTTATTTAACTTATATGCAGAGTCCATCATGAGAAACGCTGGGCTGGAAGAAGCACAAGCTGGAATCAAGATTGCCTGGAGAAATATCAATAACCTCAGATATGCAGATGACACCACTCTTATGGCAGAAAGTGAAGAGGAGCTAAAAAGCCTCTTGATGAAAGTGAAAGTGGAGAGTGAAAATGTTGGCTTAAAGCTCAACATTCAGAAAATGAAGATCATGGCATCTGGTCCCATCACCTCATGGGAAATAGATGGGGAAACAGGGGAAACAGTGTCAGACTTTATTTTGGGGGGCTCCAAAATCGCTGCAGATGGTGATTGCAGCCATGAAATTAAAAGATGCTTACTCCTTGGAAGAAAAGTTATGATCAACCTAGATAGCATATTGAAAAGCAGAGACATTACTTTGCCGACTAAGGTCCGTCTAGTCAAGGCTATGGTTTTTCCAGTAGTCATGTATGGATGTGAGAGTTGGACTGTGAAGAAAGCTGAGCGCCGAAGAATTGATGTTTTTGAACTGTGGTGTTAGAGAAGACTCTTGAGAGTCCCTTGGACTGCAAGGAGATCCAACCAGTCCGTTCTGAAGGAGATCAGCCCTGGGATTTCTTTGGAAGGAATGATGCTGAAGCTGAAACTCCAGTACTTTGGCCACCTCATGGGAAGAGTTGACTCATTGGAAAAGACTTTGATGCTGGGAGGGATTGGGGGCAGGAGGAGAAGGGGACAACAGAGCATGAGATAGGTGGATGGCATCTCTGACTTGATGGACGTGAGTCTGAGTGAACTCCGGGAGTTGGTGATGGACAGGGAGGCCTGGCGTGCTGCGATTCATGGGGTCGCAAAGAGTCGGACATGACTGAGCGACTGAACTGAACTGATCAGTGCCTTTAGTCTTAAACTACTGTGCACCTTTTTGGACTGCAAATGAAACACAATTACTAAATTACAAAATCCATGAAAGAAAATGTTAGTGAAATTCAGGAACTGGGAAAGAGGTACTTTAGTACACTAGAGGTGTTTTCAGGTCAATTTATAGTTTAGACATTTTTTATAAAGCCATGATATATTTGGTGTTTTTCAACTGTTTTTTTTTTCAACCCAGTAATAATATATATCTCTCTTCAAATCTTTCTCATCCTAGAATATGGTCCTGATTTCATTATTATATTGTTATCACCCTGATAAAGACGAGATGAAAATCCTGGATTATGTTCTATGGTTGTTCGACAGGTGGTATCAGTCAGGACAGGGCATTTTAAATGACAGTAACAAATGAGTCCCACATCAGTGGTTTGACGCAACAGATTTTTTTCTGGCTCTCTCTGCATTTTCTGTATGGGTCAGTAGGGATGCTTAGCTCACTGTAATCATCCAGTGACCCAGAATAATAGAGACTCCATCTTAACACTTGCTTTGGGCAAATTATGCTCTTCTGTTTAAAGCTTTTCCCAGAAATTAACATATATCAATAGTATGCTTATTTCATGGGAAAAAGTAAGTCACATGAACACCTAACTTCCAAAGGGCAGAGAAATTAAATCCTTCTATTTACCTAAAAGGAAACCTAAATCATTTGTCTACAGTCTTAATATCTACCCTTCTTATCTCCCCAACCACATGAGACTTTCCCAAAGGCCAGAAATCAAGTAATATTTCACTTGAAATTAGTGTTACCCAGTGCTTTGCAAGACACATAGTGTTCATTAATTACTGGAATATTAGTAAACACTATGTTAATTTTGAATATTAGTAAACACTCGATGGATATGAGTTTGAGTGAACTCCGGGAGTTGGTGATGGACAGGGAGGCCTGGTGTGCTGCAGTTCATGGGGTCGCAAAGAGTCAGACACAACTAAGCGACTTAACTGAACTGAACTGATGCTAATTTTGAAGATCAAAACACTGCCAATCTCCATATCAACATTATAATTTCTAAAGTACCTGTTATGTACAATAACAGCTGTAATTTACCAAGCCCCTAACATGTAGCAGATACTACACTCATTGCTTTTCATATATTCTCTTTAATCTAGAACACAATTATAAGATAGAATTTTTCTTCTTCCAATTTCAGGTTTGTATTATTGAGAGATTAAAACTAACGTGTCCAGACATTCAAAGGGTGGTAAAGACAAAGTAAGAACCTGTGTGTGTCAAATGCCAATAGCCCTGCTTATCTGCTCCAATACACCCCCACTTCCAAGAGTGTAGCACTAAACTTCTTCCTGCTTCTCAAGCTTCCTGCTGCCTCAAGGTCTACATACTTGCTGCTTCCTCTAACTAGAAATCTCATCTCCAATAATTGCTTTTCCCTTGCCACCTTCAAATCTATGTTCAAATACTAGTCCTTGTCTGACCACCTTATTTAAAATTTCAAAACCAATCCCCCCAGTCAAACCAAGCACTCCCTCTGCTCTTCTGCCTTATTCTGTTCTGAAACCTTGTTTTCATCGGACATATTGCATACTTGTGCTTCTTTATTATGTTCATGGGCTTCCCAGGTGGTGCAGTGGTAAAGAACCGGTCTGCCAGTGCAGGAGATGCAAGAGATGCTAGTTTGATCCCTAGGTCAGGAAGATCTCCTGGAGGAGCAAATGGCAATCCACTCCAGTATTCTTGCCTGGAAAATTCCATGGACAGAGGAGCCTGGTTGGCTACAGTCCATGTGGTCACAAAGAGTCAGATATGACTGAACGCGCACACACACACATACACACACACACATACATTATGTTCATTGTGTCTTTCCCTGTTAGAAAGTACTTAGAACGGGAACTTTGGTCAGGTTTTATTTGCTGCTATATCTTCTCCCCACCTTGTGCCTAGAGCAATGCCTTCACATAGTAAGTACTCAATAAAAATTTCAAACAGATGAATAAGTGAATGATATAACAATACCTAGTACTACACAAGTTGCCTTTAGATGAAACAGGAACATTCATAATTTAGTTAGTTCCTTTAATGGGTATTAGAAAAAGTTCAACTAGCACATCAAAACACGATTTTGAAGATACAGTAGTAGACATAACATGTTTCCTAAAACAAAAACAATAACAACAACTTAAAGTGCTCCATATCTTGGTTTGGTCATATATATATGTCATATGTACACATATGAAAATTTGCTGAGCAGTACACTTAAAATCGATTCATTTTACTATGTTATTCCTTAATTTTAAAAAAGAACATTCAAAATAGCAACAACAAAATATAAAGAAAGCTAATATAAATAAAAATATCACGTGTTTGATACTTTGGGCAGTAGTTGAAAAGTCAAGTCACAAATAACCACATCGCTGGATCCTGCTGTCTCTCAGAGAACTATTAATACTTCAATTTTGCAGGTCCCGAGACATGGAGAGACAAATAAGAATATATTGCCACGAAAGGCATTTGTCATCTGAGTGATTCGGACAATAAGTGGTGTGTAATTACAGAGAAGACTCTTATAGTATGGCGGGGTGATGGGAACTGATCCTTGAAGGATGGGCAGAGCCCAACGGATCAGATGCCACAGTGGCATTCAGGCTCTGGGGTAGATGTGGAAAGTCACTGTTTCAGAACCCGGCTCTTAATGTCCAGCTCACTGAGTGCACCAGCAGGCCCCCAGAGGATAGGAGAACTCCAGCTCCTTTTCATGTCTGGCCAAATATCTCAGATCTGGATGCTATACCTCCCACCTTCTCTACTCTGGAACTGGAGCCGCAGGCAGCCCTGTAGAAGCCCTGTTTGGATATTGCAGTTTGTGGAAACTTCGTCTGCCTATGAACTAAACGCTGCCTGCTTTAGCAGGGGAGCCCAGGGAAGAACACTCTGGTGGCCACACCATTTCTGACCTCCAGCCATTGCAGAGAAAGCCAGAAGACATATAACAACCATTAAGACAAAATAGCCATTGCATTCAATGTGGAAGACCAGACAGATTCTTTTTCCTGTGACAGTTTCCCTTCTAATGCATAGTACCTCCTGGTTCACTATGGATGGGGCAGGAAGGGCTGCAGCGATACACGGGAACTGTAGGTGGGAGAGATTTGTTTTTGCCCTGCAAAATCATCAGTAGGAGCTGGCCTCAGCACGACACTTCATTTACACAGACCCATTCAAGGCTACCGAGTCAATGTCCTTGTGTTTAATTTACATGACAATAGGGAGTTATTGACAAAATTGCTATCTTCAAATTTTCCCTTGAGAATGTCTTAGTTTGTGGCCAATTAAAGCTAGATGCTCAGATTTGGCACCTGCCCAGATCCTCCAAATAGCTTTATGCTTCTCGTCTGCATTCTCACCAGGGGAGGAAACCTCTGGCAGGAAGAGTGAGGAGTATAGTAATCACTGTCCAGAGGTTGCCAGTTCCTGCCACCACCTCCGCAGATGCGCTTTCTGGCCCACTGGTCTCCTTTCATCTCAGAAAAAAAAAAAAGAAAAAAAGAATGTGACTTTCAAATAGAGTTACAAAGAAAATGCAAACTCATTAAGAAAAAGGAGAGAGTAGGGAGACCGGTGGCACTTACAGTTACCTTACATCTTTCAGTTCAAGTTTCATTATTTGGAGGGAAAGAAAGCAATTTAGAGGGAAAAAAGAAAACAGAGAGAGCAAGCATTTGGCCATTCTTTGTTTTAGCAAGAAATTCCTTTATTCTGACGCAAAGCAATTGCACTTGGATTGTACTTCTTCAAAATTATGGGTGCTTTAAGGTCTCTGGCAAAGATTTCCAACCCGACTGATAGTCTGTTTACAACATATCTAAGGGAGCTTTGTCATAACTGACCTGAAAACCACACAATTGCTAGAACATGTGTCTTTCCAATGGGATTTTGTTACTTAAAGCACCAGGAAGCATCACTTATCACACTTGCCTCCATGAAGCCTGCCTCCAAGTTAGAACTGCCTGAGTACCTCCCCCGCCCCATTCTTTCACATTTATCTCTTCCCCCCCCAAACTTAAGGATCATTGAGAACAAGGACAGAATGGTTGTGTCCATAATGGGCTCATCATGAGCCAGGAATAAGACCTGGTGTTGGGGCTGTTTCATGGAGGTAAGTGGTGATGGTACATCGTGGCTCTGATGGAGTTTTTATTAAGCCTTTTGTTGAACTTCCCCTATGGTTCATATGGTAAAGAATCTGGCTGCATTGCAGGAGACTCAGGCTTAAGCCCTGGGTTGGGAAGATACACTGGAGAAGGGAATGGCTATGCACTCCAGGATACTTGCCTGGAAAATTCTATGGACAGAGGAGCCTGGTGGGCTACAGTCCACGAGATTGCAAAGAGGCAAGAGTCAGACATGACTGACTGACTTTCACTTTCACTGTTGAACCAATCTTTGCAAAACATTCAATTTGAACAGGAACCAGTGAACGTCAAGTCCATCAATCATGTCAAGATTTTAAAAGATATCCCATCAAACTCAATATAGACAGCTGAAACATACGTGTATAGGTAACTCAGTACTGAAATTCCCTTCACCTATTCACCATTGGTTGTATATTGTCACCCTGCTTATTTAACTTATATGCAGAGTACATCATGAGAAACACTGGGCTGGAAGAAGCACAAGCTGGAATCAAGATTTCCCGGAGAAATATCAATAACCTCAGATATGCAGATGACACCACTCTTATGGCAGAAAGTGAAGAGGAACTAAAAAGCCTCTTGATGAAAGTGAAAGTGGAGAGTGAAAAAGTTGGCTTAAAGCTCAACATTCAGAAAACGAAGATCATGGCATCTGGTCCCATCACCTCATGGGAAATAGATGGGGAAACAGGGGAAAAAGTGTCAGACTTTATTTTTGGGGGCTCCAAAATCACTGCAGATGGTGGTTGCAGCCAGGAAATTAAAAGATGCTTACTCCTTGGAAGAAAAGTTATGATCAACCTAGATAGCATATTGAAAAGCAGAGACATTACTTTGCCAAAAAAGGTCCATCTAGTCAAGGCTATGGTTTTTCCAGTGGTCATGTATGGATGTGAGAGTTGGACTGTGAAAAAAGCTGAGCACCGAAGAATTGATGGTTTTGAACTGTGGTGTTGGAAAAGACTCTTGAGAGTCCCTTGGACTGCAAGGTGATCCGACCAGTCCATTCTGAAGGAGATCAGCCCTGGGATTTCTTTGGAAGGAATGATGCTGAAGCTGAAACTCCAGTACTTTGGCCACCTCATGGGAAGAGTTGACTCATTGGAAAAGACTCTGATGCTGGGAGGGATTGGGGACAGGAGGAGAAGGGGACAACAGAGGATGAGATAGGTGGATGGCATCACTGACTTGATGGACATGAGTCTGAGTGAATTCCAGGAGTTGGTGATAGACAGGGAGGCCTGGCGTGCTGCAATTCATGGGGTCATAAAGAGTCGGACACGACTGAGTGACTGAACTGAACTGATACACCATCAAGCACTAGACCACTAGAATTAACTTTCAGAAATTCCTAGAAAAACCATTTTCCTTTGAACCTCACCTTCATTACCTTAGGTGCTTCCCTGGTAGCTCAGTTGATAAAGAATCCGTCTGCAATGCCAGAGACCCAGGTTCAATTCCTTGGTTGGGAAGATCTGCTAGAGAAGGGATAGGCTACCCACTCCAGTGTTCTTGGACTTCCCTTGTGGCTCAGCTGGTAAAGAATCTGCCCGCAATGTGGGAGACCTGGATTTGATCCCTAGGTTGGGAAGATCCCCTGGAGAAGGGAAAGGGTACCCACTCCAATATTCTGGCCTGGAGAATTCCATGGATGAGTTCATGGGGTCGCAAAAGTCATATATGACCGAGCAACTTTCACTTTCACTTTTCATTATCTTACCTCTTTCCTCTTTAGTTTAATGTCTAAACGCCAAGTTATTTTGCGTATTTTGGCACTATTCTTTGTTATTATTCTCTTAGTCATTTCATGCTATTGCGATGATCCCTATTAAAATGTGGTGTAAACCACAATGCACTCTCTGAAAGCATGTGAATTTTATTATTGAGGCTTGAATTAGAAGAGTATGCTTTCTATTTCTTCATTATCCATCATCATTAAAACAGTGCTGCACACAGAGCAGGATAACAGTAAACACTCCTGTTCTAAGTAGCCAGTCTTAGAAAGGAGGGAAAGTCAGCATTCAAAAGACCCAAGGGTTCCAGCAACTCCGCATGTGGGCGGATTTGTTGATATGGTTTGGAAAGAAGTCTCTGGAGTTGACCAACCTGAACACAAATTCTGAAGCAACCCCTTCCTGCTTACAAACTTAGATAAGCTACTTAACATTAGTAAATTTTGGAAGTGAAGAGGAACTAAAAAGCCTCTTGATGAAAGTGAAAGTGGAGACTGAAAAAGCTGGCTTAAAGCTCAACATTCAAAAAATGAAGATCATGGTATCTGGTCCCATCACTTCATGGGAAATAGATGGGAAAACAGTGGAAACAGTGTCAGACTTTATTTTTGGTGCTCCAAATTCACTGCAGATGGTGATTGCAGCCATGAAATTAAAAGACGCTTACTCCTTGGAAGAAAAGTTATGACCAACCTAGATAGCATATTCAAAAGCAGAGATATTACTTTGCCAACAAACGTCCATCTAGTCAGGGCTATGATTTTTCCAGTGGTCATGTATGGATGTGAGAGTTGGACTGTAAAGAAGGCTGAGCGCCGAAGAATTGATGCTTTTGAACTGTGGTGTTGGAGAAGACTCTTGAGAATCACTTGGACTGCAAAGAGATCCAACCAGTCCATTCTAAAGGAGATCAGTCCTGAATGTTCTTTGGAAGGAATGATGCTAAGGCTGAAACTCCAATACTTGGGCCACCTGATGCGAAGAGTTGACTCACTGGAAAAGACTCTGATGCTGGGAGGGATTGGGGGCACGAGGAAAAGGGGACGACAGGGGATGAGATGGCTGGATGGCATCACTGACTCGATGGATGTGAGTTTGAGTGAACTCTGGGAGTTGGTGATGGACAGGGAGGCCTGGCGTGCTGCAATTCTTGGGGTTGCAAAGAGTCGGACACGACTGAGCGACTGAACTGAACTGAACTGAAAGTGGGAGCAATAAAAATGCCTGCCTCATGGGATACTGTGACGATTTAAGAAACCAGTAGCTACTTCCTAGGAAATTTATAAGAAACAAATGCACTAAATTCTGTAAGGCACTCAATAAAGGACCTAGGAAATAGTAGGCACTCAGAAATGAGGTC
The DNA here is from genome assembly GCF_014754425.2 of Oryx dammah. NCBI lineage: Eukaryota > Metazoa > Chordata > Mammalia > Artiodactyla > Bovidae > Oryx > Oryx dammah. The sequence continues at coordinate 63,891,264 of NW_024070209.1, forward strand.
AGAACTCTTACCATTATGGTTAGAGAAAAATATCACATGCTTCTGTTGTCCCAGTGCTTACTCTGGAATGTTTTATCCCCAGTCATGTTGGCTGAAAACTAAGGAAAATTGCAAATATGCCTTTGGATCTCTGAGGAAAGTGGGAAATACACACTCCCTTCCACCCCATCTGCACTTCTAAAGCAAGGTAAGTCTCTCATGTTGCTTTCCCAACCAGCGATCAAGAACTGTGCCCTCAAGTGGCAAAATACGTCAAGAAGAAACAGAGCATTATCTGTTAAGATATTCGGAGGGTCAAGGGGTATCTCTGGTAAAGCTATTATAGGAGACTCCATCCAGGTTCTAACCTGCAAGCAACACAAACCTTCCCCGCCAAGATCAAGCAGAAGAGGAATGGATGGATATTGGGGAGCCTGAGGGAGCACTGGAGAATCCAAAGGGCAGGCTTGGGAGATAGACAGACATGGGGAAGGAAACCCTCTGTAGCCAGGACCACAGTCAAGTCGCCCCACAGAGTCTACAGGATGAGAAACTCTGCCACTTCTGCCATCTTACCTGGAGGTCCCAATGGGCACCACGGGCCCTTGTCAACACTGGACAGATGCCACATCCCATCACTGAAGTTGCTGGAGAACAGACGGGACACTCCTACCACTGGGATCAGCTCGCTACTCTGCTTCTGTAACACTCTGTCCAGATTCAAAGCAGAATGGTACATACCACACCCCCACTTGACTCCCGAAAAGGCTCACTCTTTGAGGAATCCTCCCAAAATGGTGGGGGGTGGGGGGTGGGGAGGGAGGTGGTGGCTTCAAATGCTGAGCAGACAAAAGATGGCAAATGTTTTCTACAAGTGATTGTTTTCCTGTTTTCTAATGTGTATATCTACACATATGTATGTGTACTCACTCTTTTGTACTCACATACAATAATAAATGTACTTTGATTTTCAAGGTACAACTTCTATTTTTAAAGTATTTTAAATCCTTTCCATACATCGTGTAAAAATGCAAAGCCGATGGAGTTTTCAAAGGCTAAAAAGGAGAAATTGTCAAAGGAACAGCTGAGAGCCCAGTGCGTGAGGCACTGGGGGTGTATGTATATTCGGATTTTAAGATGTAGCGAGAACCAAATGATCAAGAGACCAAATTGAAAAACTATGTTTGACACCTTTTTTCCTTCCCCTGCTCTGAAAGCAAGGGGATATCTAATTGCTTCTATTTCCTCCAATAATAATCCCATAAATAACAAAAAAGGCCTAGTGTGGCTCGATTCCCTCAGTATCAGATAACTATCTTGACTGTTTATGCAGTCGATGCTTTAATTTTAGCGCTGGTTGGCTTTTTTCTTCTTTGAAAGGAGCCTCGGACAAATCCTCTTTGAGCTTTGCATTGAGCTCGGCTTTGCAGCCAAAATAAATTAGTCAAGTCTAGAACTTTGTTTTCAGAGTTTGTCAAGTTCTTTCCAGTGAAATTTTTCCTCCCGTTCCAGATGCGGTGGTTTTCTTGACTCCAGCTTCTATTTTCCTGGCACATGAAAATGCCAACATCTCCTTTGGGATACTTTATGGAAAGCCAGAGGAAGGTGGACACACCTAGTCTGCTCAAATGTGACCCTGACATGTGATTTAATATAGGTACTGTCTCGGCATCTCTGGCTGAATCACTACATAGATACATTAGCTTCTCAGCATCCTTTCTTCTGATAACAGCTCTTTTGCTAACTTGGTTTATTTTATGTTCTGCATGGACAGAGTTAGGCGAAGCACTGGGGCAAATTGGGAATTACTCTATTACAATCAAAATATCCAAATTATTGCACAAATGTTCATTTGAGGCTTGAGCTATTCAAGGAATGGTCTCAATTTTCCACTTCTCCGTGTGTAACACAGACAGAAGCATAGACACAGCCAATGAGACCAGCACCCACTCAGCCAACCCTGAGCGATATGTCTTAGCTACAAGACTGGTTTGCGGTATGTAATAAAATACACAAACTTGCTGCATCAAAATATGACCCCTGTGTTTTTGCATTAATATGACCAATTATCCTAAAGTGTATAAATAAATTTTGATTTCTCTATGCTCCTGTTAAAATTTCAGAGGCACTATTTTCTTCCACTGGGACATATACAAAATGTAACCTGAGATGAAGTAAATTATTGAAAGAGCATTGGTGAATTTATTCAAAGAGCAAATGTCTTTGAAGTCTAGCCTTTTCCTGTTTAATATGCTATAGCTTTTAAATGTGGTTTATTGTACATGCATTTTATAAAGTTATATAAATATGTGTATATAAATAGATACATATTTGTCAGTCTTTGACTTTCACAGTTTTCTTTTAGTGAACTGTTCCTGTTTTGATATCCTGAATCTACATTATTTTTATCATTAAGCTAGAATGTTAATTTTTATACTCTTTGAGGTTTGAGAATTGTAACTTGGACACCACCACCTGCAAGCCTTTTAGCAGGTGTCATGGGTACCCTTTCCAACATTTTATTAATAATAGATAGGAAAACAAATGCTGCTCACCAAATTGTCTGAAGTCAACACCTACATCATCCAAAATGAGAATAAGTCAGTTCTAATAGATTTTACAGCATTGCCAAGTAACTATATATTTTTTTCAACCCCAGTGTATCCACTTTCTTTTCTCTCCAGGCTTTAGCTTTTGAAGCCATAATTCAGCTCCCTTCTTTGTGCCCCAGTCCCCTCATTTGTACTATGAGGAGGGGAGACTCAAGGATCATGGAATTGTCTTTCATTTACACAAGCTTTGTTGTTATTGTTTGTGGTTCAGTAGCTAAATCGTGTCCAACTTACTGTGACCCCATGGACTGCAGCGTGCTAGGCTTTCCTGTCCTTCACTATCTCCCGGAGTTTGCTCAAATTCATGTCCATGGAGTTAGTGATGCTATTTAATCACTTCATCCTCTGCTGCCCTCTTCTTTCCTTCAATCTTTCCCAGCATCAGGGTCTTTTCCACAAGCTTATACCTTGGGAATTTCTCTGAGTTTTTGTTTTTTCTTCTATGAAAGAAGCAAGATATCTCCATATATAAAGTGATATCATATAGTAGTTGTTGTTCTCTGACTTATTTCATTTAGCATAATGCCCTCCAGGTTCATCCATGCTGTTGCAAATGATAGGGTTTCCTTCTTTCTCTGGGCTGAGTAATATTCCACTGCTTATTTATACCACATCCTCTTCATTCCTTCATCCACTGATGGATAAATACTGCATGACACCATTTACTTGTATAATCTTTTTAAAAAGTCAAGCTCAGAGAAACAGAGGGTAGAAAAATGGTTGAAAGGGGTGAGGGAAATAGAGAGAGGTTGGCACAAGGGTACAAACATTCAGCTATAAGATGAATGAGGTCTGAGGATGTTTACTAATGTAAAACATGATGACTATAGTTGATGACACTGTATTATATAAATAAAAATTGCTAAAAGAGTAAAACTTACAGGTTCTTACCAAAGAAAGACAAATATGTGAGTTGATGGATTTGTTAATTAACTAGATGGGGTTAATCCTTTCACAATGAATACATTCATCAAATCACTGCAATGCACACTGTACATATCATCTAATTTTTTCAATTATACAACAAGGCTGAAATTAAACTTTTTTTAAGTTTTAAAAGAAAAGAATGCTGAACCACGTGGAATTTCTTAGTTTCTGTTTAATTGTTGTGATAGTAATAAATGCTTGCTTTTTAAAATCAGTGGTACAATATTTCATGAAATAAAATGGTACAGTTTCTCCTCATTTCTCCTCATTTCTCTTGTTTTATCCACTCTCCAACCTATCCCCTAGTGATAAACACTGTTCAAATTTCTTTTATCATTTTGAACATTTCTGGGCTTAGTCAGACATTTATCTTGTACTTTAAAAATGCAAATAAAAGTATACAGTGTATTTTTTATTTTTTAAATAAAATTTGGGGCACACCTTGCCCTGACAATACATAAAGGCACGTCTCCTTCTAATCAGCTATAATAGAGGTCTATTTCACAGTTTGCATAATTGATTTAGCACATCTTCTGTTAGAAATAGTTAAGTTGTTGTGGTGGTCTGAATGTCTGTCTCTCCCAAATTCATATATTGAAAACCTAATGCCCAAGATGCCCAAGATATTAGGAACTGGGGCCTCTAGAAGGTGATTAGGTCATGAGAGAGCCCTCTTGAATGAGATAAATAGATGATTTTTTTTTTAAGGCCTCCCTGAAGGTCCAGGGGCTAAGACTCCACACTCCTAATGCAGGGGGCCTGTGTTCAATCCCTGATCAGGGAACTAGATCCCATATGAGGCAACCGAGTTCACATTCTGCAACTAAAGATCCTGTGGGCTACAGCTAAGACCAGATGTAGCCAAATAAATACTTTTTTAAAAAGGCCTCAGCGAGCCAGCTAGTCTGTGACGTGGAAGGGACCCCTCACTTGACCAGGCCAGCACACTGACCTTGGACTTGCAGCTCCTAGAACGGTAAGAAATAAATCTTTATTGTTTATAAGCCACGCTGTCTGTGATATTTGTTATCGCAGCCTGAACAGACTAAAACAACTGTTTATTTTTTACTAGAAATAGATGATTTCTAAGATTCCTTTCAGTGTTAAGATTCTACAGTCACACATCTATTGACTAGCTTCCTTCACTTCCTACATTCATTCAACAAATATTTATGGGGACATATCACGTGGCAGAAACTATTTTTCACAGCTCCATATGAATGAATTATGAATAAGTGATGTGAAGATGCTGTGTTCAGTGCATTTCCCATATGCAAGCAGCCTTAAGTTCCAGTGGATGCCTTCTTAGCAGTACCCAGGACAGCAAACAATGGGAAAGAAGGAGTACTCAGAAGTCACAACTACCCTCAGTTGACTCTGGATGGGTGGGCATGTATTATTTTCTTGAAGATGTATGCAGAGGACCTTCTGTAATCCTCCATCTAATGACTAAACATCTGAACTTGCTCCCCCAAAATAGCCCAAAAATCTTAATTTTGCCACCAGGCCTACTTGCTGAAAACTAACTCTGTAAGAGTGTGGCTCAGCAGAAATCTGCCTGTAATGCTAGAGACATAGGAAATGTCTGACCCAATCCCTGGGTCAGGAAGATTCTCTGGAGAAAGAAATGGCAACCCACTCCAGTATTCTTGCCTGTAGAATCCCATGGACAGAGGTGCCTGGTGGGTTACAGTCCATAGGGTGTCAAGAGTCAGACATGAATTAACAACTAAACCACCACCACCAGGACTATATGTATTCAAAGAGCTTGTCCTTTAGATTATGTATTTTATTCTTCTCACACACTAGTAGAAGGTGATATTGGCATAGGGATACCATCATCATTAATAAAAATAAGATAGTCTCGGGACTTCTCTGATGATCCAGTGGCTGGGAGTCCGCGTTCCCAAAACTGTGGGCTCAGGATCCATCCCTGGTCAGGGAACTAGATCCTACATGCCACAACAAAGATCAAAGATCCTGTGTGCTGCAACCTAAGACCCAGCACAGCCAAATAAATAAAAATAGATATTTAAAAAATTAAGCTATGGGATTCTTTGGGAGTCAGCAAGGGACACCTGATTCAGTCTAGGTCAGAGAAGTCGTTGGAAAGAAAAAAAAAGAATAAGATATTCTTAATTCTTAATTCAAATTATTAGGAAGAGTGAGACATATCTATTACATATTTGCTACTCCTTCTGTAGCAGTACCAAGTAGTTTACATACATTTTCTCTAATCCTTAGACCTTTCCTGCAAGATTGATAACAATGTCCCCATTGAACAGCAGAGGAGAAGTAGGGAAGTCAAGATTCCTCCATAGACTATTTCTCCCTAAGTTGCCCCAGTGTCACTTGGAAATGCCAGACAAGCTTTTGGTAAAATCTTAGCTAGAGATTTAAAAAAGAAAACCAGAGGGCTTTAGATAAGGGAGAGACCTCAGAAAAGATCCTTGGTTAGATTAATATTTAATATTCTTTGAAAACTATTAAACCACCACCCAACTACCCCCATCCAACCTCATGCCCCTGAAACTCCCTTGGGTTGAGCTATCCTCATCACTGCTTCAGTTTGTGATTTGAAACCTTAGTCTTCAGGCAGCTGGTTTTCCCTGTAGTTTTGTTTTACAATCACTGAGCAACTCTTTGCTGTAAGAAGTGAAGACTTTCCCTCTGCCAACCCAATTACACAGCAGCATCGCGCATAGTCCTCTGATGTAAATGCATCTGTCTACGTGCCAGTCAACACTTAATTATCCACCTGAAGATTATCTATGTCAGAATTGTCTCCTGCTAATTTTTAATCCCCAAATGAGTTTCTCTTACTGCCCAGGGTGGCCTTTCCTGACAGCCATGAGTGTCTGTCCAGAAAGTGATGCTAATATTGACAATAATTTGCATAAGATCTAATTAAAGGATGTGAATCTACTGCCCAGAAATTCAAAAAATTAAAAATATGATCCTTCCTGAGGCCAAATAAGAGATGATTCGGGGATTATCTGTTGTGTTGGATTTTCTGCACTGCCACGCCCTCCCTCTGGCATGTAGAATTGAGAACTGGCTGCCCAACATGTTTTCAATGACTGTTTTTGGAGTGAAGCTATTGATGAGCAAGACTGTTGTCATAGCACATGTCAAACTTGGTAATTATCATGTTTTCTTACAATAAGTTCTACAGCTGCACTTCTATGGTTCATTTGTCCCTAAAACTTGGGAAATAATTGCTTTCGGTCAGGAATTTACAAGAACAAAACCAACTATGCTGGTGCAAATGATTAGATACTCTGCGTTTTCTAGTAATCAAATCATAACTTGAAGGGAATTTTAGGTCTTCTCCAGCCATACCCAGCTACTCTTTTATAAGCTCACTATGTAATGAATAGAACCGGATGTTTTAATGCTAAATTGCCCCAACCCCTCCATGAGAGAATGTTCTGGTAAAGACAAAAATCATCTGCACAGAGCCAGCGCAAATTCCCCAGATTTGGGACCTTGCTTTTTCTAAGGATAAATAAACCTAAACTGTTCTAGCTCAAGATGAAATTCTCAGGTACTTGAGAGTGGTAAATATCTCATAGACCCATCAAAGACATGCCTTGCAACACTGTCAGGGCTTCTTAACAAAAAGATGTTTGGTTCTTTGCGAAAGAAGCACGTAACCCAGAGCAACCAGTAAATGCCAGGTTTCATTGATAGTTCTTGTGCAATCTTTAGGCCAAATACAAAGCTTGTACCCTACCCCATAGTGTTTAGGCTACCTTGAAATTGCTTTTTCTCTTAAAATGTGGAGTTGAATTGATGCCCTCCTCAAGTGTTTCACAGTATTTACCCTATAGTTTCCCATACCACCTGGTGAACAGCCTCATTTACCACCTAGGGATATGAAGACCTGAAGTTATGAAACAGAGATATTAAAAAAAAAAAACTCCTTTCTAATGATGCAGTTTCAGATATCAATTTGAGCAACAAGGGGGATACTGCCAGATCTCAAGATGCACTCACACACAGGTGCCAGCATTCTCATTTCCATGTTCTCAGCTGTAAGAAAGGCAAGATTTCTGATTGTTCCTTTTACTGAAGACTGTCTAGGGGACCACAAGGATCCAGAATGCATTTGGAACCTGATCTGAGGGTCAGAAGATATCTCTAAACCAAAGTGGTTTCATATCATCTGATCTATCTCAAGCAGAGAATTTTTCAGTATTGAGTTGTCCTAAAGATGATTTAATTAATCACTTTTCCCTATATAGTAATAAACTAAGCTCAAGGCAGAGGAACCAGAGATCAAATTGCCAACATCTGCTGGATCATCAAAAAAGCAAGAGAGTTCCAGAAAAACACCTATTTCTGCTTTATTGACTATGCCAAAGCCTTTGACTATGTGGATTACAAGAAACTGTGGAAAATTCTGAAAAAGATGGGAATATCAGACCACCTGACCTGCCTCTTGAGAAACTTACATGCAGGTCAGGAAGCAACAGTTAGAACTGAACGTGGAACAACAGACTGGTTCCAAATAGGAAAAGGAGTACATCAAGGCTGTATATTGTCACCCTGCTCATTTAATTTATGTGCAGAGTACATCATGAGAAACGCTGGGCTGGAAGAAGCACAAGCTGGAATCAAGATTCCCGGGAGAAATATCCATAACCTCAGATATGCAGAAGACACCACCCTTATGGCCAGAAGTGAAGAACTAAAGAGCCTCTTGATGAAAGTGAAAGAGGAGAGTGAAAAAGTTGTCTTAAAGCTCAACATTCAGAAAATGAAGATTATGGCATCCGGTCCCATCACTTCATGGGAAATAGATGGGGAAACAGTGGAAACAGTGTCAGACTTTATTTTGGGTGGCTCCAAAATCACTGCAGATGGTGACTGCAGCCATGAAATTAAAAGACGCTTACTCCTTGGAAGAAAAGTTATGACCAACCTAGATAGCATATTCAAAAGCAGAGACATTACTTTGCCGACTAAGGTCCGTCTAGTCAAGGCTATGGTTTTTCCTGTGGTCATGTATGGATGTGAGAGTTGGACTGTGAAGAAGGCTGAGCACCGAAGAATTGATGCTTTTGAACTGTGGTGTTGGAGAAGACTCTTGAGAG